>NC_088687.1:29255913-29626746 GCF_028017835.1 Emys orbicularis | reverse complement strand
TAGTCTTGCAAACGCAAATGAGATTTGACAATCAGTTTATTTCTGCCACTTATATCAATACCACTAGAGATTTGGCTATTGAAACTTAGTTAACAAATCATTTGGTGATGCATGAGCCAGAAGAATCCAGTTCACTTTTGCCTCTAGTCAAGAAGGCAGGTTACCAGCATCAGAAGATACTAATGGTTGATGGATCTGATCAGATCCATTGGCTAATCTTTGTATAGCTCAGAACACTAATTCTGAATAAAAGGAACAATTCTCTGTTTAAGTTTAAAAGTTCAAAAGTGCTCTATGATATCAGAATGTGTATATCTGTGAAGTTTATAGGGATTGTGGTCATTTAGGAAACCCAAGGAAATGTGGGGAAAATGAGGACATTTTTTAAAAATTGAGCTCTTTTAAATATTTTCTATTGCAAAATTAATAAATATTTCACAATAAATTCACAGAGAATTCAATAAACCTCTGAAGACCTGTTGAATCAAATTTGGAGGCTAAATTCAATCATTAAGGTGGAAAGCAGAGGGATTTAGTCTTGTCTGAAATGCAAATCTCAATGGAAACTTAACTATAGAGTCACCACTGATGTCTACATTATATAAACAAACAGGTCAAGATTTTCAAAAATTTTCAGTAGTGTCATTGGGAGACTCTTTTTGGGTGCCCAGTTTAAATGAGCCTGTCTGAAGAGGATTGAGGTTTGGTAATTTCTGACAATCTGACCTCATGCTGGACATCCAAACACTGAGATACCCAAATTTACTAATATATTTTGGAAAACTTTACCAGAGACAGAGGAAAAGAGAGAGAGAGAGAGAGAAATATGATGGTGTGATGTGAAAGTTTTATCAGCGTAAATGTGGGATTGAGTTTCATGGGTCATGCCAAAAAGGGCCCAGAAAATCTTTTCAGTTTCAAAGTTTTGCAAAGCAAACTGGGATGAGCAAAACCTGAGCAGAATATGGCGAACTGTTACGTGTTGATAGATTAACCATTTCTGATAAAAATTAAAACTGACCTGAACTTCTATCCAAAATTTGAAATGAACTCTTTTGAACCTTTTGTTGTTATTTCATATGTTTCTTTCATTTCTGTTTTTTGCAAGACTCTTTCAGCTGGGACCCAAAATAAATTTACCAAGATACTGCAAAAAAATGAGGCTGTTCTCTTGGCATTTTTGACTCATGACGAATCAGAAATATTACAAGATAACCTGTTCTCAGGAGATTTGATTTACAGTCTCAAAGAAGGTGGGTTATTTTCATATAAGTATTTCAATTTTTGGACTTTGATCAAAATAAGATCTTCAAACATTTTGAGGTTCAACCGGTGCTCAGGGTCTGGATGGTTACCATTTCTGTCATATGCACTATATCATGATTATTCCCCAGCTGTCCTGTTTCATACAAAGAGCTCATGTGACACATGGGGAGTCTCCCATCCTCAGTAAACTGAATGTTCATGCATTTAATTTTACAGTGCTAAATGTTGCTCAAGTATTGATGATGTTTCACAGGACAAATTACTTATGAAAGTATTAGTTAAGAGAAGTTCTAATCTCACATTCACTGAAAATTCCAAACGCCCATATCAGAATCCAGTGAAAAGCACTTCCTAGTATAAATGTGTGGAATCATTAATAAATTATATATATATAAAAATCATCTGGCCTTAGTAAATGACACTGCCTTTAGTTCACCAGTAACTTCACAGCAGGAATTGTCTGTTGCATTTGTGATTTTTAGTGAGTCGTGGGCTTGATGAAGAAACTGCTGGGTGAGGTTCTTTGCTTTGTGTCATTAGGAGGTCAGACTAATGATCCCTTCTGGCCTTAAAAAGTTACTACTGTCTGCTGACTGGAGATCTCAGTCCAGTGCTTAGTGAACAAGTGCCTACAACACAAATGCTACCATAACAATTGGCAGACTAGTTGGCAGTCTCAATGGAGAGAATCAGGGATGAATGACTGAATGGGCCAGCAAGGTGTAACTATCCTCTTACTCTTTAAAATAGTTTCTCTAAGTTAGGACTGTGGTACATTGGTGCACATGCTGTAAGGTTCAGTGAATAAATAGAAGGCCTCAGCTTCCATTGCTGTTACCTTGGCATCTTTCACAAATAGTATAAAAATAAAAGCTGATCACTTGATGTTTCTGGAAATCAGAATGAAACAAAACAATTTAAACGTGTTCATATAGATATATAAATATAATACAGTACTTAACAGAACCACCGTTGGAAGGAAATGTTTTTAGATCAATTCAAAATCTTAATTATTAAACATTATGGGTCAGATTTGCAGTTAGGATCTGGACCATGTGCACCATGCAGGTGGCCTAAAGGGCAAGAATTGGGACATAATTGGTCAGCTGAGAGTTTTGTGGTGGGGAAAATTCCTAATTGCCATAAAGCTTCTGAAGCCTTCTCCTGCACCAGGCATCCCTCTCCTCTCTTGGTGCAGGGGTCATGTAAGGGCGGAAGAATGGAATCCTGCTAGGTTACACATGTCCTCAGCTGCTCGAACTCATGCCAGGACTGGCACAGCCCAGCCCAGCCCTCAGAATCAGGGAGAAATGATTGGCTGCTTGGCAGCCCCTCCCCAATTTTGGGCTCAGAACTCAGCTATAGCAGAGAATCTGCCCCATGTATATTAGAATTCAAATCTGAGCATTTTGTATTTGTGTAATAAGCCATTCATTTGCTTTGGATCAGTGAAATATTTAAATCGTACACAACAGTGACCTAAGTGTCTTTATTTTTTGAATCAATTGTAAATAACCTCTGAAATGTATTTGGGAGATGGACACTGTTTGCTTGCTTGTTTCTTTGTTTGTAAAAGATAATTTTATCAAGATCAGAAAGGAACAACCAGCCCTCCTGTTCTAACAAGGCCTCTGAAATGCTGCAATAAAATACTTAAATTGTGGTTTAGATAGCTAGAGTGACCTCTGGTGTTCTTCACTGGAAGTAATTTTAAGAAAATACCTTGGATTTCTATACATCTGTTTTAACATATACAAATCAAGTGGATTTGGTGCTCATGAAAATAAGGGAACAGTAGCAATGACCAAAGCCAGAATGTGCAGGTCAGTGGACAAGCTTCTGACATACAGTTCTGCCAATCCACTTGCATTCGTTCCCCTTCTGAACAGCAAATTGGTATTTTGAAAAGCATTTCCTCCCTCTAGCATCCATAGTCGGCTCTCGGATGCTAAGAGAAGGAAACACTTTTCAGCTATAGCATACTGGTCCAGGATCGCCAAGGGCAATCTAGGGCCTGGTCTACACTAACCCCCCAATTCGAACTAAGGTACGCAACTTCAGCTACGTGAATAACGTAGCTGAAGTCGATGTACCTTAGTTCGAACTTACCGCGGTCCAGACGCAGGAGGCAGGCTCCCCCGTCGACTCCGCGTACTCCTCGTGCCAAGCAGGATTACCGGAGTCGACGGCGAGCACTTCTGGGTTCGATTTATCGCGTCCAGACAAGATGCGATAAATCGAACCCAGAAGTTCGATTGCCTGCCGCCGAACCAGCGCGTAAGTATAGACAAGCCCTAGGACTAGTGTTCTTATATTTTTAAAACAGATGACTCATGAAACTGCAGAATCCTAAAATAAATAAATAAATAAATTGTTGACTCTGATCTTTCTAAGCTCCAAGAAATGGGTATGAAAAACACCCTCTTTAAAGAAACAGCAGTGGCATAAATATCTGAAATATCTACAACAGATGCCTGTGATACCTTTCACTGGCATCTTGCTTTTTTTCTCTCATTTCTGTGAGTCAGATTCAAACTGGTTCTGGCTAATGCTAAGAAATCTGTATCCATTTTTTTCTTGCCTGCATATTTTGTCATCATAGCCTCGTACCTTTCTGCTAATGTGATTGAAAGCAAATATGTGGGTAATAAAGGTGAAATACTTTTTACTGAAATTAGATCCACTAATTAATCATAACTCTTTTGGACCAGATTTCCCCCCAACCCCCCGGCCGCCCCATTTTTTGACGGGCTTATGTCATAAACTGCCCAGGTCTGTAGTCGGGGAATGTTTGTAAATTCTACATTACATTTCTCCAGGGGAAAATCTATTACATCTATGCCATCATTCTTCACCCCACTACTACATGCTTCTGGTTTTAAAAATTCAGGCATACAGTTTATTGAATTTAGCTGCTATATACTCTTATGAGTTATGATATCTATTGGATATGGGCCAGTCCCTGATACATGCCATCCACTCACTCCCAAACACTGAGAAGGGAGGTCAGAATCTGAACCCAGATCCAATTTTCACATTTAGCCTGTACAACTCTGTATTGGATTGAATAGGAAAATCCTGAACTCAAACAAAGCTGAAATGCTGGGTGTTTGAAATCCAGATCATGATCTTAACTTGGCAGCTCAGGCCTGTCTCTAGTAATTATAGCTTTTCTTATATGACAGAGAAGAAGAAAAAATTTCTAGGGCAATAACAGATATCCCAGCTTTTTAGTGACAGTGGAAACAGAAAAACAATTAACAGTGCTCTCTAGAGACACAAATAGTGTGTATTGAATGGCTGTTGGATTCATTCTCACTACCATCTGTTCTTTCAATCTTCCATGTGAGTATCTCAAAGTGATTCAGCACTAATGCAATTCTGTAAGCTCTTTTTAATTATCTTTTTCCCTTACCTTTTTATGATTTTAATGCTCTTAGACTGTGATTTTTCACATGCATCTCTTTCTTTTCATAAAAATTTATTTTACGCAATAGTGTTTAACCTGTTGTATACCAACTCACCTTTCTTTGACATGATCTTCAGCACCTGACCAGTGGAATGATGAATGAATGAATGAATGAATAGATAGTATAAATGCAAATACTGTTCTATAATTTCATGTATAGCTCTGAGATCTATCAGATTGTTTTCTAAACCTCAGTCACATTTAGGATACATCAAAAAAGGTCAGTTATTTTCTTCCATTTCCATCTCTTATGTTTTCCCAACACTGCAGTAGTAGCTCTTCGGATATGAGTTCAGGCATGTCAAATCTTGTTTTAGTGAACAGGCTGTGCTCTCCAATTCCAAGTCTGAACTTAAAAAATACCACTGCCAAAGCACATCTGAGTTCTTGAGGACACAAAAACTTAGGTGGCAAAGAATGAAGACCACAAAAGCTAAGATATGCTATTTAGGTGACCAATTTTGAAGGCTGCTCCTGAAACTTTGACTCATTCAGCCAAATCTTGCCTTCATGTTCACCCCCTGCAGCCCAACTAGTAAAAAAATCCTGCCCTAACTTGCACGCTGTGCAACTACAATGGGAAAATTTTCCTTGACTGACACCTCACGCATCTCCATTGACATATGTGGTTAGATAGGATGTAAATCAAGGCTGAATATTCTCACTGACTTCAGAGGAGTTTTTCACAGCAACGTAGGACTTTTTGTGTAGCCCCAAATTATGCAATTTCCCAGAGCCCTTTGTGGTTCTAAATGAGAGTTTGCATAGCTGTACTGCTGAACTTCCAGCGTCTGGAGCCTGATGAGAGAACTGAAAAGAATGTCCACTGGAAGAAAATTTTCTTGAATATTGCTTCAGTCATTTCTGGTTCCCTAAGGAGATTTTCTTCTCTGAAGCCTCATTTCAGCAAAGCACGTAAGCATGTACTTAACTCCAGTTGACTTCAATGGGACCTTGGCACATGCTTCAGTGCTTTGTTGAATCAGGGCCTTATAACACAGAAAATTCTTAATATTATCTCACATAGCAAACTCATTTATGTGACGTGACAGTAGTGGGTTACTAAGAGTGCATTGGTACCCAATACTTGAAGGCCTCAGGCACCTAAAAAGAAAATAACTAAAAGGATACTATACTGGTATATCACAAAAAAAAAAAAAAAACCAAGTCCCAAATAAAGCAGAGAACCTCAGAACGGCAAGAAAACACCAAAATGACACTATATTAGTAATCATATATTAAAAGGAAACAAAAAAGGTCTTGAGTTTTGCCCTGCCCCCTTCAGAACCTGTGGCATATATGAAGGAGGCAGAGCTGCAGGCAGTTGAAAGAAAAGGTGCTGCCACCTGTCCTCTCTAGACTATTTTTCAGGACATCCAGCAGGTTCAGTCCCAACTACCTCAACTGCATCTGGGGGCAGAGACAGTCTCTTGTGTACACATATCCTGAATAATTTAAGACCTTCACTATGGTACTAATAATTAAGCCTTGA
Source organism: Emys orbicularis (assembly GCF_028017835.1). NCBI lineage: Eukaryota > Metazoa > Chordata > Testudines > Emydidae > Emys > Emys orbicularis. The sequence continues at coordinate 29,620,519 of NC_088687.1, read as the reverse complement.
TGCAACATTGCTATATAACACCCAGTACAGATCAGAGGTGAACAATTATGAATCTGGAGAGAGACCCTCTGCAGTTTACATTGGGGAGGGTGGGGGTGATTATTCATGCAAAGATATATTTACTGTTTTGTCCTTATCTACCTGATGAACTATTCTCATTTCCATGCGTATTTTAGGGGATTATCTTGGATGCATTTGTGGTGTTTAATTTTAGAGTGGATAGAAACCTATGAGCATTTTTCTAATTTAAAATTGCATTTCAAATGGTTGGCATATAGAAGAAAGAAGATATTTGAGATTCATTGTTAAGGTGGCTTTGCTAGTACAAGTCTCTCATTTCATGTTATCACTTTATTTCCATTGTTCTCTTTTCTTCTCTCCACCTCTTCCATTATATATAATATGGCTGAGTGGGCAATAAGGCATGTACAGAAAGAAACAGGCCAACTCTAACTTTATCACTGACTTCTGTCATAGCCAGGAGGAAGATGAAAAAGCTGGCAGCTGACAGAGAACTGACATTAGCTTTATTGGGTTTTTCATAGGGGATGAATGGGGCAAGAATGCATTTTTGGTGAGTGTCCTGAGCATGTCCCAGATGGAGGGAGGAAAGGGCCTCAGGCTGCTTCTCAGAGGGGAGAGAGAGACACACAAAAGCTTCTCCAACTATCTAAGCATCTGGGATCGGAGATTTATTCTGTTACAAGCAAAGTTTGGTATAGTTGAGGTGAAAAGAAATTGCCCAAAATATAATTTTAAAAAAGCAACTCTGAGGAAAACTACAGGAAAATAAATACTGAGCTTGGGTAAAAGTAATCTCAGGAACAATTTCTTCCCTTAGGCAGTATTTTACTGCCATTGCCCTGAAAGCCAGTCACAATCCCTAATTTTTGCTTGGATCACACCATGGTACCTACATGCAGCTAAATAATTAATGTAAATTAATTTTCACTGTTTAAAGTAGCATTATAGTGACTTAATTGACTTGAATTAGTTCAAGTTTTACACCGTGTATGTAAGAAAAATGTGTAGCAATGGCTCTAGTTAAGGTTGCCTATGCAATTGCACTCTCAAGGGCCTTTTTCATTTCTTATTACTGTGTCAAACTTTCACCTTTCAAACTGAAAGTTATCAGGGTGGATCTATCGGGGGGGGGGGAGGAATAGCTCAGTGCTATTGGCCTGCTAAACCCAGGGTTGTGAGTTCAATCTTTGAGGGGGCCATTTAGGGATCTGGGGCAAAAATCAGTACTTGGTCCTGCTAGTAAAGGCAGGGGGCTGGACTCAATGACCTTTCAAGGTCCCTTCCAGTTCTAGGAGATAGGATATCTCCATTTATTTATCCCCTGAATTTTACTTAGAAGTTTGAGCCAAAAAATGACATGGCCATTTCTGAGTACAGAGAGAGAGGCAGAGCAGCCTAGTGGATAGAGCAATGAACCGGGACTCAAGAGACTGTGTTCTAGTCCCAGCTCTACCATTGGCCCGCTGAGTAACCTAGGGCTCGTCACGTCTCTTCTCTGTGCCTCAGTCGGTCCCCATATGTAAAATGGCAGCAATGATACTGACCTCCTTTGTAAAGCACTTTGAGACCTGTTGATGAAAAGCACTAATAAGAGAGAGGTGTTTTTTTATTTTAGATAGTGAAAAATACACTTTTGCTACTATAAAAAAAAAAGATTTGCAACTTTTTTTATTTTTAATAGCTCTGGTATCAGAGGTCTTGAACAGAAACTTGAAATTTGGCAGGGATGTAAATCTCAGATGTTTTATGGGTGGTCTGGTGAAAGTCCATTTGGCTTTGGCCAAGCTATCAGGATTTAAAAATGTATTGTGTATATGTGCAATAAATTATAAATGACAATAAAGGATTTTAATAGCTATCTCCCACTACTCTGTTGTCACTGCATGTGTATCCATGATGAAGCTGAGTGCAATTTTACCTCTTGGAGGGTCCATGTGGAATGAGCAGGGCTCCAAAGACAATTGAATTCAGTGGGAAGACTTCTGTTAACTTCAATGGACTTTGTATCAGGCCCTGAATGTGCATCCTGTGTAAGGCAGAGCATTCCAATGCTGTCTAAATAATAATATTTTGGATTTTTTTTAAATATTTCTATTATTAAAGAAAAGTTATATAAAATCTATATTTTAGACATTTTCTGTCATTTTTCTTTTTAAAAACCTAGGAAGTGAAAGAAAATAAACTATGTTAAAAGAGAATTTAGGCTACAAAATGAAAGGCTGAAAAGTTAGGGAATGCCAAAATTAAGGCGAAAACCTTAATTCCATCCCCTTGTGCATTACGGTACAATCTTTAATTACACACTTGAGTTCTGTTTTTCATCAGGACTCTGCCTCATTCATCATCCAGGTTCAATGGTACACTGAATGAGGCAGGGATATATAGCAAAAGAGATAGTGCTCCTCAGGAACTAAGTCTGATTTTGTGGCCAAATTCTATTTGCAGTTACCAGCGTGCAAATCTAGAGATTTTCCAAGGATAATTGTACCCCTACCTCATCCCATCCTCAAAGTTTCCTCAAAATACAGCTCTAGCAGACTACCAGACTGCAAGACTCAACCATCTCTAACCTTCATCCTCTCCTCCTGAAAAGAGTCCTTTGCTAAATTAAGATCAAAATGTCCCATTAATGAGTGGGATTGCTCATTATAACAAGCTGAAATATGCACAAACATTTTACATTAAAAATGCATAAAGTACAATCTAGAAAGTCTAGAAAGAATTATCTATCTAGTAAAACTCAAAGCTGCATGAAAAACAGAACAAGATCAAGCTGAGCTGTCCTTTTTTCCCCTCCCCCTTCCCCCGCTGTTTGTTTCTTTTATTTTTTAAGATAGAAAAAAGAATAAGCAGCTGGATGGACAGATAGACACTTGCTTAAAGCCAAAGTTACTTAACTAGATTAAGTGGTAATCTTTTAAGTGTATTGCCAAACATACCACAATAAGAGCTGAAATAGCTATTGACTGCAAAAAGCTGATGAGATGTAGTAACAGCACACCTCAAAATGTTTCTCTGAGAGCCTAAGACTTCAAAATGTTACTTTCATCTTATTAAAGAGTGCATGAAATCTAGAAAGGTTTAAAGCTTTTCTCTTATTAAATGTTTACTCTTTTCTTTCAACCTGCAGCTTTTAATACTAGAATTTTTATTATAATGAAAAAAATATTGCCTCCACAAAGCAAACTCTGCCCTTATTTACGTGAATTAAACTGAAACAGTTTGGGGACTGAATCTTTCATGGTTTTAGAGTATAGAATGTAGTTGTAAAGTACTGGTCACTATCAATAGGTTTTTCAGGGCATGGAACACAGCAGAATTAGATGAACAATAAGTTGTGCTTTCAGGTGGAGTCACAAAAATGAGCATATCCACCTCAATGCATTAAAACGACAAATCCATGTCTTTGTGTGGAATCCTGAACTACCATTAGATTTCATAACTGGCTGTGCTGTGGAGTGAAGCTTGATGTATAGACATTTGTCTACAGGAGGCAGAAAAATGTGGACATTATCACACTACTGTTATTTAGATGCCAATTAGATGAAATTAAGGCCTTTCTCTTGTTAATTGTGTTATACCTTCAAACAAATGGCCTCACTCAGAAGTAAAAAAAAATAAGGGTCACATTCAGAGATGAGTCTATTGATGTAATTTACCCCTTCATCTGTAAATTCCACTGGTTTATTCTCTGTTCATTCCCAAAGTCAGTTAATCAGGCTCTGCTCTATTCTTTTGTATTAATTCTTACAACCGCTTACTGATGTATAATTTACACTGCATCTAAAAGTGTCAATGTTAGTGTAACTCACATGCGTGTAGGCTAGAACAAGGCCTAAGCCACATCAGTTTACAGTTCCTTAGAGACAAATTGAGGGATGATTCTAAAGCTCAGGTGCTTGTCCCTATACTAGCACTATGACTGTCTTACTTCCATTTCTTTTCCCCTCTATTTGTTTATCTCTGTCTCCTTCTCTCTCTCCCACACTGAATGATTGCAAAGTCTTAGGCCAAACGTAAAAAGTCCACAATGAAAAAATGGGGAAAACCTTTCCTTCTACCATCAAGATAAGTATCTTAATACTCTTAGCCAATGCAGAGTAGGAGGAAACTGAGAGATGTACAGTGTCCTCTGATGTATTTTCCCCATCACACCCTAAAAAAAAGTTATAATTGAGAAACAGGTTCCACAGCATCCAGGAGCAGAACACATTCCCACTCCCTCTCAGTAGCGAAGTTTGTTTGTCTTGAAAGCTACAAGTTTGTACTTTATTGCAAGGCACGGACTATAACATGGATAACTATGAAAGACTGAAGTTCTGCCAGCAATCCAGAGTATATAAACTTTTATTATATTTAGTAACTTTACAGCTGAGAGGCATGTCACTTAACTCCACAGTGGTGTCAATAATATTATGTGAGAAACACAGTGCAGTGTCTCCTATAAATGTTCATCCAGTTATCTGATTTCAGTCTGTTCTATACAGTGTGCATATATCCTCGGGTATTTGTAAACATCAGCTTTATAGCATTCAGCTTGTTAAGCAAGACGCAGCAGGAGAACTGGTTTTGGACAAGAAAAAGTTATTGAACAAAGCAAGATTTAGTGCCTCTTACAAATTAACTGCTGGTGACTTTTCTACATATTATCACAGCAATTACATTGATAGGATGCAACTGACTGACACCAGGAAACATGTACCTGATTAATATATTCAGTAGCTCATTTGGCTGAAGTCCTTGAACAATTTCACATGGATTAGTAGCTCAGTTTGAACGGCTGGTTTGATGGTTTCTAGATAACTAGAATTATTGGCTATTGGTTTGAACACAGAACTAGGCACAGTGGGGGGACTGTAGTTTCGTCGTTAGAGCATTAGAACACAGCTAAGGAAATATGAGGTCTATTCCTAGCCCTGCCACTGACGTGCTGTGTGAGCTTGGGTAAGCTGGTTAACCTCTCTGTGCTGCCGTTTCACTGTCTCTACAATGAGAATAATACTTCCCTACCTCAAAGAGCTAGGAGGCTAAATTAATGTTTGTAAATCACTTTGAGAGCCTCTGGTGGAAAGCACCATGAAAAAGACTATGTGGGTACAAAGTAGAAATGGGATCAAACCACAAATTTCATATCTGGATCTAAAGATATGGAAGCATTCAGTCCCATCAGCATTCAGGCCAAATCCTGATCCCACTGAAGCTTGTGGTAAAACTCCCATTGATTTCAATCTGTCCTGAATTATTGAAATATATTTTTAATTTACTTCTGCTCCTCTCCCCTTACTTACATAACAGAGTTTATTAAGCACAGTTTAAGTGGGTTAAATTATTAGCCAGCTTTATAAGTTAGTGAGACAAACTCATTCTGGCAATGACCAGACCATATCTTTCAAGCTTGTGTACTTTATCAATGATATCTGACCTAGAAGGGAGTTATTTGATGACTAGTTACCATTTGGGCGTCTTCGTTTTGAGAGAACTGTCACATTATTCTAGTTTGAAAGTGTTGTCAGGTTAAAATAACTCAAAAATACCACTACTTTAACCAGGCCAAACCAGCGCTGCTTCTTATCTAGGAATGTGTTATGGTTATGTCTAATAAGCCAATTAAATAAGCACAGGACAAATTTAGGTTGTCAGTTTAACAGAGTAACGGCTTTTGGAGTTTTTCAAATAATTATAGATATGTTTAGATATAACAGAAGAAAAATCTATTTTCTACTGTAAATGGTAAAATAAATGGGTTACTACACACACACAAAACAACTGGGCAGTGAAATTCAAAAAATACACATTTGCAAAACTTTTTACATTAAACTGTGAATGAGACAAGGAAAATCCTGGGATGGATGTGGGTGGAGGGGGTGTGATGATATGTTTCTATATTTCTTAAATGACTTGAGCTGAAGAGTTTTTCTTTCATTAGAGGGAAATCAGAGAGTAAAAAAAGAAAAAAACAAAGATGGTGTTCATCTTCTCTTCCCTCTCATCATTACACAAGTAGGCACACTGTTACAGTGCAGGACTTTGTTTTGCATGCTTCAATTTCAATAAAGTTTAAGGTGTAAGAATAACTTTAAGTAAAATATTTCATTTCTTTCTTTGTATGTTTAATGGAATCCAGTCAAAGTGTAGCTCATTTCATGAACACTGTCAGAAGTAAGAGCAAAATATCTTGTTGTAAGACTTGGTATTTGCTTCGGTTTACATCCTTTTCCCATTTCCCTTTTTTGTTTTCTATATGACACTGTAATCATAGAATCGTAGAATATCAGGGTTGGAAGGGACCTCAGGAGATCATCTAGTCCAACCCCCTGCTCAAAGCAGGACCAATCCCCAGACAGATTTTTTTACCCCAGTTCCCTAAATGGCCCCCTCAAGGATTGAACTCACAAACCTGAGTTTAGCAGGCCAATACTCAAACCACTGAGCTATCCCTCCCCCCAATGAAACGTTCTCATTTTGATCTGAAAGGGTTTCAAGCATTTCATCAATAGAATCATTGTTTTAAGTTTGGAGGTTGTTCAGGGTCAACACGGAGAAGACGAAGCACAAACACAAGTGGTGAGTTTTATTTCATTGCTTATGGGGGCTGAGATGTGTACCTTTGACTCGGAAGACTTGCCATTATTATTTATGTAATAGCAACAATGTGCTATGTGCTTCAAAGAAAAGTAAGAACACAAGGTTCCTGCTGACCCAGACAGCTCACAATTTAGACATACCATGTCAACACACTTCCACAAGTTTTACTGTGGGCTCATATTGCAAAACATTTTCTGGAAAGAAGTGCTCAAATTTAAAAATGCTTTATAAAACTTCAGTCATGTTTGCACCCTTTTTGTGTTCACTCCCTTTCAACACACAATGGATTCAGACTCAGTTTTAGTGGTTTGGAAGCTTGTGAAAAGTCAGTTTTAACTCTGCAACCACAAGAGCCCTGATCAGAGTCAGTTAAATAAAGTAGATAAAGAATCGATCACAGATTTAGCAACAGTGTTGCCACGCATGCACATTAAAGCTCTGCACCTATAAACATTTAAGCACATGCTTAACTTTAAGCACATGAGGGGCTCAATTGAAATAAGCGGGGAAGTGCTTAAAATTAAGCACATGTGCTAACTGTTTGCAGGATCAGGGCCTAATAGTTACTTTGTGGGAATGTCTGATAAAGTATAATTTAAATTGTTTTCCGAGCTAATAAAATCTTATGAGATGCAAATGTTTATAAGGATAATACACTGGGCAAGGCCTGTGTTACCCAGAAAGGGGGAAAGCTTACAATTTTCCAATCCTGTTTACAGTACCTCATCCCACTCCATGAAAGATTCAAAGGCCCTGATACTCAAACCCTCCTCCTCCTAATTTCTACATAAGAGATATGATTATCCAGTCAGGGGGAAAAAACAATGTCATGCTGCTGCTGATGATGATGATGATGATAATCACAACCAGTCATTTCTGGGGCCACTCACAACCTACAAATGATCGATCTATAGCAGTGATACTCAGACCGAGGCTTGAGAGCCACTAGTGGCTCTTTAATGCGTCTCCTGCAGCTCTTTGCAACACATGATATTAAAACACTGTGTGATTATTAACCAATCTAAGTTATTAACCAATCAGGATGCTTTTACTATATTATTAACCAATTGTAGTTGATAAAATAATAATACTTAGTCATTTTGCTGTGACAATTATATATATCTAAAACAAATATTTCCCGTCATACTATTTAAATATGAATATATAGTACTATAGTAAATGAAACAATGAATTCACACTTCTGTGACTCTTTTGGGTAATTTTGATCACTAATTTGGCTCCAGAACCACTGAGATCTGAGTATCACTAATCAATAGCATCAAAACTCACCAGAAATAATGAAGGAAATTTGAGAAAATTGTAGTCTGTTCATGGACATTTTTGTACGCAGAAAGAGGATGAATCTATCAAGTAAATGATTTGCTATGGCACACCCTCTCATGAGAAATTTATAAAAAATGTTTTGAACAATTTGTGCCTGTCCAGAGAGAGCTAAAAGTTCTGCTTTGAATTATCATGAATGTTTCACAAAGCCAAATGAATTTCCAGCAAATTTGATTCTTTTCATTTCCATGTTTGTCCTGAAACTAGCAACGTCTTGTATGTTTTGCTTTTTTTCATTACTAGAACAGTATTGCCAACCCCAAGAGTTGAAAAATCATAAATCAGGCCCCAGAAAAGTCAAGAGATTAGCTTAAAATCATAATATTTTTAAAAAATAATACATTTGCCACTCTTATAATTTGCCTTATCATGTTTGAGCAGTTAGGGTTTGCTTTTCTCCATAACTATGAGGATAGAAGACATGGTCAGATTTTTAAACTATGCTTTGTTAACACTTAATTGAGTAGTGCAATAGTCCTCTGGAGTTCAGAGTTTATGATTCTCCCTGGTAAGAGAAATAGATCCAGAGAAATAAATCTCCTTGTAGTTTTCACTTGAAGGTGAACAGAGACAGAAGAAAATAATTCACTGTAGTAGAAGGAAGTAAAACCCTCCACCTAGCATGCCTGAGTCATTGTCAATGGCAAGTATGCCTTCAGAGTTAAGCAAGTACCCTTAATAACAATGATTTAATTCCATATTTCCCCAATATTAATATAATAGTTACTTTTTCCACATAGTAAAATTAACAGCCGTTTATTAATAACAAAATGTATTTCAGGTAGTGGAAACACAATATAACGATTAGTGTTTTTGCAGCAGCAGTCACCCACTCTTAGTGTCAATTAGCCTAATTAGTGGTTAGCAGTTCACATTGCCCTTCAATCACTTATAAATGTCTCTCCACACAAATGTCAGTTACTCATACACAGATTTTTCTCACGTCTCAATACATGACTTGGCTGCTGGAGACAGGAGCTGGGAAATATGCTGTTTGATTTGCCACAAGGCTTATCCACCCACTGTCAGAAAATAGAGCTTTCATTTGCCACCCACTAATTCTATGCTTTTCTGTCAGCCACAGAAGCCAAGGTACAATTTGTTGGCCACTGATACAACTGAACATCCTATTATCTCTTTATTTCAGCAGGTAGGTGGTCCGGGGTGTGCTTCCCCTCAGGGGACATGTACCTGTTAAGACAATATTTCTTTTGGCTCCAGTTCTAAGCCATAGGCAGGGGGATTAGAGATTCAGCTTTTAATTGTGCTTGCCTTTTTCTTTTGCAAATGGAAGTCATTCCATAGCACCTTTTGTGATATGAAAATGAAAACTGAATTAAAGCATATTTTTGGTTCCTGAACGACCATTCCAGTCAGGAAGGCACCTTGTTTAAGCCAGTGGGTGTGCTCAGCAGACAGCACGGGATTTGGCAATACTGTAATGCAGGCAAACATTGAGTAATTTCAAAGCAAACCAGTCTTCACCTCCATGGAGAAAAGCACTAACGCTTGGTTTTTATAGATGACACACAGAATTATTTAGCATTGTTCATTTATTTATCAGCTTCAAATCTTTAAAGTTTTGACAGATTAATAACTTCCTTCAGGAGCTTTAAATAAACATGGTGGATTAACAAACAGACTAAGAGCCTACTTAAATTGTACAAACATATAAAGCAGGCTGACTTGTCTAATGAAAACCTGATAAGCAAAATATCATTTAAAAAAATAAGATTGTGTCTCAATTTCCAAGACAGTAATTTATCTTTTTATATCCACTAGAACAACAAATGAATGAGAGTCAGTCTCAGTTTAAATAACTCTCCCATTATGCCCTGTCTTGATCATTTGATTTTATCAAGAGTTGATTCTGTATTTATTTACATATTGCTTTAAATATTTTATTATAAATATAATGTGCTTTTATAAACTGTGGTTTGTTTTGTCCTTTTTAAATTGCTGTAGATCAATATAATGCATAGGAAAAAATCCTGGAACAGGGATTTAAAATTATAGCCTCAGCAAACCTGTAAGTACTGCAGCCCTATTAGAACATCAACATCCTATGAGGTTCAGATGTATCTGTACAAAATAAATCATTTTTAAGGAATAGGCCACATTCTGTCCTGACTAGCACTCAGTGCAGTAATCTAGCACAAGATGTACAGTACATTTGGCACAGTAGGCTAGATCCTCCAATACAGTGCAGCCATTTGGGGCTGAACTACCAACATAACATGGTGATGGAGCCAATCTTTTCTGTCTATTATAAAGTTGGTCCCCCAGTGGCATAGAGCCAATGTAGGGGCTCTTTTGTCACTTCCCTTCCCTACTTCCAGCATAGCAGGAAAAATGGGGTGTGGTCAGCAGAAATGTGGTTTGGATGGAGTTGCCCTCGGGCTACATCTACCCTCAGCTACAGTTGTTTTCTTCCAGGTGGAAGTTAGAGCAATATTAGGGCTACTCTGGCATAGCACAAAGGAGCCAGCCCTAAGCAGCACCAGGATCAAAGAAGTACAAATGGCCTGCTTGGAACTACTTTTCCACCCTCCAGACTTATACTCCATGTACTTAGGCTGCAGCTGACAAAATGGCTCGATAAACAGAATAAACAATATCCTCAAGATTATGTCTTCAAATAATGAAGTTTCCTCCCCAAAAAATTATATTGCTACAGGGTTCAGAATTATTGTATTAGTTACTACAAGTGACATTTACAACCCCAGGACAGGGGTCCTAGAAAGAGAGAGAGAGAGAGAATCCTCTCCCCATGTTGGGTGCAGGATACAATTCCATGGCTGCTGCTGGATCCCCACAACTGCAAAACCTACCCACAACCCTCACCACCACTATGAGCTCCCATTGAGTCAGCCACAATAGAGTTCATCTCCACATCGTGCAGGTAACTGCATTGGCCCTTGGCACATCCTCCCCATTTCCATAAAGCAAAACTGCAGCAATTATTTGTTTTGACCCCTCTATGCCCTTGAAATAATTGGCCTTAAATCATTATGGCTTTATTAATTTATTTAGTGCTGTTTACAGCAGTCATCTTAAAGTAAAAGACAGCAAAGATTTTTAAACATTTGGTAAAGAACATTGTTGGACTTTAAAATAACTATCAAATCTTTGGGAGGAGAATTCCACAAGAGGGAGTGAAGAAGGTGCACATGCGCTGTGGTGGCCAGCAACAAATCAAAACCCAAATGCAAAAACAACAACAACAACAAAAGTAGGAGAATACACAAAGACTGGCTTGTGCAAGTAGGAAGATACAGTACCATAGCCTTGAGGACCTCAAGAGCCCAGTAACAGGGGTCAGAACTTATGTCTCAACTTAATGGCAGGCAGTTTAGCTGAATAACTTTTTCAGTGGTATGTGAATGGCAAGAATACAGGCAAATTGAATGATCGGAGTATTCCTCTGGTAAGCAGTCACTTGGCATGTGAGTAATTTCTCACCCATGGGAAGTAAGAGTTCACAGTCAGGCACCAAGGAAGTAGAATGACTTTGTGAGTAGCCACTCTCGCTTTTTTACATTGGTTTGTCAATACAATTCAGATTTTTTTTAAAGTTATATTACAGGGGGGTTTTGGTAAATACTCGTAAAGAGCAGGATTCCCCATCTCCCCCAATTCGTGTAATGCTTTAATAGCAGAAAACACCAGTCCGATTAGAAAGGAAGTTTCATAGTGAGGACGGCTCAGGAGTATAACAGAACAAAACTACAGACATTTTCCTGAAAGTTATATTTGTTAATGCACGTGCTTTTTCCTCCCATCTCACCTCATTTTGCATGGATGTTTTTAATGTTGTTATACTCTCTTGCAGTGAACATTATCGTGTAGTCACATAAGTGAACCCCAGATTTGTTAATAATTGTTTTAATTAGGAATATTGCTTACTGCCCTTCGGGAAGCTGCTCAGATATCACATTGATGGGCTCAACATAACAACCTAAGTGGAATAAACTGTACCATACATAATTTGTTTGATTAGCAATATTTGATCTAAATCTGATATTTGTGCTTTAACTAGGGCGTTTTCTCACTCAGCCCCGACCGCTTCTGCTTGTTTAGACACACTGTCTCATATGGATGGTATTGTGCAGTACTACCAAAAGGAAACTGAAAATTATTGGCAAAGTAAATTGTTTTTGCAAAAGATTTTTTTTTTTTTCAAATCTTCCTTACAGTGGAAATCTTTTAACACCTAATTCTTCCTTCCTAATAACACATACAATATTTGGGGGCATGTTATCTTTCAACTCACTGGGTTTTTTTAAATGTGAGGTCTTTGTTTTATTGTCCATGTACCGTTTTGGAACTGTAATCCATCATTTTCTGGGGAAATTAATTCAGAAATAGGAATGTGAAGTTGCTTGACACACTGCACCAAAAGTTAGTCATGGCACCATAGAAGAAACACACACACACACACACACACACACACACACACACACACACACACACGTCCATTGTATACAAACGTTAATAAATGAGCAGTGATAATTCAGGTATGAGAAGTTTCACAGCTGTGTAAGAAATCCAATTACACAGCAGGTTTTTTAACACTGTACTTGCATTTCAGTGCCTCTGTGGCTTGTTTTGTCTTCTGCTGTTTCTATTAGATTTGTCATTTCAAGTTTGCTCCAAATGGAATTTCATGAAATCCCAGAAGACCACAAGATTGGTAAACCTGTCTTAACTGCTCTGACAATATCATGAAACAGAGCTTGAATTACCAATACACATGGGAATTCTAATGCAATTATGAGTGTTTACTTACACCATGTGTTTCTCACTGAGCCTCGGTATATCAGGATAAACCAAAGGGAGCTAATGTTTTATAGATGGTAAGACTCTGTTTGTTTTCAGTAGGGCTAAGTCTCCCAAAGCACTCAGACACACTAATTAAAGTAAACTGCAGAGGCCCATAATAAAATATATGTGTTTGGAGACTGTGAGATGAACTCCGCAGGCTTATTAAAAGTCAAAAGAAAAATATACATTATTTATGACTTCAAAGGGACACATTGTGAGCTCCAGTTTATTTAAAGGATTAACTAAGCATTGGTTATTGGTGACCATCTGAACAGCTTTCCTTTCACAGTTCATTAGTTATGTCATATATGTGGGAAGTCGTAATTTGGGTTTAGATCAAATAAATTATGGAGGCCATATCAACATTATTAAGTGTAATCTTTATGAAAATAACACCTAACAAATTTGGGGCTCATTTTTCTCCAGTTGCCCAATTACATTTCAATACATAAACAAAAATCTAACAGATGGGCTGCTAGTTCTAAAAAATTGCTTGTTGTGGGTGGGGTTTTTTTAAAATAAATATAGCTCTGTCTCAAAACATCTAGTGGAAGTGAGAAAGAAGTGAGTGACAATTAGAAGGCTCAGAGAAGCACCAAAAGTTTGGCTACTTGTGTGAATTTTCCTAAACCGTTTTGGGCTAGAAACATGCCTTGGAAATGTTGTGAGAACAGAAGGAGAGAAAGTGTGTTCCAGTAGACAGGGATTTAATTGGGAGATAAGCTTCTAGTCCCAACTCTCCCATTGACTCACTCTGTGACCTTGAGCAAGTTGCATTTTTGTGCCTCAGTTTCCCCATCTTTATAATAGGAATCTTTTTACTTACAAGATCTATGAATGAAAAATTCACTATAAATGCAAAATATTATTAAAATGTTAATAATTATTTGTTACTCAGAAGGATTTTAGTTTGTTTTTTATTTGGCAAAGCTTTGCTATTTCAGTGTTTATTTCTGAATGAAATGATTGTGACTGCCTTTAGGTCCTGGCCAGATCAAGGAAAGCAGAAGGACCCCAAAAAAACAAATAAAATATATTTGACGTTAAAGTGTTAGCCAATATGCCTGCAAAAGTGTCCATTTTGGTTCAATTCGCCCATTCCTGCAACATCCCTTCATGTATTGTTTAATGAAACCCAACTTTTTAAGAAGGTGAAAACAAAATGAGCCAGAGTGTTAGTGTTAAAGATACTTTCTCTTTTGGTAGTTTTTATACATTTTCGTTTTTGGCTCACAAACAGTAATCCAAGTACATTTTTCATGAGCTGTATCAGCTCCACGGAGTTTACCTATTAATTTAATTACATTTTGTTTGAACACTCACTGTAGTTTCATTTTTTAAGTGGCTATTTTAAAAAATGTATATTAAAGCTATGTAAGTCAGGACACACTTAACCTAAGGATGTTTGGTAGGGATGATTTTTTAGGGATATTTGCAATATAACTAAAATATAGTTTACAAGAGTTAAATGCAAGGTGAAGATCTTGGTCCTCCAGTTATCTTGTCTTTATTTGAGAGATATAGAGGACTACTCATCAGCATAGTGGCTGTTCCAATTTTCTTTATTTTTTGAAATTTCAACAATTTTTTTGTGCAAAAATCATTACTGCATTTTCTACCAGCCCAACTCAGCATCATTATCATCTCACATTTAATCTAGGAACATAATACAATCCAAAATCAGAGGACAGTTTAGATATAATTCTGATTTTCCATGGCATGAATCAGAGAAGCTGCTTCATTCTGTAAATAACAGCCTTTATAAATTAACAATGAAATATTCAGATGTGGCATTTGTTGTTCTATTCAGTCAGTTCTTATACTCTGGCTACCTAAAGGCAGTAGCAATCACTGAATTCAGAAATAAACATTGAAATAGCAAATCTTTGCCAAATAATAAACAAAACTAAAATCCTTCTGAGTAACAAAATTCACAAATGAAGGAAAATAAAAACTATTCTTAGGGCCAAATTGTCCCATTAATTACACAAACCATTCCAGAAATAAAGGCAAAAACGTCCCCTACACCAGTGATCCTCAACCTTTTCCATCCCAAGACCCCCTTTCCCATACTACAACCCCCTCTGCCCAGGATCCTCCCTCCCATTTAGCTGATATTTAGCAGAGAGCCCCATAAGTGCAGGGTCATCATAACTCCCTGACAACAACATGAGCACTCATGGCTTTAGATTCATATTTTTAACAGAAATCTCCCTGTCTAGTGTGGAGATATATCTGCTGCCTCAGTTTCCCTTGGAAGATGTTCTTTCCCGGGTTTGTAGAGTGTTTTGAAGCAAAGAAAAATCTAAACAAAACAAACAAGCCCTTCCTGGGCTTAATACTCCTCCTAGGGTCTGCCCTCATCTTCCCTTGATACATGAAATGAAGGGGGCTTCCAATCCTGACACCATCTGGAAGTCCTGGCCTGGGGCCTCTAAACAATAACTGATGTCAACACTTGGCCTCAAGCCCACACCAATGTTGCCTTCATTTGGTATACCCCTTCCCATGATAGAGCCTTCTTTTTTACAAGCCTTTTCCACATCCCCTCTGGGGCTGAGTGCTTCCCCTACCCTTGGTGGAGACCCCCCACCAGGCCTTTTACTGGCCTCTTCTCCCCATCATCTTCACTAAGAATGAAAAGTTTCAGTCCCTTTGGCTTTACCTCCTATGGTTTGCTTGGCTCCCAGAACTATCTTATTCTCCCGCCTAGGGCATCAAAAATAGTTTGGTTAATGGATGTTATAATTACCTAATTCGTTATTTCCACATTCCCTGCCTCCTAACTCCTTCCAACTCCACAGTCTTTGCTGCTTCACAATGGGCAGCTGGCTAGCAGTAGGGACAGCAGTGTTGTCCATTGCAGCTTCTAGAACTACCTGGCCCTGGTAAGGGGATACTGAATAGCTCTGATCTTTATATACCTTTCATCATTGGTATTCTGCAGATTCTCTGTCCACTGCCCATGTCTCCTACAAGTGAAGCAGGCTATCAGCACTTCCCTCCAATCCCTAGGAGGGAACTCTCTGAGTTGTGAGGAGGTTGAGAGTGGCCCACTGGAATTCCACATCTAGGGTAGGTCCAGATGCTATTCTTGGGGTGTGTCTGTGAGCTGTCACAGGAGACACACCCAAGAACTGCTGGTTGCATTCCTGGATCTCTTGTAATGCCTCCTACCGGACCACTGCTGCCTCTACAGAATGTGAAGGATGGAAGCTTGGTTGATGCTCCTAATCTTATAGTTGCTGTTGTCACCAACACAGGATGTCTTCCACAATGCTCTTTCCTTGATGGGTGGGGGTCAACCCTGCCAACAGTGCTGGTTGTAACAATCATCTTACTTCTCCAGTGTGGAGAGGCATCTGCTGTTTCGGTTTCCTCTTAAGGATAGTTTTCTCTGTGCTGGTAGGGTAATGAGGTCCTCCAACCAAATAAAAAGTTCCTCATAGCCAGCCCTTCCTCGGTCTTTTCCACGGGCTCAGTTCCTGGAATCCTTCCCCAGATCCCAGTCACTGGCCAGCCAGTGAAATCATGGGGTGAGTGTTCACCATGAATATTCTGCCATCACTCTATGTGGAAAACTTCCATGGATCTGACTTGTAAAGAGATGGAATAGAGATCTGGCCTCTGGATCAGACAGTCTGATTTTGCCTTTAGTTTAAACCATTTTCTTTTCTAATCTATACTTCTATATATGACATGGTAATTTTCAGGTATGATAGCTGGCACAACTTCAAACAGTGGGAATTATTTAAAACTTTGAGAACTTGGCAGCTGTTGTAAAATAATTTGTGTTCTGAGTACCATATAATGTCACACTTTGTTTCCTGAAGATTTCGTTTTAGAATTAGATGCCCCATTATCCTCTTGCACAGGAAGAACCTGCTCTCAGTGAAATTTGAAATGAGATCATTTTACTATATTTAGAAAACAGATTTTTTTTTCCTGTTTCCTTCCTGGGGTTCACTAAAAACAGGCTCATATTGCATTCTTTTCTGCTGTTGCTTTTTTAACACAGTTGTATATAATCTCAGTAGCTTGAAGCTGCAGGAGATTTTGTGTCCTTCTGCAGAGTCACTGAAATGGATGATTCAGAGCATCCTAAGCTGCTTTCTGGCTGACATAACAAAAGTAAAATGCCAGCTCATTTCTTGTTCCTGATCTTTTTTACTATCAGAATCTCCCTGTGGAAAGTGAAGCAAGAGCCCTTTTGCAGAATATATGTAAATTTACTTTTGAATACAGTTCAAGGATTCATAACTCACCGGAAGCACTAGGTGTCTAAAACTGCAGGTTGGCATGCTGTAGTCATCTGAAAGGACTTCTCTTGGACATGTACAAATTCTTACTAACCTAGAGTAAGACCTAATCTTGCCAAAAGCAAGAAAACCCTAATGATGTAAACCTTGATTAAAATGTCCATCACAATTATTTAGTGTAACTAAATTTATAGTTTGTTTTTTAAATATCAGGGTTGGAAGGGACCTCAGGAGGTCATCTAGTCCAACCCCCTGCTCAAAGCAGGACCAATCCCCAGACATATTTTTGCCCTAGACTCCAAATGGTCCCCTCAAGAATTGAACTCACAATCCTGGGTTTAACAGGCCAATGCTCAAACCACTGAGCTATCCCTCTTCCCCTTTTCCTAAATATGAAGTAAACCTGTTATGATAACAGGCAAACAGAGGTGAATCCACTAAAAAGTCAATAGAGCCTGAGAGGCTGCATTAAGTTTTCTGCAAGCTTTCTCAGACCCATTGAACACCTTCCTCTTTATTATGGGTAGTTCCAGTGGCTGGAGTGGAGAGGGAGCCTTTCTAGCATAGCTGCCAGGGACCAAGAAAGGCAGTAGATCACCTACAAGCAATTTCAAGGGCACAGAGTCTCTGACTCCAGATGCATGAATCTGGCTTCCAACAAATCCCTAAGATGCAAACTTTCTAAGGATAGAATTTTCAGTTCCTTTCCATGGGGCAGATGGTGCAAATATCACTCTCTGGTGCAACATTTTGAGGAAAACTCCAAGAAGGGAATCTCAGAGCTTTCTTCCCCATGTGGCCCCTCCCTTGGGCTTGTCCACAAGAGGGAGTGCTTTGGCTTTATATTTACTACCAGAGCCCTTGCAGTGAGGGAAAGGAAAATGGTGTATTCAGTACAGCAGTTTGCTAGAGTACTTGTAAAGTACCATCTCAACTGACGTAATACCTTTAACTGACAGGTGCCGATAGTCTTGGGAGTGCCCAGCATGAATAAAGAGAATATCTCAATCGAGACCAACCCACAGGAGCACTTAGATTTCATATGATACAAGCCACTTGCTAGCAACAAGAGCAATTGCCAGAACTGAGGTACTTGTGTGGATAAAGTATTTTATTCAATTATGAATGAAAAATTTCTACTATTCTGTATAAAGCTTGCTTTGTTTTCTGTAAATACATGTACATCTTTATCATATAACTGCCTACAAACATACACTCAAGTGACTTGTTTCCTTGTTATGTCTTTAATATTTCTCATGCTATGAACCATGCTTTAAAAAGCATGGCACAGATACACTGTTTGGGTTTAATTCTCTACTGCCTTACACTGTGTGTCATCATTTGGACTAATGCAAAGTGGGTATTACACGCTATCAAACCCAAATGGTTGCAACTTACACCTGCTTTGCACAGAGGTAAATGAATGACAAAAGGTGCAGGGTACAGGTGTGTTTGTGAACTAATCAATTTACACCCAAGGAAGTTCTCACAAGAAATTCAGCTTTGTGAACACCATTATGAAAATGTTTCTCTCAAATTACTTTTAAAACTCCAGGACATCCAAGTTAATTTTTTTTTTAAACAAAAGAAATTGACTTATTCTAGTAGTTACAGTATAGAAGAACTGAATCCAGACTGAAATCCTTTATTGCTTAAATAGTGTATTAATTAGAAAGATGTACTGTAAAGTTATGAACTATTCATCTTGAAATGGTCATTGATCTTAAAAACAACTGAACATTTCAGACAATGGCCTTCAGTTACATTAATGATTGCTGCTGGCCCTTTCTATCGCTGTAGCCTAATTTGTCTCAGTAAGGATTGCCTTTGAAGTCTGGCTTAATTTACTAGCTATTAGTCTTTTAGGGGGTGTCTACAGAGTAGATATGCTTGACTTTACATGGAACAGGTTCCCAGCTAACAGATAGAAAGAAGGCATAATATATAATTTCTTTATCGTGAAACTGATAACTGCAGTGGTTTGCTGCTGTGGCTTTCTTAATAGTCGGAAGAGACAAAAGATCAAGGTCAACAGCTAATATCATTTCTTAAACTGTTAATTGATAATTAAATCACAATAAAAGTAATCTAAGCAGCCAGATGTCCTCATGAATTTTTCTCTGTGTATCAACTTGCATCCAGCAGCATAAGCAAACTAGGGTTATGCGCTGTATTTTATTTTGTGAATAGATCACAAATTTGCTTGCATTTTGGTACATAGCTAAACAGCAAGTAGATAAATAGACTGTTGATATGAGGTATGGTGTTTATGGATAGCTAATTCATTCATTTATGGGTTGTGGACCACATCATAATTAACTGCCTTTTCACAGCACTGGTACAATCAGACTATACTTAGCATCTCTGAGTTGCCAAATGAATGTAATGTTCCTTTATATTTAAGCAACTATAAAATGCTTAAATGTGAAAAAGGTACTTTTGTGTCCAGCATCTAGAATGATATAAATAAGTCTCCTACACAAAGTGTAAGCCTCATGGCCAGAAAACTTAAAGGGGTGAAAGTTTCAGCTCCCTCTATTGAGGAGAAGGGGAAAAGCCAACTCTGGCCAGCTTTCTTTGCATATTATTTAGCCATAATTTCACCATCTAAGCTTTGTTGTTTTGATTACAATTTGTTTAAGTTTTAATGTGCATATGCAGTAATAACTAATTATTCTTACTGCTTAATGAAAGGTCAGAGAAACTCTGCTGCTAAATATGCTCTCGGTGAGGGGTCTCCATCAGGGACAATAGATGAACTAAGGTTGGGAAATAAAGTTTGGTTCCAGCAAAGAAAAGGGGAGAAATGCTGTATCCTAGAAGCAGGAACTCTGTCCAAAGGTGCTGTTTTTTCTGGCTTATTCCATCTGGAACCTCTGACCCTGCATGGAGGAATCTGTGTGATGAGACTGGACTGATGGTGGTGTAGATGAGGTGACACTACAGAGAGGCCTGACTGAGCCAGTAGCAGAGCATAACTGAGCTGCCTACTGAAAGAGGCCTGACTGAACCCGCAGGGCAGAGCTGACTTCACAACACCCTGGCTCACCTGGCCTGGTGAAGATGAGCTGAATCACTGACCTGCACCTGGTAGCTGCTCATTGGCAGAGCAGTGCCATTGGGACTGGAGGAGAACCAGCCCTAGATGCCCATGGGCTACCTTGAGACTGACTCGTCCTGTGACTGGCATTTTTGTAGGGTAAGATTTGAGTAAGAAAGGGTTCTGGTCCTTCAGTAGCCAGACATGTATTATCAGAGGCTGGGAAAGGCTGACTGCTATATGCATTTTGAGTTGCTATTTCTTATATGAGTAGATATTGACACATGGAGGTCTTTTTATGTTTGTTTCTTGTGTTTCCCTCTTTTCCCATCTAAAAGATTCATGTGCCCCATGTTCCCAAAGGACTCGGAGTGCTTGTGAGTGGGGGGAAAAACACTCGCATGGATGACCAGAGAAGTTTTGTTTTATTTCCCAGAGTCAGAAATGAGACTATGACTCTGGATGGGGGCTTGAACTATTGTTGTAGTTCTTAGAAGGAACCCTAGTGATTTGCACCTGACTCTTGTTGCTGCCATCAGCACCTGGCAGAAGGGATGGAAAAGCATCTTGCCAGATACTCTATTTTGCTTCAACACGTGCTTGTAGCTCCCATTAAAGTTAGGGCCTTTACTCAGGTAATGCTACAGTGAGAGTTTTGTCTGAGTAAGGACTGGGCGTAGTGGGATGTATACATGTTTAGAGGGTAGATTATATGCCACAGAAATGGTTGCCAATTTGCCAGGTTATGTTAAACACAGAATGGAAGATTTCTATTTTTGTAAAATGTGTGAATTTGCTCTACATTATAGCTAGGGTGACCAGATAGAAAGTGTGGAATCTGGATGGGGGCGGGGGGGTAATAAGCGCCTATATAAGGAAAAGCCCTGAATATTGGGACTGTCCGTATAAAATCGGGGCATCTGGTCACCCTAATTATAGTTAACTTCAACATTTATTTTAGTAGATAAATATTTATAAAATATGCACCTCAAACCTTCCCCATGCCAAAAAGCTCCCCAACATCTAGTTCAGGGGTGGGCAAACTTTTTGGCCTCAGGTTTTGTAAATTGTATGGAGGGCCAGTTAGGGTAGGGGGTCGTGGCCCGGCCCCCATCTCCTATCTGCCCCATCCAAACCCCTTGTTCCTTGACCGCCCCCGGACCCTTGCCGCCCCCATCCAACCCCTCCTCTCATTCCTGACAGCCACCCGGGACCCCTGCCCCATCCAACCCCCCCTCCTTCCTGACTGCCCCTCTGGGACCCCTGCCCCCATTCAACCCCCTGTTCCCCTCATCCCTATCCACACCCCCACCCTCTGACCACCCCCCGAACTCCCCTGCCCTCTATCCAACCCCCGCTCCGTGCCCCCTTACCACACTGCCTGGAGCACCAGTGGCTGGTGGCGCTCCAGCCGCGCTGCCTGGCTGGAGCCGGGCCACGCCACCGCCGCCACCACGCAGCACAGAGCACCGGGTCAGGACGGGCTCCGCAGCTGTGCTGCCCCAGGACCTCATAGCCCTGCCGCCCAGAGCATTGCACCAGCGGCGGAGCAAGCGAGCTGAGGCTGTGGGGGAGGGAGGACAGCGGGGGAGGGGCCAGGGGCTAGCCTTCTGGGCCAGGAGCTCAGGGGCCGGGCAGGACAGTCCCTTGGGCCATAGTTTGCCCACCTCTGATCTAGTTTTTCACCAAGTTCCAGAAAAACAATGATACCTGGTATTTTAATCTCTGGAATAAGAAATCCTAGATTTCAGGGAATATACAAAAATTCAGTTTAGGTAGGAAAATCTTTGAACTCCTGCAGAACAGCGTGTTGTGTAATTTCTAGAAGTTCCACTTCAAGAAGTAATGCAGGGCAATTTCTAAGTTCTGAATCTGAATCCTTCCTATGCCATCAAACATTGCTTAGGGCACGAACAAGCCTCCATCATCCCTGTCTATCCTGAGCTTCTCTTTGCATGTCTTCTGTGTTAAGTCCCATAAGTTTTCCCTCTCTAAGTACTGTTTGATGGAGGGATTTTTTTTCAGTCAGACACTGTTACAGGTTCCTCCAATTGTCCAATGTCAGGCCTGCCATGGCAGACGCTCTGGCTTCCTTCTGAACTCATATCCCAGATATTTCCATCTTCTCCTCTGGATAACCTTGGAGATAAGGGGTTGTTGAACTCTCTGACAAACCTCAGCATTTGTTATAAGTTCATTCCATTTAATATCTAGTATATTTCTAAAGAATTTCCTTTCAAAGCCATTTAGATGTATGTCTGTACCTTTGGTGGATTCCTAGTTTTCACATCCATATATTAAGATGGAAATAACATTTAAAGATTCGTGATTTGGTCTATATATGTTAGATTTTCAATGATAAATCTTGTTTAAACTGGTTAATGCAGCTGCTGTCCTGCCAATTCATAACATTTTTTCCTTCGGGATATCCCATTGGCTTGCATGTTACTGCCAAGGTTTGTGAACGGTCTCACTTCTTGTGTTCCATTGTCTTCCAACGTAATGCCTAAGTTGGGAGTTGCTGGCATTCTCTTTAGAATTGATTTTTCATAACTATTAACCTCACCATCTTTTTGTGATTCTGGACAGTCTTTCGGTCTTTGCTTGCATGTTAGTTGAGCTGTTCCTTAGAAGAGCTATGTTGTCAGGAAAATCTAATGCCTGTGTTGTATCCATCTACACTTTTCTCATAATGAAGTCAATAACAACACCAAACAGTAAAGGACAGTGAATGCATCCTAATGAATTTTTAATTTAGCATTCCATAATCATTGTCTTCCAGTAGAGCTGGGTGAATAATTCATAATCAAAAATTAACTACATTTACCTGTTTTCCTGAATTGTCCATGAGCCAATTTAACAAAATCACACATTTAATCAAAAGTTATTCACCAAATATTTCCTCTTAATAATTTTAGATCTCTAGATGATTCACAAGCTATTAATTGAGAGTAATCATTATTTGAGATAAAAGCTCTTTTAACTGGACATATGCCAAAGATTACATACAATATTCTGCTCCCTGACTGAATGGGCGTGAATCTTAGAATCAAGTTTCCAGTAACTACACATATTCTTTCTGTGAACATTTTCCATTATTTGTCAAAAATTCACAAATTTGGGGGACTATCCCAACCAGGAAACTTTTTTGCTAGAATATTCATATGAAACAAATACAAAATGGTATAAACTACCAGCATGAATTTGTTTTAAAATGTCAACTGAATATTCCGGGGGGGGGGGGGGGGGAAGGGAGGAGAAATGTCCATGTGGGCTCATTTCTGCCTTCCAAAATGGCTTGCAGGTGCAGCTGTTTGTTTGACTCTTCATCCTGTAGTGATTTCTGCTAGAAAAAGTAAGTAAAAAAAATGATAGTTTGGAATTATTTTTTTTAAAACTTTACCTTAATGAGGGTGAAGAGGGTTTGTCTTCTAAAAAGAGGACTTTTGCTCCTCACACCGCAGTAAAGGGATTCTCCCTATCTTCCTCAAGGTCCAGTATTATGGTGACCTTCCTTGACCTAGGAAGGCTGGGCAGTACTCATTGCTGCTTCTAGTTCAGCCTCAGGGGTCACTGCAAAATAATGGAAGGTGCTTTCTTTCCATAGGTCTAAATGTGGTACCTCCACAGTATTCAGTCTTCACCGGACAGCCCAAGGAGTGAGGAACTGGGATTAGAATGGGAGCTGGTTCCTCTGCATGAGAGAACAGAATGCTCATCCCATAGGACCAAAACTGGACAGCCTAGTGGTTGAAAAATGTAACAGTTCATCAATAATATCTTCTCCATCTCCCTGAAATGTTTGAGGCTAAATAAGTTGGGGAAATAATGGAAAAAACATTATATGAACTAGTTAAAGCTGAATCAAAGTAGACAATGGCAGTTCATATTAATGGGAGCTCATGTAAAGATCACCACAAAGCTGCCCATCCTGCTTGTAAGCACTTTAGCAGATTGCTATGCAGAGTTGTCCTCCGTTGGGTTCTTGCTTCCCCTTCCCCCCATTAATTCTTGTGCTACAAGTCTTAGCTAAGTGGCATGACGAAAGAGGTTCCAGGGTAGAGCTGGTAAAAATTTGAGAGAGAATAAGAAAGAAAGATGAGTCAATAGAGGAGGAGGAGGAGGAGATAGATCAGAAATAAGTGAATGAAGTAGGAAGGAATTAGAGAAGGGAGAGAGAAAGCAGGGACATGTAGAGACTGGGCTCATAGGTTTTATTCAGTTGCTTTGCCAGTGATTTGTTTAGCATGACAGCATGTACAACATTAAAAGAAACAATGGTTCATACAAACCATCCATAAACTTATTTCACATGGATGCACATTTTGATTTTTTCTTTGACTTGAGTTTTGCTTTCAGCTGCTAGTTCAAACAAAATAAAAATAAAAATAAAAATCTTTGAACTGAACACACCAAGTTTTGTGTAAATCATTGGTGCTTTATTCAGAACTGGGAAGGTTCACAAACACTGCCAGAGTAGTTTAATTTAACCTAAGGTTTGGGTTTATAATGAAACTATGGACCTGAAATAAACCCAAGATCTGAAACCCCCATACTTTGGAGTAATTGAGTTCTGGATTCAAACCTTACAACTTGGGCCCATCTCTAAATTAAATCTGCCAGTAAATGCATTTCACTTTGTTTTCAGGGTTTGTTATGAATGGTTCACATACTGCTACAACCAGTGTGATTCAAACAAAGAGCCTGAATCCTATGAATGAACTATGCCATGCTTCTATTCTGTGTTGTGGAAATGATCCTTTCCGCTGTGTGTACTGGGTATTTTCTCAGAATAGCAAACAAATTTAGTAATGCTACCACTAACCTTTATATAGTTCTTTCAACTGTGGATCTCAAAGTATTTAATAAAAGTGGGTAAGCATCACTGTGCTCATTTCACCAGTGGGGACACTGAGGCATAGAGAAGCTAAATGACTTGACCAAGTTGTTCTGCCTGACACCCAATTCTGTTGTCAAGCCTCTGGATCATGTTGCCTAACTCTACATAGCAGCATACAGGGCCGGCTCCAGGCACCAGCCCACCAAGCATGTGCTTGGGGCGGCACCTGGAGGGGGGCGGCGCGGCGCTCCGGCCCGAGAGTGGGGCCGCGACTGGGCTCGCCGCCCTCCCCGCGGCGCTCCGGCCGCCGGGGAGAGCGGAGCCGCAGCGGGCTCGCCGCCCTCCTCCCGGCGCTCTGGCCGCCGGGGAGAGCGGAGCCCCGGCCGGGCTCGCCGCCCTCCTCCCGGCGCTCTGGCCGCCGGGGAGAGCGGAGCCCCGGCTGGGCTTTCCGCCCTCCTCCCGGCGCTCCGGCCGGTCAGGGAGAGCGGGGCCCCGGCCGGGCTCTCCGCCCTGCTCCCGGCGCTCCGGCCACCAGCGGAGCTGCGGCGGGCTCGCCACCCTCCCCCCGGCGCTCCGGCCGGTTGGGGAGAGCGGGCCCGCGGCCGGGCTCGGCGCCCTCTCCTGCCTCGCTCCCCGCGGGGGGGGGGGGGCGGCGGGAGGCTTTTTTGCCTGGGCCCCTGGCAGCATATGGGCTCTGCTCCAGAAACAGCATTCTAAAATTAATAGTGGAGTACACTCTGGTTTATATTCAAGGAAGACTGTGTTTAATCCTAAAAATCTCTATTAAAATAACCTGCTGTTTAGAAGCTATTTTGATTTATTTGAAGACATGGAAAACAAATAAATGGTCTTCAACCTGTTTTCTCTACCCCGGTCCCCAAAACGCACATTTTCCCCAACCATGTATTAGACCATTTCTGATGTAATACACATAATTCTGTGACAAATCCACTTCAGCCTCAGTAATGCCCTTCGTTTTGACTTCAAAACATTCAGTGACTCTCATGGATTTGTACTATTTAACACCCAGATAAAGTTGAACTGTCTTTTTTAATAACGATGGATTACATTTTCTCGTTACATGCTCTGATGCAATTTGATTTTTCACTGAGCACATGTATTCCAGAGAAAACAGTAATGCCAGTGTGAGAATAATTGTAGTTATTAGAAAAATAAACAAGATGAAACAAAAACTAACATAAACCGATATTAGCTGATTCAATTACTGCTACAAAGGACTATTTGTTTTCTTTCACCTAGCAGAAAGGTGCTATATTTTCCATGCTTTTTCCTTGGTAAGTATATCTTTAGAAACTTAACAGCCAGATTGTGGCCAACCTCCTTGTACTAGGGTTGGGGGAAGGCAAAGAGTCTCCCAATATGTTGCCTTCCAATGCAGGGGACAGCTACAGATGCTGTCTTTGCTCTCCTGAATAAGGTTGTTCCTCTAAAGGAGGCAGGAGCATGTCCCCCACCCTCCTCTGAAGTTGGCCAACAGCAAGTAAAAGTGTATGTGGCACCTTCTGTAGGTGCTGCACTGTGCATATTTCTCCATGCTGGACAGCTACCGGAGATACAATGCCTTTCTGCTGCTCGCACAGGGTCAATGCAGCATACAAAGATCCCGAGTTATCTGTTATCCCATCTCATGCTTGCATTGGCACTAGCACAATAGGATGGGGACATTCAGAACTGGCTGTGATATGATGAACAGATGTGCTGAAGTGTTGCTGATTTGTACCCTTTCCAGTAGAGACAATTTCAAATCAAAACCCTGGACTGTACACCCCACAACTTTTGGGACAGTTTTCATCTAGGTCTGAAATTCATGGCTTTGACATCTCTCTGAAAGGAAATAGAACCCGCTAGTAGAAGCTAATTCATCATGGCAGAAGGGTACCAAGTTTTGTGTCAAGTATCAGAGGGGTAGCCGTGTTAGTCTGTATCCATAAAAACAACGAGGAGTCTGGTGGCACTTTAAAGACTAACAGATTTATTTGGGCATAAGTTTTGTGTGTATTACACAGTGAGGCCTCATGTCTGCAAAGCATTTAAGCACATGCTTACCCACAAGCATGTAAGTCAGTCCATCCCTGTTCAGTCCATCCCTGTTCAGTAAAGCACTTACATTTAAAGCATATGCTTAAATTCTATTGAAATCAATGGGGCCTGAACATGTCCTTAACGTTGACCAGGAGCTTAAATGCTTTGCTGACTTGGGATATGAAGCCTATATTGCATCTTTATATGGTCAGAATTGGTCAGTCTGATGCCAGTACTTGAAACTTGTATTTTAAATGCCCCCTCAGTCAAAATCCATCCAAGAAACTGTACATATTGATATATATATTGAGATGTTCCTTTGGGCAGAATACCATGAAGCCAGCACACCTGTCCTGCTGAGCAGATGATCTGCGAGGGTTGGGAAAGAGCCAGAAAAGATTTGTGTATTTGTTTAGCCACCCTGTGTCAGCCATATGGAATGACATAACCTTGTTTTGATAAGCTTACTTTTCTAAAATATGAATATCACATTTTTCTTCTTTAAAACATATTACAATATAATGTTGCCCTGAGAGCACAAAACGGGAAGATGTGCAGCCTCTTCTGTTTCATTTCCTGCTTTCATGGATTGTTGTGTTACTAAAATATTTTTATTATAGAAGAACTTGAAGCAATATACAGTGTTCGTCAGAGGATTATTTATAGTCCCTTTAAGCTGAATTTCTGTAATGAAATCCATTTACAGACATTCCACTGTGCCCTGTGGTTACTTGCTTATGCAAATGAAATGTGACCCTCAGAATAAGCCTTTTGCCCCTGCTGTCACCTTTCCTGGCTTTAAAGGTCTCCAGGAGATCACTTTTTAAGTGAATTTTTTTTTATATAGGTAGTTAAAAAAGAAAAGAAGAAAACTCCATTACAATGGTACTTTACACAGATTCATAGAAACTGACAACTTAAGAGTCGTTCTCCATCTATTTAAGAACAAGCAGCCCTTTGCTTAGAATTGTTCTAATTCCACAGGGATTAGTTTAGATTCTTTTTTTAAAAGACTTTGGCTAAATTTTTCAAAAGCACTCAAGTTATTTAGGAGCCTAAGATGCATTTTTCTAAAGGGGTTTAGGCCCATAAGTCACTTAGCACTAGCTTCACAAATGGATTGAGGTGCCTAACTGCCACTTTAGGTGCCTAAGTCCCAGATTTAGGTGCCATTGGTATTCACAAAGCCGCCACTCAGATGCCACCAAAGCCTATGGGCACCTAAACTCACTTGGTTTTTTCAGTAAAAGTTCCCCAAGTGCCAATGTTTCCATAGGTGCCAACTTCGTGGCTGCTCCAGGGCTGGAGCACCCACGGAAAAAAACGGTGGGTGCTGAACACCCACTGGCAACCCCCGTATTAGCACCTCCCCCTCCCACCAGTGCCTCCCGCCTGCCAGCAGCCCCGCTGATCAGTGCCTCTCCTTCCCTCCCAGTGCCTCCCAGCAGCTGCAGAGCAGCTGTTCCATGGCATGCAAGAGGTGCTGGGGGCGGAGGGGGAGTGAGGGCGGGGAACGCTCAGGGGACGGGGCAGAGTGGGAAGAGGTGGAGTGGGGGCAGAGCCAGGGGGAGCACCCCCAGCACATTAGAAAGAGGGCACCTATGTATATTTCTGCCTCTGAGCATGCACCCTGCTGCTCTGCCCTAGAGATCTGGATGCCTAAGCCCCAATGTGATTCATGAACCAGAGGAAGATAGGCATTCCTCTGCCTAAGTCACCTGTGGGGCCCGATTTGGTAGTCATACTCTGAGCATGACTAACTACACATAAAACCAGGATGGGGAGGGGGAGGACAACCTCTCTCATAACTTTTAGTCTAGTGATGGGGTACTCACCTGGGATGTGGGAGACCCCTAGGTCAAGTTCCCCCTTTGCCTAGTCGGGAGAAGGGATTTAAACAGAGATCTGCCACCTCTCAGGCAAGAGCCCTCATGTGGTTTCCCTCAATCTCTCTTGAAGCTGTTCTGCTTTGGATAAATAGAGTCACTGGAGCAGGGGGACTGGATCTTAGGTCTCTCATATCCTGCATGAGTACTCTAACTAAAACTTAATGGTAACTTAGGTACAAGTGATCCTGACTTGATCACATTTATAATGTGCAAATAGAATAAAGTCCAGAACAGCTATATATATATATATATATATATATATATATACTTGATGCTTTAAAAGGCCCAGTTTCACAAATCTGAAAAAAAATTATAAGCCACATCAACTGGGAGAAACAATGTGAATGATAATCGGGAACTGTTTAAGAACACTTCACTGGGTGCCCCAAAATTCACAATTCCATAACTGAGGAAGGTGACCATATTGGTTAAAAAAAATATCACCTGGTTTAGAGGGGAAATGAAGCCAGCTATAACAAACCTGGAAAGTATAAATCTGGGTTATGCAACTGTGCGGTATGCCACCCAGCTAGCTACAAGTGCTTGTAGGAAAGTTGAAGGAGCTAAAGGTGCTAGGTTCTTGAATGGTTAGGCCTTACAAATGATATGTTCTTAAGTCATAGGAAAGAATGTGTGTTTTACAGTGCATTAATTTTTGCAACAATAGAATAGAAAAGGTTACAGCCAAAAGTTGGCAGATCAGTTCTTGGAATATAAAGGAAAAGAAGCTGAGAATAAAAAAGGTTAGGCTTTAGTCTTTCCACATGTATTTGTAGAAAGCGGCTAGATTTCAGGTTTCAGCCTCTTCCATTTTAATGGTGGTTTTCTCTTCTTGTGTTTTGCTACTTATTCCTGCATCTGTTCTACTCTAGGCCACTTGGCTTTACATTAAGATAGCTTTACAAACTGATGCATGGCAAAAAATTTCCTCCCACATTTACAAAATCAGCTGACCAGAAAGGAATATGCATTAAAACATTTGCATTTGCATGCCTTCTACTGCAAATTAGGATTAGATAACTGGCAATCCATCCCATCCAAAAACCAAAAGGCAAACAAATTTTCAGGAAGTAAGGGAACAGCTGACTGTGAGATGTGGGCAGATTTTCAAATCTCATTGTAAAAACAGGAATGAAACTCAGAGTTTATTTGTATTGTAAAGGGATCAGAAGTGGAGAGGGATGGAAGAAATAAATACTTTTGTGTTCCCTTTAAAAGGGACAAGCAATAGTTCATAAGAAAGGGGCTCTCTGAAAATAAACAAACCATTTCTAATACTGCCATCGATGTATTCAAATGCAGTATCGACGTATACAAGCACCATGACTCTTATTTCTCCATTGTTTCCAGTGGGATCAGTCATAATAATTTCTGCTTAGCTGCTAATATGTGAAGACTTGTTACCTCCAAAACTCTCTCTCTCTCTCTGTCTCCTTTTTAACATTAGTGTAGTTTACAGATTGATAAAACTGAGTAGGGCCCCTGTGAGGGCTCAGTGGATGTATGAGAAAAACAACACAAACCTGAACACAGAGTTGGACATTGTGCTCTTCTGCACACTCTTATGAGGAACAAAGGTGCTTTTAGAGCCCCAGCTGATCTAGGAATGCAGACAATGCTACCTCTGTGTGGCATCATTCCACCTCTATACACCAATAGTTCACTGGTTTTCTGAAGGATTCAGGCGCTGGAGATTGGGGAGGAGTAGGCCAGGAGCTGAGCAGAGGGGAAGGCCGCTTTCCACAGCACTGTTCCAAGCATCCCAGTGGAAATTTAGGGCCAGATTGTGATACATGTGCTACACATGTTCCCATTGATTTCAGGCTCATAATCTGGTCATTAATGAATGTGAGTCAGATTCTGATACCCTTACTCATGCTGAATATTACCTTACTCCATCCCTGCTCCCAATGATATCAATATATATAGATATGATCACGCAATCACTTAAACTTAGCAATGGGTTAAACCGCACAGTTGATCCAAACCTTAGCCCAAAATGCACATCAGACCAAAATGGAAACTTTAGAGTTTCATGGAGGCTTAACTGTTTTTAAAATTGTTTCATTTTCCATCCTCTCCAGGTTTTGTCTGCAGATGGGCAGGACGTGAGGCGAGCCTTGACTGAGCATGAGCTGAAGGCTGTGCATTGAGTTTTGTTAAACAAATAAGGAACCTGTCTGATGCTCCCAACTGTGATTTTAAGAAACATTTTTCTTTTAAAAATATAACTGTAAATATATAATTTTACTCCCTGGTTCCATCTGGCATTACAAAGAGAAGCAAGGATAAGTTATTTGCAAGTGTAGCTGTTGCAGCATTACCAATCCCCTGGATGCAGGGAAGATCAAAAGAATTAGGAGAGCCTGATAGCTCTGAGTGAGATTTCCGGTCCAGATTCTGATCCTCTGAGGTCCAGAGTACTTTCAACTCAGTTATTTTTGAGGGCGCTCGGTAGAATAGAGCTCCAGTTTTGCAGATCCAAGAAATTTGGCTAAGATTCAGATAGGCAGCAGAACATGTGATTTCTTATCTGAACTGAGCATTTGAAGGTTCATTTTAAATGCATTGGGGAGACCTCTGGAGTTTGGTTTTCAAAACTCTCAATCTACTCCCTAGGTCTTTAAGTGTGTTTGAGTTCACAAATGGGGGCATGGATCAGCACTCATGTGGCATTCCCCATCAGTGCCCAGGCCGGGCAAGCTAATGATCCAGCCAGAGGACCAAATTCAGTGAGAATCCTGGTCACCTGCCACCTGAGGCACATTGTGCATATGCTAAGAAATTCACAAACCTTCCTTCCTGTACTTTAACCCCCTATTTTTTGTCTAGGGAGATTAATAAAGAAGCATCTTTGTGGGTAAAGAATCTTTTTAAATGTATCCTGTAGCCTCACGGCCTGTGAAATGGTGAAAGTCATATGTGAGTGAGGTGGAGCTGTATCTGTCATGTGACCTTAAATTAGCTTGATCACCATACTCCATTGCTACCTCTTCATACCTCCAGCTATCTAAATCATGTATGCAGATGAACATTACAATATCCATAATCTCAAACACTTCAGAACGGTGAAACACCTAGAATTTGTAACGGATATCCTACATGGATATGGGTAGAGAAAGAGATGAAACCTTTTCTTTTGCTCTGAGGTCTTATAGCCAGATATAATAGTCTGTTTTGATACTACATGCTATGGTAACGGTAAACCTGACATTATCCTGAAACTAAACTGTAGTAGGTACACTGCAGGTGTTAGCTACAAACCCACCACCAGCCTTCCACCGTGCAACCCTGCCAGCCAACTGTCTACACTACCCAGCCCCACCACCCAGTCACCTCTCACCTAGCCCACAGTACCCCAAAACTTACCATTGTTTCTTCCTGTGACCCAAATCCCACAAACTTTTCTATCAGCAAAGGAGTGTAGAATATAATGAATCGCAGGATGATTTTTTGTGTATTTTGCTGGTCACACAGCAGAAATGCAGAACCACTGATCTGGTTGGTAAAGCAAAGGCATAGGGAGGCTGGAGAGGTTTTTACAAACCAACGTTTGTTAATTGTAACATTGTTCTTACTTGTCTTCCTCCAATGTTTTTATTAATAAAAAGATTTTTTCCTCAGGCTCCATCTTGGAATTATCAGAAAATGCTTACAAGAGCTCCTGAGCTGTTGCATAGCAAAATTGTATTTGTGATCTGTCAATAAATCTGTGCTACTGCGTGGGATAGATTCAGAGGGGTCATTATGTATTATTACAAGTCATATGAGTGCCAAAATAACCAATGTCCCATTTCCATTAGAGATGCAGAAACAAACTACTTTAGGGGGTCTGTCAGATGCATTGGCTATTGATGAACAATACCAGGCAACATGAATCATGACTCTATCTGGAAGAAGAGAGCATGCCAGGAGGAAGAGAGGATGGGTTATAAGTTTGGCTGTAGTCGTGGGAGTGAGAACCAAGCAGTGGAAAAGGAAATAGTTGGTGGTTCTGAGATTTTGGAAAAGCATGTAATGCAAAATATAATTGACTGATATTACAGGAGACTCTTTTTATACAGAAAAGAAGCTTAAAAGGAGCATGCATGAGCTTGATTTAACTCAACTCTGTGTTCTTGACCATTGTGTCAAAATGTACATGGATGTGTACTTTGCTCTTTGTTTAAAAAAAAAAAACACACAGCACATATGTTGACATTAGGATAAGATTTACCATTTTATGAAAGAACCATACACCCCAGCATCCAATGTGAAATTTTATATGTTAAACAACATTGGAATTACCCTTCCATATCAATCTGATATAGCTGTCTCTAACGATGGTACCAAAAAGCCCAACTATTTTAAGATGGAGAGGGCTAAGACCATAATTAGGTGGGGGGAGGGATAGCTCTGTGGTTTGAGCATTGGCCTGCTAAACCTAGGCTTGTAAGTTCAATCCTTGAGGGGGCCACTTAGGGATCTGGGGCAAAAATCAGTACTCAGTCCTGCTAGTGAAGGCAGGGGGCTGGACTCAATGACCTTTCAAGGTCCCTTCTAGCTCTAGGAGATGGGATATCTCCATTAATAATTATTATTATTTACAGAGCAGTCATATTTGCTGGGTATGTCAAAGTGACCAGTGGCTAAAGAAAGAGAGTACAGGCCCATGCACTTGGCCAGGGGGTGCTCATGAGAGGTGAATGCAACCCTGTTACAACACCCCAGAACACTAGGAGCCTTTTTATCAATTGCTTCATGTTGTTGACTCATGTTCATTTTGTTGTCCCCATAGTGCCCTTTCCCCTCCCTCCGAGCCTTTTCCACATTCCTAGGGTTAGGGGATCAGCTCAGCCGGTAGACTGCTTATTTAGCTATGTGAGCACTACTGGGATGGATGCCTGTATTCACTGGCAGAAGGTTGTCAGGGTGGTGAGGCTGGTTCTCCACTCTCTGTTTAGAAAAGTGTCACCCAGGGGGCTGAGCATCTCCAGTGATCCTTTTTCCCCCACTTGGCCTCCCAAGAAGTTAGCTATGGTGGGGTGGACAGCTGCTCAGCCCTGGTCCTCATCTGCCTTGCAGCAACCAACACAGTGAGTTGAGCAGTAGTGGGATCAATGCCTGTGTTCGTGAGGCTGCTCTGTTGCATCAGGGGGAGCCAGTCCTTTCTTGTTGCTCTGTTTGGCTTTGCTCAAGACCCTGGAGCCCTCTCTGCCATTCTGGCACTGGGCAGATGAGCCAAAGGTGGGGAATTAGCTCACACAGTAGAGCGCTTGCTTTGCAACTGAGATGTAGGGGGATTGCTGCTTGTGCCCTCCAGGCACTGGGGCAAGGACTCTCCCCCATTCCCTGTCAGGCAGCCAGTCCCCATCTTTCTCTCTTTTAGGTCCTCCATCCCCTTAGCAGTCAGACAAAAGAACAACAACCACCCTCTGAAGGCCTGCAGCCACCAAGGGCAATTAAGCTCACAGCATTGGCATTATTAATGTCACACTCAAGCGAACCCCCAAGAAACATGCCTCCCAATACTATTTTTGGGAGCAACAAGCTGCCATGGGGGGGACTTTGCAGCCTCTGGCACATGGGTGGGCCTGGGCCAGTATTTTGTCAGGGGCATTAGCTCAAATGGTAGAGCTCTTGCTTAGTATGTAAGAGGTGATAGGATTAATGCTCATGTTACCCAATAGCAGGGGGTAGCACCAAACCCTCCTTTTAGCTTTTTTGAAGGTGTTGCCAGCCAGGGGACTGGCTGCCTGCAGTGCCCCCTTCCCTCTCCTCCCCACTTGGTTACTCAAGAAATGAGCCATTGCAGGGTGGAAAGCTGCACAGCCCGGGCCCGCATCTGCCTTGCAGCAGCAACACAGAGCTGTGGCTGAGGGCCTGGGACATTACCTCAAGTGGTGGTGTTTGTATTGCATGCGAGGGGATTGATGCCTGTGTTCTCCACCCTCCTCTGCTGCAGTGGGATGAATAGGCACATTCTTGTTGCTTCCCTCAAGACTCTGGGGCCCTCTCTTTGCCTTACTGGCACCCAGCAGGTCAGCCAAAGGTTGGGAATTAGCTCAAGTGGTATAGCCATGCTTGGTACATGAGCAATAGTAGTACTGATGCCTGCCTTGCCAGGGTGCTGGCTTTCACTTGAGAGGTGGCTGGCCTGCCTCCTTCCCTTGTTTTCACTCCCCACCCCTGCATGTGGCAGTCAGACAAAAGAGCAAGAGTTATCCTTCTACAGCCACTGAGTAGCCAGCATAGGGAACCAAACCCACAACTTTGGTATTAATAGCACCACATGCTAACCAGCTGAGCTAGATAAATTAGGAGGGGGAGGGGATAGCTCCCTTTTATGGACACCCAGCCAGCTAGTTAGCTATAAAGTCCCTCTTGGTGGCTAGTCTCTGCTTCCTTTACTTGTAAAGGGTTAACAAAGTCCCCCAGGTAAAGGAAAAGGAGTGTCACCTGACCAAAAGAACCAATGGGAAGGCTAGAACTTTTTAAAAGGGGGCGGGGGGGAAGCTTTCCCTTTACCTCTCTGGACTGAAGAGATGGGGGTAGCTGGAATGCTGTGTAAAGTTTGGACCAGGTATGAAAATTCATCATCCATACCTAGAAGGATTCACTGGGACAGGGAATGTTTAGATAGATGCAATTAGGTTTACTTCTTTTATTTTCTGTAAGGCTTGTGGACTCCTCTGTGCTAACCCCCGATGCTTTTGTTTGCTTGTAACCTTTAAGCTGAACACACACACACACACACACACCCCCCCGCAGAAAGCTATTTTAGCTGCTTAATTTTTGGAATTGCTTTTTTAAGATCTAGCAAAAGCCAAAGTTCCAGATGTATTTTCTTTTTTTGCTTTTAATGAAATTTACCTTTTTTAAGAACCTGATTGGTTTTGTGACTTATAAGATCTGTGCATGTGTTTTTAAATTAGCTGGTGGCAACAGCTCCGTTTCCCTTTTGTTGTTTTCTTTTTCAGCTTCCCCGAGTGAGGGGTGGAAAAGCCGAGGGGCCTCAGGGAAAACTTCCCAAGTGAGTTTTTCCAGGATTTGCAAGAGGCAGTTTTTCACTTGGGTGGTGGCAGCATTTACCAAGCCAAGGTCAGAGAAAAGCTGTAACCTTGGGGGTTTAATACAAGCCTAGAGTGGCAAGTATTAATTTTTTTTAAATTCCTTGTGGGCCCCCACTTTCTGCACTCAAAGTGCCAGAGTGGGGAATCAGCCATGATACCCCTACATGTCGCATCTGAGTTAGTGGTGCTCCCCTGCCAGCTAGCAGCATGCACCTCTGTGCTGCTGCATGGTGTCCCCCTGACTATGGCATCCTGGGTGGTCCACCCCTAAGGCCAGCCCTGCCCAGAGGCAGAAACTTAACCACTATGTGAGTTTACACACTGATGGGGTCAGGCAACAACCAAGTGGAGGTTTTATGGATTGCAGTGGCATCTACATCTAGGGTTTAAGCACCTTTGTGGAGCTGTTCTGAAGTATTTGCTCTACAGAAATTTTATAGGTCAAGAAAGTTGAAGCCCAGTCCTGTGCAACATTTTCCCTAAGGCTGGCCCTGCCTCTGGGTATGTGCACTGCTGCCTCTCTACGGGCCAAGATGCCTATCTTACACCTAAGCTCCAGCATGATCCACAAACCAGTAGGAGATAGATGGAGGAATGCTCATGTTGCCCCTTGGGACAGATCCAGTTGGCATGGTCTGAGCAGGCCTACCATATCAGGACCCATTCAAAATCTAGCTAGAAAAATAAGAGGGCATCTATTCCAAGTGGTTAGAGCCTAGGATGTGGGAGACCCAAGTTCAGTTCCCCTCTCTGCTGATGGGGAGAGAGGATTTGAACACTGGGTCTCCCCTGGAAACAGTGCCCTCACTGTTGGGCTAATCTGATGTGGGTCTCCTTCAGTTTCACCTGTTGAAGGTGTTCCACTTTGGATCCATAATTAATCACTGGAGAAGGGGGATTGGATACTGGGTCTCTCTCTTGCCAGGTGTACACCGTAACCACAAGGCTATAGTCACACATTCTTGCTTTCCCAAATACTGTTTACATATCCAAACTGGAATGGCTTCAACAGGAGTGATTGAGGGAGACCTCCCTCCTCCCCAATCAGAATATCCATAGCTCCATGGTAGAGTCATTTTCCTCAGAGGTGAGGGTACACCTGTTCAAATCCTTTCTCTCCATCAGGGGAACTGAACCTGGGTATCCCACAGCCTGGGTCACCAGACAAGAATCTATCCTCTATCTACACACACACCCGTAGAAGTTTTAAACGAACAATTTAATACTGTACACAGCAATGATTGTGAAGCTTGGTTGAGGTGGTGAAGTCAGAGGGTGGGATGTTTCCCAGGGAATGCCTTACTGCCAAATGATGAACTAGCACTCGGCTGAGCCCTCAAGGGTTAATCCATTGTTGTTAATGTAGCCTCACACTCTACAAGGCAGCACGAATGGAGGGAGGGGAGACAGCATGTTAGACAGAGACACACACCCTGTGTGTGAGAGTGAGAGAGATGTGCCCCACTCTAAGTACATTGCCTTTTTAAGTAGATCAGCAAGCTCCCTCCATCCTGAGCCCTGTTGTGTCCCCTGCTGCTCTATAGAGATGGGGTAAGTGGGGGGGAACGGGGAGAGGGGGGACACCCTGACATTAGCACCCCTCTTCCCCACCCCCTGCACAGCAAGCAGGAGGCTCCCAGGAGCAGCTCCAAGGCAGAGAGCAGAAGCAGCAAATGGTAGTGGGGGGAGGGACAGCTGAACTGCTGGCAACTGATAGCCTGCTGCACAGGGAACTTAGGGGAGCGGGGAGCTGATGTGGGGGGGGAGCTGCTGGTCCACCCTGGTTCCAAGCCCCCACCAGGTAGCTCCAATGGGCTGCTCTTTCTGCAAGCAGTGGACAAAGCAGGCGGCTGCCAAACAACATTATAATGGAGCATTGCGCAACTTTAAACAAGCATGTTCTCTGATTGATCAGCAACGTGACAATGTTAGCTGGGATGACTTTAAGTGAGGAGTGACTGTACCTCCTTGAGAGGGCTAGGGCTGAGGAAACATCCCTCTCCCCATAGAATCTGCTGGCTTTTGTGGGTCCCATACTTAAGTGCCTGTTAAGAGACAAATCCTAAAGTCCTCATTCAGTCCTTGCTCCCTATCACAGGATCTGGAACTGAGCCCTTTAAGAGAGAACAAGTTCAATCTACCAGTGCCTCATTAAGAGCCTCTCAATGGGGCTTGATACAGGGCAGCTGATCTCTATAAAGAGCCAGAGAGGAACAGGAAACTGAATGAGACTCTGGGTAGAAAGGCCTTGGAGTTCCTATAGAGATAAAAAGCAGGGAAAGACTCCAGTTAGAAAAGTCTGGGAGTAGCTCCTCAGAAGAGAGCAGGGAGTGATCCAAAGGAGCCCAGGGTGAGCTGAGGAGAGGCTGAGCAGAGCCTGGGAAGGGCTGAAAAGCTGAGTCCAGCTTGGAAACTTACAGACCTCAGGGAGGAAGGGCTGTGCCCAATGTGAGACTGAGGTAGGAGACTTTGTGTTTATTTTCAATTTTATGTAAATAAAAAAAATCAAGACACTTTTTAACCAAGAAATGCTGCTCATCCTAACAGAGATCCTCTTTGTTTTGGGGGAGTGTACTGATATATTTCACAGCAATAAGGTAACTCCAGGTGAAGGAAAAATAGGTGAACACAAAAGCACTCTACTGCTTTTCCCTTTAGAGAGCCAGTGAGAAGATATCAGTGCAAATTCTGAGGGGGAACCTTCTGGTCATTCATTCACTGTCTGACTCATGATTGAGATTCAAGTCCCCCAGCCCCCACTCCTGTCTACATCTAAAAAAATCTCACCTGAGTTTGGTGGTGCTTTCCACCTGGCTAGCTGGCCTTGCTGGAGCTATATGCTAGAGGGTGACTGCAGTGTGGGCTCATAGCCTCTCTCTTCACTGTAAAGTGGATAGCTTAAAGCACATATGTGTTCCCACAATTACCCCAGAAAGACAAAAGTTTACCCACAGTTCACTGGGAAAGAATTATAAAGCAGCTCATGTTTTTTCAGCAGGACAAAGAGCTGGGGTATGCCTCTAGAAATTTTAATGATACACATGTAGGACTGATGAATGAAATTGTTTTTAATTGTTCACTTTATTAATGCAACTTCATAAGTAAAGTTTTATGAATGAAACAATATTCATTCATAAAACCGGTTACCCCAATAACTGGCTAATTAACAGTTAAGATGCTTGTTAAGAGCCATAGCTGTTCAGTCAGCTGCCTTTGTGAGTTTCACTATCAATCCAATTCCTGCTTAAATCACTGAGACTTGCACTGTTTCAGTATTGTAATTTCTGTTCACCATTTATTACACTTGCCTACAGTGTAACT
Organism: Emys orbicularis; assembly: GCF_028017835.1. Classification (NCBI taxonomy): domain Eukaryota; kingdom Metazoa; phylum Chordata; order Testudines; family Emydidae; genus Emys; species Emys orbicularis. The sequence continues at coordinate 29,581,298 of NC_088687.1, read as the reverse complement.
TCTGTTCACTGTTTGCCATCCATTATACTTGTCTATATTGTAACTTCTGTTCACTGTTTGCCATATTGTAATTCAAACCCCATTTTAAAACGCTTACTCCATTTTGTAAGGGCTTGCTGCAACCTTCATTTTTGCAAACCCTGGTGTAATCTTATTAGTTTAGTTTAAATGTGTGAATGAGGTATGTATGAATGATGGAATCAACCTCCAGCCCCAGCCTGTCCTGATTAAATAGAGTTCAAACACCAAGGGCTGAAGATGCAGACAAGAGCCCTAACAAAGTAAGAAGAATCCACCTTAAAAAGAAAAGGTACAATAGAAGGAAGATCAAAGCCCGGTCCGAGGCTGAAAGTCATGTCTGCAATTGACGGGTGATCAATCACCAAACCCAGAGGCAGCATGACACAGCAAGACCTATAGACTCTGGATTCAAACTAAAGCCTACAAAAAGGATGGGTGAGATGGAAAACTTTGGGAGAAGGGTAACATTCTGCTGCCAACATGGAAGGGCATCGGTGCATTCCCAACAGAGACCCAGCTCGTCCTTGTGCCCGGCTTTCCTGGCCACTTAGCCGCCCCAAGCTACGAACCCAAGCTGCAAACTCAAGCTGGTAACTCAGGACTGGTAACTATGCAGCAGCTGCAGAACATCTGATGGGTGTGTGGGGGTGTGTGTGTGTGTGTGTATAGGTATTAGGTATAATGTGTGTGTATAAGAAATAAGTAGTAATAGGAATAAGTAGCCAAACAACGTTGTTTACTGTTATCTTTTATAGTATTATTATATTTACAATAAATGTGGCATCTTTGCCTTATCCCTCTTAATAAGATCCTGCTGGTTTTTATTCTATTGGTATAACACACACAAGTGAGCACAGCACCAGAGAAGACACAGTAACTTGGGCACAGCTCTGCAGTGTCACTGCTTGGGGGCCAATCATTCAAGTTAACTGTTCAGCAAAAACTTACCCAAGAACCTATCATGTCCGTCTTCCGCTGAGTAGTTCCTGCTCCAGAGCACAATTTACACAGAATAATTAGCCACCCCAGTATTTTTTTTTTGTAGTCGTTTCGAACCTCCAGTGAGCAGTGGAGCAACTGGAATAATTATTTTCATTTTTTTCTGATCACTGAATGCTTACTTTAACATGCTGCATATTTCAGTAGCCACAACACTTTCCTCCTTTCTTAGCTCTGTGGCTACTTCCATTCCCATTTCACCCCAAAACCATACCCATAGCCTTCTATTGTTTTAAGAGCAAAATATTTTTCATTACAAGTGCTGCTCACTAGATACTAAAACAGATATCCCACCACTATACATTTGCTTCTGATAACCCCAGTTAAACAGACTACTGCATTACTGCTGTTGTAGCTGTGTTGATCCCAGGATATTAGAGACACAAGGTGGGCAAGGTTATATCTTTTATTGTACCAACAGATGGACAAACAAGAATTTCTTGTAAATACTACTTGGGTTTTTTAAAGAAAAAAGGAACATTCAGTGGGGAGGAGAGAGAAGTAAAGGTGAAAGTTGGAATGGAGATGGGATTAACAAAAATCTGCAAGGCACCTAAGGTGTGGTGGGGTTTTTTTTTGTTTTGTTTTGTTTTGGTCCTTATTCTTCTGATTTTCAGTCCTCCCTTGATTCAAGTATCCAGCCAGAGTATAAAACCAGTTGTGATTAGTTCAGAATGCTCCTGGCAAACCCTTACTCATGTACAATCAGTGGGGCTATGACCATGAGTGATGACTATCTAAGTGTTTGTATCATAGGTCCAATGGAGCTACTTGTGTAAGTAAGGACAACACAAAAGTAAAGGTTTGCCGGACTAAGCATATAGCTATAATGTGAACAGGAATACCAGTGTTGTGCTATCTGTTAAAAGTAGGGTGTTTGTTTACATGTAAACTCTGTTACAGTCCTTAAAATGTCTTTTATGACCACACAAAGCAGTAAAGGTTCAGGAGTTCTTCTCTCAGAGGTTGCTAGAATCTGACATTTTTAATCATGAAAAGTTATTCATCTTATTTTCAATAATAATGTAAGGATGATCTAATCAACTCCCTAAAATGAATGGTGGTTAATTACATGATTTGGGGTGTGGGGGAGGAAGATATTTTTGATTAAAGTTAATTGGGTCATTAAAATTATTGTACAGCTACATCCATTACATTCCTGTTACACTTTAACTAATTTAGTGTTCAGGTGTGGCAAAAGTTGAAGGATGACATAACAGTGACAAGAGATGATCCTATGAAATGCACAATGGATGGACCCTTTCTCAGCTTTAAGTAGGTATCTCTCCGTTCTGCCCCATGTTTTGCCTGAGGGCTCATGATATCAGTTAATTACAATTTTAGGTAAATGTGAAATTAAACAGTAATGTTGTAATCCCTAAAGAAACAGACTTCATTTGTAAGAAATATTGTAAAAGTCAGATATAGAACAAATCTTGCTCTCCTATTTTGTTGACGTTTTGAAGTTGCATTTTTTTTTTTAAAAAAAGCAAATATTTCCTGCTCTCCTAATGTTTTCTGGAATGGAAAACGTGGCTAGGACATTAAGCATTACATACATAATCTGTATATTGTTGAGGTAATGTATTCCATAAATACTTTGACAGTATAAGAAAAAACACTAATTTTCCAAGTGTTTGTCTTACTTTAGGTTAATGAAATGAAGTGTGCAATGGCATGCTGTGCTGACTCATATCTGGGTATTAGAATAGTTAATTCCTCCACAAAATAAAACTGGATGTTACCATGAAATCTATTCACATTTATTTATTTTAAACTGTGTGAGAAAGCAAAAAGTAGTTGAAAAAGTGGAAAACTTTTACAGAAATGCCAAGAAACTATGTAGTAGTTGCTATGCAGTCTACTGATATATAGATAAGTGTTTTACTACGCAAACTGTAAAGAATATTGCCAGATGTTATGCTGATTTACACCAGATGAGGATCTTGCCTAACTCCATTTTAATCAAGCTTACATCATATGAATATCTGGCTCATTAACTATGGACTTCACACTGAGGGCTAGATCCTCAGTTGGTATAAATTGGCATAGCTCAATTGACTTCAGCAGAGCTGATTTACACCATCTGAAGATCTGGATATGAGACATTATATTCATAATAGATTGTCAAGAGTAGATTAAAATAAGCTGCTAACTATTACAATGGGATTATTCATTAAAATAAGAATTTTTATTACAGGAAATAGATGGCTTGCCTACCTGACAATAAGCAAATAAGACCCTGATTTAGAAAAGTACTTAAGCACACATTTACTTCAGTGACAGTATTACAAAGTATTGACTTGACTGGCAGCATTTATGTTGTGTATGTGTATAAGTGCCATGTTGGATTGTGGCTTTAATTTCCTTGTGATATAAAATCTATATAACATGGATAGGAATGAAATAGAATTGGGACCCCTATCAACCCTAAACCTAACCATGAGACCCCAGCCTATCCCAACCATTGTCCTAGCCTGGGACCCCCTGCCTGCCATGACCCTAACTGGGGGCTCTCTGCCCACTCCAACCCTAACTCTAGACCAGGGACCCATATGTGGAGAATGTGCAATATTTTTATGAACAATGTGTAACTGTATATTGTAGTGGGAAGGCCCTAGGCTAGGGCTAGATCGAGATGAGGATCCCAGCCTAGAGTTGCGGTTGCCAAGGGTAAGAGGACCTAGGATAATATTGGGTGGGGCAGGGGTCTCCAGGCTAAGGTTAGGGGTTTGGTGAACAGGGATCTCCAAGTTACGGTTAGGTCTGGGACCAGCAAGTGGCTCCAAGGTAGGTTTAGGGTTGTGGTACTCAGGAATCCCAAGGCTAGGGTTAGGTTGAGGGAGGACTCACTGGGCTAGTGTTAGGGTTGAGGTAGGCAAGGGTTCCTGGGTTAGGGGCCCCAACCTAAGATTAGGGTTGGCAGCTATGATTAGGATTGAACTGTAGCCTTTACCCTTTACCCTACCCCTACCTTGGGAAACCCTACCATTTGGATTCCTAAACCTAGCCTGGGGAGCCCTGCCCTCTGAAACCCTAAAGTTACCTTGTGGATTTCTACCATCTGGAACACTAACCTGTAGCCTTTAGAACCTTAATCCTAGCTCAGAAACTTCTAACATCTGGCACATTATCCACAGTCTTTGGGGGGGTGGGGGCAGCAGCCCAGTGCTTTCTACATTTTGGAACCCTACCACAAACCCAAGCAGCCCTTACCATTAGAACTCTAACTCAGGGAGCCGTATCCACTGGAATTCTAACCTTAGCAGAGGGAGCCCTACCTTTTGGAACCTTTCACAGTTCAGAGAGCCCTACCATTTGGAACAATAACTTTATCCAGAGAAGTTCTATTTTTTTTTGAAGCCCTAGCTCAGGGAGCCCTGATCTTTGAACCCCCAACACTAGCCTGGGAAGCCCTACTCTCTGGAACACTAGCCAAAGTCCAGCGAGCCATACCATTTGGAACACTAACAGTAGACCTATGGACTATATTATCTGAAACTCTAACCCAGCCCTTTCAAATCATAACTGTTGCCTGAAGAGTCCTTGCCTTTAGCATCAAAACCCTAGCTGAGGGAACCCTACTCTTTAAAACTCTAACCCAAGGTGCATGGAACATACCCTCTGGAATCCAAACCCTAGCATAGTGACAACTATCCTTTGAAACCCTTACCATTGCCTGAAGAGACCCAGCCTTTAGAACTCTAAACCTAGAACGGGCAGCCGTACGTGTTGGAACCCTAACCCTAGCTTGGGCAACAATACCCAACCTTAACTCGGAGCGCTGCTATTTCAGACACTAATTTCAGCCTGGGAAGCCTGAACATTTAAAACTATAACAATAGCTCAGGGAGCCCTACCCTCTTAAATCCTAACTGTAGCCAGGGTAACTGTAGCCAGGGTAGCTTTACCCTCTAGAACCCCAATCCTACCCTCAGGAGCCCTGACCCTACCCCAGACTGCCCTACTACTTGTAACTTTAACACTCCCCTGGGCAGCCCTACCTGTTAGAACCCTAACCACAGCACTCAGGAACCCTAACCCTAGCCAGGGGATCCCTGCCCTCTGGAATCCTGCCATGATCCCAAGGAGACCTACCCATTAGAACACAAACCCTAGCCTTGGAGCCCATCCCTTTGGAACGCTAACCATAGCTTAGGGAACTCATGGCTAGGCAACCCTAACCCTAGCAGCCCTACCCATTGGAACTGTAACCCTAGCGTGGGGAGCCCTACCTCCTGGAACCCGAGCAGCCCTATTCATTGGCACCTTAACACTACCAGGGCAGCCCTAACTGTTAGAACCCTAGGCTTTAAACTAGGTTCGACGGGGACAGGTGAGCAAAGCCCACAGGTAAGTGGGGAACATGGAGACCTGGGAGATGGGTCGGAAACGAGAGGGAGTGTGGGCTATATTGGCAGAGAGAAAGGAGGGTCAGGACAAAACTAGGAGGAAAGATCAAACCAGTATCTTAGATGCCTATATACAAATGCGAGAAGTATGGGTAATAAGCAGGAAGAACTGGAAGTGCTAATAAATAAATACAACTATGACATTGTTGGCATCACTGAAACTTGGTGGGATAATACACATGATTGGAATGTTGGTGTGGATGGGTACAGCTTGCTCAGGAAGGATAGACAGGGGGAAAAGGGAGGAGGTGTTGCCTTATATATTAAAAATGTACACACTTGGACTGAGGTAGAGATGGACATAGGAGATGGAAGTGTTGAGAGTCTCTGGGTTAGGCTAAAAGGGGTAAAAAACAAGGGTGATGTCATGCTAGGAGTCTACTACAGGCCACCTAACCAGGTGGTAGAGGTGGATGAGGCTTTTTTTAAACAACTAACAAAATCATCCAAAGCCCAAGATTTGGTGGTGATGGTGGACTTCAACTATCCGGATATATGTTGGGAAAATAACACAGCGGGGCACAGACTATCCAACAAATTCTTGGACTGCATTGCAGACAACTTTTTATTTCAGAAGGTTGAAAAAGCTACTAGGGGGGAAGCTGTTCTAGACTTGATTTTAACAAATAGGGAGGAACTCGTTGAGAATTTGAAAGTAGAAGGCAGCCTGGGCGAAAGTGATCATGAAATCATAGAGTTTGCAATTCTAAGGAAGGGTAGAAGGGAGAACAGCAAAATAGAGACAATGGATTTCAGGAAGGCAGATTTTGGTAAGCTCAGAGAGCTGATAGGTAAGGTCCCATGGGAATCAAGACTGAGGGGAAAAACAACTGAGGAGAGTTGGCAGTTTTTCAAAGGGACACTATTAAGGGCCCAAAAGCAAGCTATTCCGCTGGCTAGGAAAGATAGAAAATGTGGCAAAAGACCACCCTGGCTTAACCACAAGATCTTGCATGATCTAAAAAATAAAAAGGAGTCATATAAAAAATGGAAACTAGGACAGATTACAAAGGATGAATATAGGCAAACAACACAGGAATGCAGGGGCAAGATTAGAAAGGCAAAGGCACAAAATGAGCTCAAACTAGCTACAGGAATAAAGGGAAACAAGAAGACTTTTTATCAATACATTAGAAGCAAGAGGAAGACCAAAGACAGGGTAGGCCCACTGCTTAGTGAAGAGGGAGAAACAGTAACAGGAAACTTGGAAATGGCAGAGTTGCTTAATGACTTCTTTGTTTTGGACTTCACCGAGAAGTCTGAAGGAATGCCTAACATAGTGAATGCTAATGGGAAGGGGGTAGGTTTAGCAGATAAAATAAAAAAAGAACAAGTTAAAAATCACTTAGAAAAGTTAGATGCCTGCAAGTCACCAGGGCCTGATGAAATGCATCCTAGAATACTCAAGGAGCTAATAGAGGAGGTATCTGAGCCTCTAGCTATTATCTTTGGAAAATCATAGGAGACGGGAGAGATTCCAGAAGACTGGAAAAGGGCAAATATAGTGCCCATCTATAAAAAGGGAAATAAAAACAACCCAGGAAACTACAGACCAGTTAGTTTAACTTCTGTGCCAGGGAAGATAATGGAGCAAGTAATTAAGGAAATCATCTGCAAACACTTGGAAGGTGGTAAGGTGATAGGGAACAGCCAACATGGATTTGTAAAGAACAAATCATGTCAAACCAATCTGATAGCTTTCTTCGATAGGATAACGAGTCTTGTGGATAAGGGAGAAGCTGTGGATGTGGTATACCTAGACTTTAGTAAGGCATTTGATACGGTCTCGCATGATATTCTTATCGATAAACTAGGCAAATACAATTTAGATGGGGCTACTATAAGGTGGGTGCATAACTGGCTGGATAACCGTACTCAGAGAGTTGTTATTAATGGTTCCCAATCCTGCTGGAAAGGCATAACGAGTGGGATTCCGCAGGGGTCTGTTTTGGGACCGGCTCTGTTCAATATCTTCATTAACGACTTAGATATTGGCATAGAAAGTACGCTTATTAAGTTTGCGGATGATACCAAACTGGGAGGGATTGCAACTGCTTTGGAGGACAGGGTCATAATTCAAAATGATCTGGACAAATTGGAGAAATGGTCTGAGTTAAACAGGATGAAGTTTAACAAAGACAAATGCAAAGTGCTCCACTTAGGAAGAAAAAATCAGTTTCACACATACAGAATGGGAAGAGACTGTCTAGGAAGGAGTACGGCAGAAAGGGATCTAGGGGTTATAGTGGACCACAAGCTAAATATGAGTCAACAGTGTGATGCTGTTGCAAAAAAAGCAAACATGATTCTGGGATGTATTAACAGGTGTGTTGTGAGCAAGACACGAGAAGTCATTCTTCCGCTCTACTCTGCTCTGGTTAGGCCTCAGCTGGAGTATTGTGTCCAGTTCTGGGCACCGCATTTCAAGAAAGATGTGGAGAAATTGGAAAGGGTCCAGAGAAGAGCAACAAGAATGATTAAAGGTCTTGAGAACATGACCTATGAAGGAAGGCTGAAAGAATTGGGTTTGTTTAGTTTGGAAAAGAGAAGACTGAGAGGGGACATGATAGCAGTTTTCAGGTATCTAAAAGGGTGTCATAAGGAGGAGGGAGAAAACTTGTTCACCTTAGCCTCTGAGGATAGAACAAGAAGCAATGGGCTTAAACTGCAGCAAGGGAGGTCTAGGTTGGACATTAGGAAAAAGTTCCTAACTGTCAGGGTGGTTAAACACTGGAATAAATTGCCTAGGGAGGTTGTGGAATCTCCATCTCTGGAGATATTTAAGAGTAGGTTAGATAAATGTCTGTCAGGGATGGTCTAGACAGTATTTGGTCCTGCCATGCGGGCAGGGGACTGGACTCGATGACCTCTCGAGGTCCCTTCCAGTCCTAGAATCTATAAACCCTGCAAGCCCATCCCTCTGAAACCCTAACTACAGCACAGGGAACCCATCACTAAGCAATCCTAACCCTAGTCTTGGTAGCCCAACCCTCAGGAACCTTAACCCTAGCCCAGGGAACCCTACTCTCAGAAACCTTAACCCTGATTCTGTGCATTTTAATTGAATTTGAATTTCTATACAAATAGAGCTTGAAACAAATCATAAGTAACAAATTAATCATCATTTAGTAAATTATAAATGAATAATTCACCTTTTTGTGTTAGAAAATGTAAAAATTAAGAATCTGAATAAATGTAAGTTAAACTACATAATTGCTTAAATAAATGTGTACAGATATAGTGTATCCTCCTGATTAGCAAACGAAGCACCAAATTTAGTATAAAGGTTATACTTAGTTGCAAGTCAACCTGTTTTAATGGTTAACTAGTGAGAATCATTCTTTCTTTGGGAAAATAACTAAATGAAAAACATGATTAAAATTGGTTTGATTTTTAAATCAGTCCACTTTGGCTCACCCGCCCTCCTTAAACATAATGCTGTATTAATAATTTAGCATCTATTCTCCCTCTTGCTATCCTGTGGTCTCTCTCCACTTCTCGTTCTATGCAGCCTCTTGCTCCTCAGTGTCTCAATTTCCGGTGCATAATTTCACTGTTGCTCCTCACTTCTATTATAAGGCTCACTCAGCTCTCTCTTTTTCTCCCTCAGCCAGTTTCTGGTGCACGAGTTCCAGTTTCTGCTACTCCATCTGAAGCTTCTTTGCTTCCCATTCCAAATTCCTCTACTGCAGGACTTTAGTTGGAGAATGGGTCCAGGAAGCTGCCCAGGCCAGCAGCAAACTTAAACCTACTCTGTTCACACCTGGTCCCTTTGTACCAAGTTACAGACACATGGCATTCACATGCTCAGCTTCCCTTATTTCCCAGTTTTTAAAAATTAATGTTCAGTGATTGAGGCATTTATTGTTTCTCCCAAGCACACCAAGCTAGATTCACAAAGGTACTTAGGTGGCTAAACCCCAGACTTAGGCGCCCAGTTTTAGGCTACACTGTAATCCACAAAACTCCCATTGAACACTGTAATCACTTGGAGCCTAAATTTTCAGGGTAAAAGTTCCCATAAGCTCTTAAGTTTCTGCCTTTGAGTGTGTGCTCTGCTGCCTCACTCTAGGCAGCTAGACCCTTATCTCCTGCTAAAGCCCCAGAGCAATTCACAAACTAGATGAAGACATGTGGACCGGTCCCATTCAAAATCTGGCTGGACAAGGAGGTGGTGGTGCCACTGCCTAACTTGTAACTTTTCACTTATAATGCCTAATGGTTGGAGCACTCACCCAGAGTGCCTTAGCAACCCACCCTGCAAACCCTGCGGCTGCAGGGGGCCTCAGATACAGTCCATGGTTTCAAGGTTATTTTGATTGATGCCAAGCAGACAAAATGTCATGCAATTATGTGATATTTGGCATTTGTATGGCCCTTTGCACACTCAACGTCTACTGAAGATGTAAAGTAGACAGAATAAAGGCTAGCCTACACTAGAAGCGCTACATCGGCACAGTTGCGCCAATGCAGCTGTGCCACTGTAGCACATCTGGTGAAGATGCTCTATGCTGATGGGAGAGAGCTCTCCCATCACATAATAAATCAACCTCCGCGAGAGGCAGTAGCTATGGTGGCATGACATAACCTACATCACTCAGTGGGATGACTTATTCACACACCTGAGCAACGTAAGTTATACCGAAGTAAGTGGTAGTATAGACCTGGCCTGAGAGGTTATACCATGGTTGAACTCCTTAGACACATGCACTGTGTTTCCTACAGAGTTGGTACATTCCCTAGCCATGGTTGGGACACCCCCTCCCCCCCTCCAACTCTGTTCCTTAGAGAATGGTAAATTCCCTGCTGGAGGTGAGCTTTCACCTTTCTGCTTTACCATTGCAGGTACATGTTGCATGTTGTACTTCTGTTTAAAATTAGGTGCATAGTCCATATGAATGCTCTTTGACTTCAAAATCTAACCAACTCAATAAGGATTTTTATTTATGGGAGGGACTGCAGTGATCCGAGGCCCCCATCAAGATCACTAGATCAGGGAGTCCTTTCAATTCAGTATATGTATTGCCTTTCAGTGTAGTAGAATGTCCTCTACATATTATGATGAAAGTATTCTAATGATAAAGAGTAATCAAGAGGGGTGTGGGGGGGGGTGAGAGAGAGAGAGAATGGGTGAGAGGGCTGGTTATGGCGTTTATGCATCACCTCACTCCCATTTTTTCCCTCTAGTGCTAAATGTTGGCACAGCTGGTCCCTATTCCACAAGATGTAAGGAGGTTTTAGAAAATGTACAAAAGAAAGGCAAGAAAGAGAAAGCGAGGAGCAGATTAAAAGACATAAAGGTACACTTGAGAGGTTTTTCAACTCCTGGCACCTCTCTGAATGTAGAATCAGTCCAGAAACAGATCAAGAAAATTGAATCTGCAATTGATCAGACGTCACAATTGTTGCTCGAAACTGAGACACAACACTTGCAAGGTGTATTTGAAAGAATTGTAGCCATTGTTCTTTCATTAACTGAATGGAACCTAACATTTCATGGATCCATGAAAAAATTTAATGAGCATGTAAATGGAAACTTCTTAGGCCAAGAAGAGTTGATAGCTACTGTCAAGGCTGATTCCCCACTCTGGCACTTCGAGTGCAGAAGGTTGGGGCCTGCAAGGATTCTAAAAATTAATACTGGCCACTTCAGGCTTGTATTAAACTCCCAAGGTTATAGCTTTTCTCTGTCCTTGGATGGATAGATGCTGCCACCACCCAAGTGCAAAAAACCCCTTTGGGAACCCAGGAAGGAGCACTTGGGAATGCCTTCCTGTGGGGTACCCTCAAGCCCCTTCACCCCCACTCTGGGGAAGAGCTGAGAGAGAAAACAAAGGAGATCAGCTGTTGCCACCAGCTTATTAAACAAACTGTGTACAGACCTCTTACGACACACAAACTCAATCCTGTTCTTAAAAAAAGGTAAATTTTATTAAAAACAAAAGGAAAGAAAACACATCTGGAACTTAGGCTATTGCTAGATTTAAATACAATAATTAAGCATCAAGAATAGTTTTCTTGAGGTCCAACTTAAAGGTTACAAGCAAAATAAAAGCACCTGGCATTAGCACAGAGGAGTCCACAAGCCACAAAGAAATGAGATAAACCTAATCGCATCTTCCTAGACATTTCCTGATCTACTTGCATATCTGGGGTTTCAAATGAGTAGTTTCTAGGTATGATTTGATGACTTTCCATACCTGACGCAAGCTCTTACAACATAGTTTCAGCCCTGTCTCTCCTCTCCGGAGAACAATAGACAGACAAAGGGGAAGTTTTTTCCCAATTTTAAAAAGTTCTAGCTTTCACATTGGCTCTTTTGGTCAGGTGCCCTCTCCCGTCCTTTGACCTATGGACTTTTTAACCCTTTACAGGTAAAGCAAGTAGAGAACAGCTACTAACAGGGATTTTATAGCTAACTGGCTGGGTGGGTGTCCAGCACATGGAGCACATGACTTATGAGGAGAAGTTGAGGGAACTGGGATTGTTTAGTCTGCAGAAGAGAAGAATGAGGGGGGATTTGATAGCTGCTTTCAACTACCTGAAAGGGGGTTCCAAAGAGGATGGATCTAGACTGTTCTCAGTGGTACCAGATGACAGAAAAAGAAGCAATGGTCTCAAGTTGCAGTGGGGGAGGTTAGGTTGGATATTAGGAAAAACTTTTTCACTAGGAGGGTGGTGAAGCACTGGAATGGGTTACCTAGGGAGGTGGTGGAATCTCCTTTCTTAAAGGTTTTTAAGGTCAGGCTTGACAAAGCCCTGGCTGGGATGATTTAGTTGGGAATTGGTCCTGCTTTGAGCAGGGGGTTGGACTAGAACCTCCTGAGGTCCCTTCCAACCCTGATATTCTATGAAAAGGGAGCTTTCCCCCCACACACACACACACGCTTCATTTATCACAGCTACATTTGAGCCTGTGATGAAGGAACATGTAAGGCCAATCTTCACTAAAGAAGAAACACACCATTACATAAGCCCTACAATGCAAAATGATGATATTTTGAAGTTATCTGAAAAAGTAATGTACAATTATTAATATAAACAAGATGAAGTAGGACTCCATTATTTTGGATTGCACATCTGATATCTGTCAGAAGGAACAAATGTCTGTCATTTTGAGGTATGTTAAAATCCAAGAGACAGAAGTCAACACTGGAGAGCATATTTTAAAAAGGGAAGAAAGAGAACCCTCAGTTCAGTCCCCAGCAAAATCATGGAGCAGGTCCTCAAGGAATCCATTTTGAAGCACTTGGAGGAGAGGAAGATGATCATGAACAGTCAACATGGATTCACCAAGGGCAAGTCATGCCTGACCAACCTGATCGCCTTCTATGATGAGATAACTGGCTCTCTGGCTATGGGGAAAGCAGTGGATGTGATATATCTTGACTTTAGCAAAGCTTTTGATACAGTCTCCCACAGTATTCTTGCCAGCAAGTTAAAGAAGTATGGATTGAATGAATGGACTATAAAGTGGATAGAAAGCTGGCTAGATTGTCAGTCTCAATGGGTAGTGATCAACAGCTCGATGTCTAGTTGGCAGCCAGTATCAAGCGGAGTACCCTAGGGGTCAGTCCTGGAGACGGTTTTGTTCAACATCTTTATTAATGATCTGGATGATGGGATGAATTGCACCCTCGGCAAGTTTGCAGATGACACTGAGCTGGGGGGAGAGGTAGGTATGCTGGAGGGTAGGGATAGGGTCCAGAGTGACCTAGACAAATTGGAGGATTGGACCAAAAGAAATCTGATGAGGTTCAACAAGGACAAGTGCAGAGTCCTGCATTGAGGATGGAAGAATCCCATGCACAGCTACAGGCTGGGGACCGAGTGGCTAAGCAGCAGTTCTGTAGAAAAGGACCTGGGGATTACAGTGGACGAGAAGCTGGATATGAGTCAGCAGTGTGCCCTTGTTGCCAAGAAGGCCAACGGCATATTGGGCTGCATTAATAGGAGCATTGCCAGAAAATTGAGCGAAGTGATTATTCCCCTCTATTCGGCACTGGTGAGGCCACATCTAGAGTATTGCATCCAGTTTTGGTCCCCCCACTACAGAAGGGATGTGGACAAATTGGATAGTGTTCAGCAGAGGGCAACAAAAATGATTAGTGGGCTAGGGCACATGACTTACGAGGAGAGGCTGAGGGAACTGAGGTTATTTAGTCTGCAGAAGAGAAGAGTGAGGGGGGATTTGATAGCAGCCTTCAACTACCTGAAGGGAAGTTCCAAAGAGCATGGGGCTCGGCTGTTCTCAGTGGTGGCAGATGACAGAACAAGAAACAATGGTCTCCAGTTGCAGTGGGGGAGGTCTAGTTTGGATATTAGGAAACATTATTTCACTAGGAGGGTGGTGAAGCACTGGAATGGGTTACTTAGGGAGGTGGTGGAATCTCCATCCTTAGAGGCTTTTAAGACCCGGCTTGACAAAGCTCTGGCTGGGATGATTTAGTTGGTGTTGGTCCTGCTTTGAGCAGGGGGTTGAACTAGTTGACCTCCTGAGGTCTCTTCCAACCCTAATCTTCTATGATTCTGGGGGTTGAAGAGCCCCAGGAGGAGCAGAGGCAAGGCAGAGGGGGCAGAATTGATGAGGGACACATATATGTGATGCGACTTTCATTTCTGTAGAAAATGATAGGACCCTCCACCTCCCTTCCTCCGACCATTTGAAGCTCTGTACAGCACAGCTGTCCTTTCCCAGTTTCTCTCCTGGCCCTTTGCCAGAGCTCTCCTCTAATGCCTTTCTTCGTCACCCATATCCTCCCCCAGCCAGGCCTAATGCTAACATGGGCCTGGCCCACCTTACAGGTGCAACCAGGTGCACTAATTGCTCTCTCTCTTCCAATTCACCCTATCACTGCCAGTGTGGGGCACACATCTAGGGTTACCATCTTTGAAATGCAAAAAAATTGGCACACCCCCGCACAAGGCTTACCCATCGCAACCCCAAACACAAGGCTACTCCACAAACCATCTCCCTTCAATGGCCACATATAGTATCTAGAGAGATTGATAACATTGCACATCTCCTCACTCGCATGTGACTCAAACCCTCTCTCTCACATGCGCGGTGTGCTTGCGTGTTGGTGGGCAGACAGCTGCTGTATTTTCAACAGTTTTGATCTATTATCGCTTAAACTGTGGAAGTGGGAACACTGCAGCATCTTTAGCTGGACACACAAACTTTTAACATTAGATATCTCAGTGTATTGTGATAATACAAATTTTTAGACCCACATAAAAAAAAACCCGGCAGATTAAATTATTTTTCTGGCAACTGGCAAATTTTTTTTTTTTTTTAAAACAGCCAGGCCAGTCAAATACCGGCCAGGTGGCAAACTATATATGCACCACATCACAATACTGTAACTGGTTCCAACGCAGACAGTTGTAAGTTACATACACATGAACAGCTGCTGGGCATAATCTGGCACAAAGTATTTTTCTAAATTAACAAGAAGTTCACTCAAAATAGGAAAGTTCTCCTACTCCTTGATAAAATCTGGGGTGAAATGAGCAGGAAGAATGTCTTTATGGAAACATTTAGCAAGGTAACTTTAGGAAATTCCTTTAGACCGTACCCACCCTCTTTTCAACAACAGTTATCTTGAGCTTTAGGAGCCTGATTCTGCCCCCATTAATGTCAAAGGATAAACTGCCATAGACTTCACTAGGAGAAGCATCAGGGCCTAGTTTAACAAGAGGAAGGCTGATACAACTGAACATAAAAAGTATTCCTTAACAGAGGGAGGCAAAGCTATAAAACAAAGTCCAGATGTCCAATTTGGGTAATTAGGTATTTATTGTTCCTAAATTAAAGCATCAGGGACCAGAATAAAAGCTTATATTTGAACATTTTACAGTAATTCATACACAAATAGTAAAGTCAGTGATATAGCTCTCTGAAGTCACACAGAAACAAGACAAATATTTGTACTGTGTGCCACCTTAAGGGGTTAAAATAGCATAACATAGCATACATATATTAACACCAAAGGTCACAGGGGTAATATGCTCATTCCTTAATCATCACTGCATTTTATGGGCCTTCTGTCAAGTCTTTTGCTTGTATGACACTCTACAGTCAGAAAGGCCAAAGTAAATAAAGGTCAAGATAGATGTCAGCCCAAGCAATTACCATAGAGAGAACGTGGACATGACCCTGAGATTAGAAATGGTGACCTGTCACAGTAACAGGGGAAAACGTGCTGTGCTGCTTTGCTATCAAATACAAACTAGAGTTGCAGCCTTAAAATGTACTATAATTTATTTGCATTTTAATCTTTTCCACCCCTATTTTGGGGGCTTGCTCTCTTATCTCCCCTCTTAGACCATAAATAGATGGCTCAGAGGAGAGAAAATAGGCATTGAGTTTAAAGGATCCACATATCCTGAAAAGAAAGATCTTAGAGAATTAGAGTAATATCACGTTTTTTTGGATATAGGGACTGAAAATAACACAGTAAAAAAAATTTTTAATAAATTCATTATTCTACAGTCAGTGGGCTACATTTGCCCTTTGGTGAGTTCTTGGATCCCCTACTGAAGTCAATAAGAGTATCACATCAGATACCATAAAGGTGCTCAGGTGCCATGAGGCTGGGCATGTTATAAGAACTTGAATAGAATAGAATCTGAGGGTTAAATTTGGCCCATAAATTTAATACCTTTCACACTGGATGTCTAGTGTGAAAGATGTCTGCTGGCAGAATCTCTCAGGAAACAGGTAGGAAAGCTACAGGAGGAGGTGGCTAGGCTGAGGAGCATCCATGCACATGAGAAATTCATTGAGAGTATTCATATGGAGATGTCCAAGGCTGAGGAAGCTATTCAGCTAGAGAGGACTGCTGTCACACCCTAAGGGGAGGACGATATGGCTCTGTCACAGGAAGGACATTAGCTGCTTGTTACTTCTGGCAGCAGGCAGTGGTCCACCCCTACTCCCAACCCACCCACCATAGTGATGAAGAACCATTATGCTGACCTGGTAACGAGCAATGAGAAATCACCCCCAAAGGTTGAGGAGGAGAAACAATGTACACCCAAGGCTGGGAGGATCACAGTCATCACTCCCAGGAGGAAATGTTGGGTAGTGGTGGTTGGTTACTCTCTTGTGAGGGGGACAGAGGCACCCATGTGTCAGCCTGACATGGCACCCTAGGAGGTATGCTACCTGCCAGGGTACCTTATTCAAGACATTATGGAGGGACTGTTGAGGCTCATCCAGCCCTCTCACTACTACCCCATGCTATTCATCCATGTGGGCACTAATGACTGCAAGGTATGACCCTGAGCAGATCAGAAGTGACTACAGAGCTCTGGGAGTAAGGGTGAAGGAGCTGCTTCAATCCTTCTGGTCAAAGGTAGGGGTCCAGGCAGAGAAAGATTAATCCTGGAGGTGAATGCCTGGCTGCGAGGATGGTGTCACCAGGAGGACTTCAGCTTCCTTGACCATGAGATGTTGTTTCAGCAAGAAGAACTGCTAAGCAGAGATGGGATCCACCTATCAAGGAAGGGGAAGAGCATATTTGGATACAGACCGGCTAACTTGGTGAGGTGGGCTTTAAATTAGGTTCTATGGGGGCAGGAGAAAAAGCCTACAGGTAAGTCAAAAACATGAAGACCTGGGAGCAGGGTTGGAATCTGAGGGGAGCATATACTGTTATAGCAAGGATAAGGGAGAGACAAGAGGGAACATAGGGGGAAATCAAATCAGTATCTTAGATGTCTGTATACTAATGCGAGAAGTATGGGGAATAAGCAGGAAGAACTAGAAATGCTAGTTAATAAACACAACCATGACATAGTTGGCATCACAGAGACTTGGTGGGATAATACACATGACTGGAATATTGGTATAGAGGGGTACAGCTTGCTCAGGAAGGACAGGCAGGGAAAAAGGGGAAGAGGTGTTGCCTTATATATCAAAAATGTATGCACTTGGACTGAGGTTAAGATGAAAATAGGAGACAGACTTGTTCAAAATATCTGGGTAAGGATAAAAGGGGTAAAAAACAAGGATGGTGTCAGGGTAGGGATCTACTACAGACCACCTAACAAGGAAGAAGAGGTTGATGAGGCTTTTTATAAACAACTAACAAAATCATCCAAAGCACAGGACTTGGTGGTGATGGGAGACATCAACTACCCAGATATCTGTTGGGAAAATAACACAGCTGGGCACAGCTTATCCAACAAGTTCTTGGAATGTATTGGAGACATTTTTTTATTACAGAAGGTGGAGAAAGCTACTAGGGAAGAGACTGTTCTAGATTTGATTTTGACAAATAGGGAGGAACTGGTTGAGAATTTGAAAGTGGCAAGCAGCTTGGATGAAAATGATCATGAAATGGTAGAGTTCATGCTTCTAAGAAATGGTAGGAGGGAAAACACAATAAAGATAATGGATTTCAAGAAGGCAGACTTTAGCAAACTCAGGGAGTTGGTAGATAAGATTCCATGGGAAGCCAGTCTAAGGGGAAAAACAGTTCAAGAGAGTTGGCAACTTTCAAAGAGACGTTAAGGGCAAAGGAGCAAACTATCCCACTGTGTAGGAAAGATAGGAAGTATGGCAAGAGACCACCTTGGCTTAACCAGGAGATCTTCAATGATCTGAAACTCAAAAAAGAGCCCTACAAAAAGTGGAAAGTAGGTCAAATTACAAAGGATGAATATAAACAAATAACACAAGTATGTAAGGATAAAAATAGAAAGGTCAAGGCACAAAATGAGATTAAACTAGCTAGAGACACAAAAGGTAACAAGAAAACAGTCTATAAATACATTAGAAGCAGGAGGAAGACCAAGGACAGGGTAGGCCTGTTACTCAATGAGGCGGGGAAACAATAACAGAAAATGTGGAAATGACAAAAGTGCTAAATTACTTTTTGTTTCAGTTTTCACCAAAAAGCGTAGTAGCAATTGGACATCTAACTTAATGAATGCTATGAAAATCAGGTAGTATCAGAGGCTAAAATAGGGAAAGAACAAGTTAAAAATTACTTAGACAGGTAAGACGTCTTCAAGTCACCAGGGCCTGATGAAATATATTCTAGAATACTCAAGGAGCTGACTGAGGAGATATCTGACCCATTAGCAATTGTTTTTAAAAAGTCATGGAAGATGGGAGAGAAAAGGGCAAATTTTGTGCCAATATATAAAAAGGGAAATAAGGACAACCCGAGGAATTACAGACCAGTCAACTTAACTACAGTAACCAGAAAGATAACGGAGCAAATAATTAAGCAATCAATTTGCAAACACTTAGAAGATAATAAGGTGATAAATAGCAGTCAGCATGGATTTGTCAAGAACAAGTCCTGTCAAATCAACCTAATAGCTTTCTTTGACAGAGTAACAAGCCCTTTGGATGAGGGGAAGTGGTAGATGTGGTATATCTTGACTTTAGTGAGGCTTTTGATACAGTCTCGCATGACTTTCTCATAAACAAACTAGGGAAATACAATCTAGGTGGGTCCATAACTGGTTAGAAAACTGTAAACCACTGATAACCACTCTCTGGGAACAGTCATGCTGGAAGGGCATATCAAGTGGGGTCCCATAGGGATCAGTTCTGGATCCAGTTCTGTTCAATATCTTCATCAGTGATTTAGATAATGGCATAGAGAGTACACTTATAAAGTTTGCAGATGCTACCAAGCTGGGAGGGGTTGCAAGTGCATTGGAGGATAGGATTAAAATTCAAAATGATCTGGACAAACTGGAGAAATGGTCTGAAGTAAATAGGATGAAATTCAATAAGGACAAATGCAAAGTACTCCACTTAGGAAGAAACAAGCAGTTGCACACATACAAAATTGGGAAATGACTACCTAAGGAGTACTGCAGAAAGGGATCTGGGGCTCATAGTGGATCACAAGCTAAATATGAGTCAACAGTGTAACAATGTTGCAAAAAAAAGCAAACATCATTCTGGGATGTATTAGCAGGAGTGTTGTAAGTAAGACACGAGAAGTAATTCTTCCACTCTACTCCACGCTGACTAGGCCTCAACTAGAGTATTGTGTCCAGTTCTGGGTGCCACATTTCAGGAAAGATGTGGACAAATTGGAGAAAGTCCAGAGAAGAGCAACAAAAATGATTAAAGGTCTAGGGAGAATATGACCTATGAGAGAAGATTGGAAAAAATTGGTTTGTTTAGTCTGGAGAAACGAAGACTGAGAGGGGACATAACAGTTTTCAAGTACAAGGAAGAGGGAGAAAAATTGTTCTCTTTAGCCTCTGAGGATGGGACTAGAAGCAATGGGGTTAAATTGCAGCAAGCGGGGTTTAGGTCTGACATTAGGAAAACCTTCCTAACTATCAGGGTAGTTAAACACTGGAATAAATTGCCTAGGGAGGTTGTGGAATCTCCATCATTGGAGATTTTTAAGATCAGGTTAGACAAACACCTATCAGGGATGGTCTAGATAATACAGTACTTAGTTTTGCTCTGAATGTAGGGGACGGACAGGACTAGAAGACCTCTCAAGGTCCCTTCCAGGCCTATACTTCTATGAATCTCTAACTGCACCCATCCCAGATTAATTGTGTGTACAGTCTTAGAACATAGAAAATGTTAAGTATTTATTTTAATTGTGAGAAATGAAAAGGGAAATTTAAAACATGCTTAATATTTTTGTTCACAATTTGTTTCAATTTCAGCGCACTTAATTTTTTTTTTAAAGTGTCTGAAATGAGTTAACTACACCAGTCTTTGGAATAAATCCTTTTCATGGGTGAATATTCTTTAATACCTCCTCACTGTGAGTGACCGTATTTGAGTTGCTGTGGAGAAAAAGAAGCCACTCCACAAAGGAATCTGTCCAGTTTTTCAGCTGAAAGGATGGTGGTAGGGATGTTGAGACTCAGAAGTGGGGTGTTAGAAGTGGGTGGAACAGTGGCTAATCAAAACTCTAGGAGGGATGCAGTGAACCCTTAGGAAAGAATGAGAATTTTTTATTTCATTCATTGATTATTTCATTTAGCAATAGAAAGGGGCGTATTCTCAAAGGGACATCAACAAGGCCTCTACATTTCTGAGATCAACCTTTATGTGTCCAAAAACAAAGATTTGAAATTTGATATGAAAAATGTATTCATAATTTTAAAGCTGTTTTTAAATATAACCCAGAACATATGTAGAGTAAAACCAAAATGGTGATCTCAAATGAAAGAGATGTTATTCTTAACGAAGACAAAAGTTTTCATTTCTTCTCCATTTGGCAAATTAAAAATTTATGAATATTGCTGCTTTTTCCATTCAATGTGGCACAAAAATTTATGGCTTTTTAACTATATTTTATAATAATTACACACAAAGAGCTTCTCCATTGCCTCCACTTAATGCTACAGCACTCCTTTCTTTTCTCTTAACGCCTAAGAAAGTTCCTTTGTCTTCCTTATGCACCTTTCAGTAAAATCAGAGACACTGTTCTCAGGATGGCAGACATTTTATTCACAGAATTCCCAGACCTTGAAAAAAAATTATACTAATGTTCACTTGGATTGATAAATCTGATTTCCTAACTGCTGACAAAGGTATGAATGAATAAGATTAGATCTGCTACCTGCCTGGGCATGACAAGTTTGTGGTCTTTCTGAAAGGTGTGGTCCAATTAAAGAAATCATATTTGCTGAAAAACAAATGTCTGGAATTCAGATAGCTGGGAGTGGTATTATTAATAAATTTAATCTGTGGCTGTCTAATCTGAATCACAGAGAGTTTGTAACTACTTGTGGTGAGCTTTCATTCATCTGCCCTATTCATGAATGTCTATGTGCTAGGGCTGAGCAAACACAAGGAAAACCCAACTACTGTAATTAAAATGCGTTTTTCCAAACCTCAGACTTGGGAGTATAAATTTTAAAAGGGACAAAGAGCTCTTAGGTCAAATTATTGTAGATTGTGTTCTTTTGGCCCAGTCCTCCTCACCCTTACACTGTGGCAAACCTGGAGTAACTCTATTAAAGTCAATGCAGTTATACTGGTGTAAAACAAGTGTATGTGAGAAGAGAATTAGGCCCTTTGTCTTTTGCCTGTCAAATTTCATCCATGAATCTATGATGCTGTATGAATAATGGGGCAAATCCTGCTGTCCTTGCTCAGGCAAAATGCCTACAGAATACAAGAGAAAAGGCACATAACTCTCCTTAATTATGTCCTGGAGTTTTTCTCTAGCATCTGTTTAATGTCCTGAGAAGATCTCCTTTTCATGTATCTGACCAGGACTTAGGAACAGCTAATGTAGAGACAGCCCTCTGTACCTATATCTTAATACTGCCCACTTGTGCATATGTTTTACAAATATACTCTTGAATTGCATAATCTCCTGCTGTTTAGCCAGAGGACCCCTGCACTCATTCAATATGCCGCTTGGATGGTGGATAGCAAATGTGTGCCTGTGCTGTATTTTTGGCCAAATTCTCTTCACAGTTACTATACCATACCATGTAAATCAGTGTAATGCAGAACACATCTGAGTCTTCATTGGATGAGCCGGATAGTTTGGAGAGAATGAAATAGGGTTTCAGAAGGCATGTTGCAAAGGTCATCTTTTTCCCAGGCATCTGAAAATGGGGATTTGTGGTGGGTTATTTTGGATTGCTGCACTTACAATGTATTGTTAAGTTTGGTCAAGGGCACCTAGCGCTTATGGCTAGGAACCTTTTTAGTACACGCCTTCCGCCTCCTGACGTGCCCGGACCCGACGGTGAGGAGCATCGCACAGGAGGCCTTACGGGGCGTGGTCAGGAAACGCATTGCCAGGGCCCCCTCCGAGCAGGACGTCGCCACTTAACTCAGCGGCTCCCTGGAGGCTGAGTTCAGGAGAGAGGGGGAAGACCTGTCCTCTCTCTGGTCCCGCAACGCCTCGAGACGCCTGGGTAAGAGGATCGGCTGCTGCTGGAAGTGGTGCGAGGAGCGCCGGGAGCTGGGAATACTGGTGCCACGCGTAAAGACCCCGGACCACACCATCGTCACCCCAACCACCAGAGCTATGCTGGAAAGGTCCCTGAAAGACGCCATCCACTGCCACTATGCCGAGAACCTCAAGCGGAAGCCGGACCAGGGCAAGGTGTTCGAGGTATCCAGCAAGTGGGATGCCAGAAACCACTTCCTCACCGGGGGCAGCTTCACCAGGTTCGCCGATTGGCGGTTCGTCCACAGGGCCCGACTCAACTGCGTTCCCCTCAACGGAGCCATCCGCCGCAACAACCGGGACAAGCACTGCAGGAAGTGCGGCTATGCAAATGAGACCCTGCCCCACGTCCTGTGTGGATGCAAACAGCACTCCGGAGCCTGGCGGCACCACACAACGCCATCTAGAACCAGCTGGTGAAAGCCATCCCGCCGTCCCTGGGGAAGATCACCCTCAACTTGGCCATCCCCAGGACAGACAGCAGACTGCGACCCGACATCGTCGTGACGGACGCAGAAAAGAAGAAGGTCCTCATCGTAGATGTCACGGTGCCTTTTGAAAACCGGTCACCGGCCCTCCATGAGGCCCGAGCACGGAAGGCGTCAAAGTACACTCCGCTGGCCGAGACCCTGAGAGCCCAGGGCTTCGAGGTCCAGATACATGCCCTGATCGTGGGAGCCCTGGGATCGTGGGACCCCCACAACGAGCCGGTTCTGAGAGTGTGCGGAGTTGGTAGACGCTACGCCCGGCTCATGAGACAGCTCATGGTGTCCGACACCATCAGGTGGTCCAGAGACATTTATACGGAACACATCACAGGACACCGTCAATACCACACTGAGTAACTGAGACCGCCGACCAGGGAAATAACCCACTTCCTTCCCTGACGGACCAAGGGACGCACCCCACCCATGTACTTATCTGCTACACCGATACTGACTTGGACTCCTTATACATTCCATGGGTGGCGTACCCGAGCCCACTTATCCACTGATACTTTAAAAATCCTTGCACCCTAATCTGGGTCTATGCAGGTTATGCAATATTTATGTATCTTTTAATCCTTGCGAACGATACCTGTAACCCCCCGTAACCGAAGCCTGACCCCAGATGTACAGTACCTTCCCTCTTAACTCATGTATATTTCATTTTAAACATTCACTTTAACAAAATTATTATAAATATGAATAAATATTCAGAACATTCAATATGATGTTTGGATAATTTGCAGTGAATGAAGCAAATTGAACAGTGAAGGCAAAAATATTTATTACACACTGCCTCACTCACTGCTCAACACCCAGCCTGTGCTGTGAATGAAACAATAGTCCTGTAGAAAAAGTATGAGACCATGTAAGTAAGACTGCCTCAAAACACACGACAAGGCTGCAGTTAGGGCACAGGTAACCTTAGTTTGGACATTTCTAACTTTTGAGTGCTTCATTTTGAAACCTTAATGTTCTTGTAAAGCATGGGGGCGGGAGTGGTTATGGACTTGTATATGCAAGTGATAGTACTTCGAAGTTTTCTGTAAGATTCTACTAGTTTGCAAGAGATTCCTTATACTTACTATTTTTTCCAGTGATATTCCATATATGTTATGTGATCAGGTAAAGACTGTATCATAATGCATACACAGCAGGAGGCCAAATTAAAGGGCACGGGCAACCTGAATTCTGGCATTTCCTAGCTTTTGAGTGCTTTTGTGTGTATGATACAGTACAAAATAAAAGGATAAATTCCTCCTATGAACTTTTAAACTATTAAGAACCAGGCTTCAAATCCACATTTCGGCCTTTTCCACAGATAAACCTGCTCAAGTCCTCCACAGTCTGTGGGTTTAGCTCCCATTTTGGGATGGTAACTCACCCAGCTGTCTACAGTAGGTGCTGATATAATCAACAGAGGAAGAGAGAGAAAACTGAGCACACTAATCTTGTATTCAGTTGTTCTTAGGATGATTCATAACAACTGATCCCTTGCAAACAATGCTGCTTTTCCAATTAAATCTGTAAAGCAACACAGACTAAGGTGCAGTGACAATTATCAGGAGGAAAGAAATAGGAGAGTAATAAATATTCATATACTTTTAACAGGCAAGTCATGCTGTGATAACGTACAAGAATCCTTTGTTTCTTATCACAAACACATTATTAGTTTAAGGAGGCATACCTGAAAAGACAGTCATCAGTGTGACGAGTCAGCTCTCAAACGTGCCTTCCTGATAACTAGTGCCATTCTATGTGTTTATACTACGGTCTGTAGCACAGTGGCCCTTCAGTCCCCGATTGGAACCACTAGATGCTAATATAAATTAGATTTATGGCATCATAACTAGATGCAAATTATAGTAAATCCATGCAATTAAGATAAAAAATGTTTTAAAATAAAATCTCTGGATGTATAGAGTATCAGGTGTGACATTGCCTTCTGATTAGTATCTATAACCCTCCCCCCCCCCCCCCATGTTTAAGGTTGTGCAAAATCTGCTTCTTTATTTGTTGCCTTTTATTTAGTGTCTTTTAATTATACACATTATACTCAGAATAAACAAATCTATACATACAGCTGAAAAAAGGCTGACCCTGGCCCAAAGTAGCTGAGGTCAGTTTGACTATAGGCTTTCAGCTTAAGCATGATGCTCCAATCCTTTTATATGCTCTGTGATTGATGTTTTCTCTGAACTATTTGCTTGTCTTTGAAAAGGAAATGAAATACAAAAATCAAATCCTAATTAATGTGAAAATCTGCTTTTTCTTAGAGTTTTTTACCCTCATTTAATTAAGAGTAACTTTCTTTTTTTAATCCACCCACTTGAGCATTCCACCGTCATGCTGAATATACATACTATATTGGTAGGTTGAGCCATATTATATAATGCTATATTTCCGGGACTCTATATTTCCTTTTGACTGATGTGGGTCCATCTGTATAGGCCTGATTTTTCTCTGTATCATCTTTTCTCTCTCTGTCTCTCTGAACTTCTCTGTTAACCACATAGAGATGTATATTTCAGCCTTGTTATTGCAAGCTTGAACAGCTCTACCTAAAACATGACTAAGACAAATTTCTGTGTAGCATAGCTCATCCTCTGGTAGATTTCTCAATGAAACTGCATTGCAATCAGTAGATTAGAAGAGCTACAGTTGATAGAAAGAGCACTAGGAAAGATAGGCCTCTGTAGTACATACAGGAATGGGGCTTTCCTCCAATTTCTTGTAAAAGGACAAGACCATGTGGGTTGTGCAAATTGAGGGAGACTATGCCCCTTTTGCTTGGACTAGTCAAGGATGTGCTATTGCTTCATCATTCGATAGGGTGCCCCACAGGGAACTGGTTGACTTACAGTTACCCTGTGAGTTTAGTTTGAAAAAGAAGTATGTCAATGCGCACTGCAGAACATGTTCAATTAGTGAGTGGTATGTTAGTGCACTGTATATTCACACCCCCGTTTGCTGCACACTAACCAGTGTTTAGACAACCCCTTAGATAAAATGTGGATAGCACTTAACAATGGGGCAGTATTACCTCAGAGTTATTGTAAAGATGAATTAGTTCATGAATTTTAATTCTTTGTTAGCAGAGCCCAGGCTGTGACCCTGGTCCAGGAAGTAAACTTGCAACCCCAGGCTCCACAGAGGC
This sequence comes from Emys orbicularis, assembly GCF_028017835.1. Taxonomy (NCBI): domain Eukaryota; kingdom Metazoa; phylum Chordata; order Testudines; family Emydidae; genus Emys; species Emys orbicularis. Next base: position 29,555,308 of record NC_088687.1, on the reverse strand, counting down.
CTCAGAATCATCTGGCACCAAGTGGGAGAAGGTAGACACAGACTCAGTCCATCTAATGGGCAGTTGATGTTTTCCCAGGCAAAGTCAACTAATTGTTCTGCCACCACATAGCAGAGCCTCCTATGGTTTTTCTGCACAATCATCAGGAAATCATGTAGTAGCATAAGTGTGTGTAACTAATTTATTGCCAAACTATTATATGGATACTCTTCCCCCCAAAAATCTATGCAGATAATTTTACAAAACTACTTTTCAATGCAGGGGAGATGCAGAAATGTGACAGTGCTTGCCAGATGCAGGAGTGTACCTTGTTAGCCCTGAATAAAATGACATGATCTTGAAAAGTTGGCTATTTTCTTTGTAAGTTTCCTGTCTGTCATTGTGAGCAGCCTGGTTCCTGAACTAGTGAAATGTGTTTGCAGTTTTTGAAGCTCCCCTTATTTGGTCCAGTTTCACCAGTAATCAAACACGAGGGTCAAGTCTGGTTCTACACCAATTAGAAAACAATGTTGTCTTAGGCTACGTCTTCACTGGGGGGGGGGGGATCGATTTAAGATACGCAAATTCAGCTACGCGAATAGTGTAGCTGAATTTGACGTATCTGAGCCAACTTACCCTGCTGTGAGGACGGCAGCAAATCGACCGCCGCGGCTCCCCCGTCAACGGCGCTTACTCCTACTTGCGCTGGTGGAGTACAAGCGTCGATTCGGGGATCGATTGTCGCATCTCGACGAGACGCGATAATTCGATCCCCGAGAGATCGATTTCTACCTGCCGATTCAGGCGGGTAGTGAAGACGTAGCCTTAGAGTGTATATAATACTTGCCATTCTAAACAAGCAAGCTGAAAAAGCCAAAACCCCAACAGCTAAGGAATACAATTAGAAGAATTCAAGATGAAGACAGAAATCACTATAGTGGAGCAACACTATTCCCTTCCAACTTGTCATAAAGATTCCAGAACCGTTGGTGTCTTTGGCATTCACATTCATCCATGTTAAAAAATCATTTAGCACATTAAATATTAGAACTTAGTTCTCCTTTCTAACTTTCTCTCATTTTCAGAGCCATGGGGTCTGACTTAACCTCAAACCTATGTAAATCAGGATAAATCTGTCAACATCAGCTGAGTTACAATGTAAAACTGTAAGTTTAATGAGAGAGAGAGAAGGTGGATCACCTTTTATTGGATCAACTTCTGTTGGTAAAAGACACAAGCTTTCAAGCTTACATCAGCTTATGGAGTCTGAGTTCTCCAACTGAAGTTCATCCAATAAAAAATATTACCTCACCCGCCTTGTGTCTCTAATACCGTGGGACTGACACAGCTACACCAACACTGCATATCATTTAAATAAAAATCAGGCCAATAGAGTTAACAGCAATTTCTAAACATTTTTAATGGAACTTTATCTAAAAACACAATTTGCCTGCAGAACTTATAAAATGAGGTCAGGTTGCAAGAGATGCTCATTGGAAATGATTGAGCAAAATCTTGCCCTTGCCCTATGCAACCCCAATTAACTCACTGTGGCAGTACGGCTGTGAAGGGGGAATGTAGCCTTACCATGTATAAGACCCATTCCCAAATAATACTCCATTTAATGAGCATTTTTGAATACATTAAAGTTACTATTTATCTTACTGCATTGGCCACCTAGTGCTCAGACTCTCTAAACAAATATAGCCAGTTTGCCAGATTCCCTATTCTGTGGCTGGACTTTCACTTAATGCACATACAGTGTGCTCACAGCCACCGTATGGTTAGCATGCACCATGTCAGTATGTGAGTTAAAGGTAAATCTTCTAGCCAAGAGAATACTGGCCTTTTCCTAACTGGAAATCATTCAGTCCTCCCACACCAGTAAAACTGATTCAGCATGAAATGAGGAGTTCAGTTATTCCCAGATTTTAGCAAATAATTCAAGGGAAATCATTTACTCAGCAAATTCAGCCTCTTTTACTAATGTAGAATGTCTCTATGCAGAGTACAATTTTTCCAGATTATTTAATTACTCAGAACTACTCTGCAATAAAAAAAAATTGGTGTGTGTGTCTTTTGGGTGGGTGGAGATCGTTTACTGTTCAGAATGTTTTTGCTACAAGAATCTGATATTAGGTATTCAGAATCCACGCTGTCGGTTTTGGTCCTATAAATTACATGGTATTGTTTCAGTTCCCAGATTGGATGGATGTGATCCATAATGAACAGGAGGAATTGAACAAGTCGCTGGGGCTCTGAATATCACAGAGAGAAGTGGCAGATCAACAAGGTTAGTGAATCTTGGAAAATGTTCTTTTCTGAGCTCACAGCGTTCTCCTTCAGTATAGTCCTAGGACATCCCATAAAGTCTATCATATCTCCATTTATTTACTCACACCATTCACAACCAAATGACACACATTAACCAGATTTTAGTTCAATTACTACTAATTATTATTCTTTTAAACAAGAATTTGTCTTTACAGATTTTTAAAGTTGCCGTTCATAATGAAATGCATAGCAGCCATGGAAATCTGCACCGCAGAGTATTCCATCTGCACTTTGGAGCAGGAGGAAGGCATGAGGTTTTGTTTCTCTCTTAATGATGACTGTCAGATAAAATAAAATAGCTGTATTAAAGGATGTTCTTACATTGGGTGGGGTGGGTGAAATCTGTCAGAGTAATTTTGTAATGAAATTCTGATTAAATAAAAACCTTTTAATAAACTAATTATTATTCCAAAATTAGCATGAGACTAATGTCACTCTTTCCTTCTTGCTTTCTCTTGCAGCTGAAACCTGAATATTTTTACTCATGAGCAAAAGTGCTTTTACTTGAAAATTGGTGAGTGTGGCATAAAATTGTATGGACTGTTTTTAAATACAATTCTCTGAGTTATTGTAGACTAGACTTGAAATAGTCTGCTTCCCAAATGGCAGAAAGCTAACTGAGAGCTAATAGCGGCACACCTCAGGTAAAGAGGCAATTTAGCAAGCTTGGAAGCTGTTTTTCTTAAGATGAAATACAACAGTAGCAACTACAGTTGTCTTGTTCCAAAATGCATAGTTTTGTCTAAATGCAAAGACCATCTGCTGATTAAGATGGTTTCCTTGATCCTCAGGGTGTCAGTGTACTGTAAATAAACATATAGCGTAATAGCTTCAGCAATTCAAGATCCATATTGGCTTAGGCTTCTGCTGCTAATAGTACCAAATTGTGCCCAATTATGTGGTAGTTTTGTAATGCAGATCAGAATACTTTTGAATTTCAGTTTTCTGGCTTCTGGCTAGGTGGGAACTGTGACTCAAAGATGACAGGAGGGCCCTTCATGCAGTATGCCATCAATTAGAACACTATTGGTGAAATTCACAAATAACATTTTAGTTTCAGTGGATTCTGAAGCATGTTATGCAGCTTGTTGAACTATTCAGTGTTAACTCGTGTGTGTGGGGGGGGTGTTCTTTTTTTATCCCATCAGACAATAGAACACTGTTAAAAGAGATTTAGTAGATTGAGATTTTAAAAATCACTGAGGGCTATTTAACTGCCCTGAATCTGAAGACAGGACTATAGCTGATGTCAAATGTCAATGGAAGTTCCATGCTGAGATTCATGGTAGTATATGGCCTTAAATATTTTTAATGGCTCATTCTACTAACAACAATCCTCTTTATTGGAAGCTCTACAATGATACCATTGACCTTGGCACCCTTATAAGCCCTCATAACGCACGGTTCAACTTGCAGTCAATTATATCCCAGTAGAATCTTCAATAGCAGAGAATGTTGCAAAAACAGTTCCTGTTAATGACTGACTGATAAATATTTAAAAAGAAAAGATAGGGAAATTCACATAAACAGTCAAGATGAGCACATGCTGCTAGTCAGAAATCCTAGGCACAATGGCATTTATTTTCTCTACAATTACCAGATAAATCTGCTTGATTCTACTCAACATTTTACAGCCAAGAAAATCTATGGAGAGATGTTTGCATTATCCCAATTTCTAATATGTCTATGAATAGTCCTTTTCCCCATTAATCAGATAATGGCTAACCAAACCTCATGAAACCAATGACTGAAATAGATTTGTTAGAGAATCAACACACAAGCTTTTTAAAAATGTACTGCAGTAGATTCTTCCTATAATCTCTTCAATAAATGCAAATGAGCAACTGAGCAAATCAGAAGAAACAATCTTAGGGCAGGTCTACACGACAGCTGGGATTGACGCTCTGAGATCAATCCAACGAGCGGTCGATTTAGCGGGGTTAGTAAAGACCCGCCAAATCGACTGCAGATCTCTCTCCAGTCGACCCCTGTACTCTACCCCCGATGAGAAGAGTAAGGTAAGTAGACCCTGCAGTAACTCGACCTAAGGTACATCAACTCCAGCTATGTTATTCACGTAGCTGGAGTTGCGTAGCATAGGTCGACTTATCACAGTAGTGTAGACATAGCCTTAGAGATGGAAGACAACATCTAAAGTTTGAGGGATGTGTTAAAAACATGCAGAGAAATGATTTCATTGTCTCCACACAAAGGAAAAGCTAAATCCAACAGGCATATCTCAGAATGTTAAGGGTGAATGAGGAAAAGATGGATTTTGACCTTCAGAAATGGACCTTGCTACCATCATCTATGACTTTTTTACCTTGAGACCTGCAATGTGACCTACATAAGGTACACCTTAAATCTATACAGAAACTCAAGCTGGTGCAGAATGCAGCAGTCTGCTTGTTAAGCAGCACCTCTCAGTGGCATATGTTACCATTGTCTGAGATCTGTGCTGTCTGCCCATTAATTTCTGGATTTCTGTGTGGAGCTTAAACTGTTGGTTTTGATCTCTAGAGCTCTAAGTGACTTGGGACCTGCCTATTGGAGTGACCATGTCTCTCTGTGTGTCATACTGATGCTGTTGCAATCCGCATTGATCCTTGAGCTTGATTCCATCCTTGTTATAAAAGGCTGCTGGCAGTTTTAAAAAGTACATTGGCCCAGTATGTGCAGTGAAGCTGTGCAAATGTCTGGGATCATAGTTCACAGGGGCTCACATAAACCTTTGTCCTGTGTTTTGCTTTGTGTCTGTTGGAACCTTTTAGATCAAACAGAATCTTTACATTTGTGACTCAGTTCAAATTAACCCATAATCTCAGTGAAACTCACTCAGACACTGAGGTTTCTTGATTTGGCATCCAAAACCATAGAGTTCGATATGGGTTCCAGCCCAAAACATAAATAGGCATAAGCTCACTTGAACCTTCGTCAAAGTTAACTCGAAACTTGGCCTAGGTTCACAAAACTGTATGAACAGTTTATATAACCTGGCCTGAGTTTTGGTTTCATGATGTTTGTTTCACGCTGCTCTAATGTGCGGTATCCAATTTGAAACCATCTAGCTGCACAAGGGTGACCATATTTCTCAAAGGGAAAATGGGACAACACGTGGGGCAAGCCCGAACCCTCCCCCAATCCCAGCGATGGGCTGGCTCGAGATACTTGCCAAAGCGTCCCCCCCCGCACGGCCCAAACTCCCCTCCCCATGCTGGCATCGCTGCTCGCCCGACCCTTGCCTACCCCCCCCACACACACGTGAGTCTGGGGCTGGCATCACTGCTCTCCCCCCCCCCCATGTTCTTTCGCACCCCACTTTTTTGACAAAAGTGGGTATTTGTCCCATTTGCTCTTGCCAAGAAAGTCAGGACGGCCAGGACAGGGCTTAAAAAAGGGACTGTCCCAGCCAAATCTGGGCTACGTAAATGCATGTTTTCCGTGTCCTACCTGTTCCACACCTTCCAGCTATACGTTACACCCATTTGTTTAATCTTGTCAGTTTGCTCTTTACATGGCAGAGATGATCTTTTACTCTGTGTTTGTAAAGTGCCTAGCACAATGGGGCCCTAATCTCAATTGGAAGCTTGTCTAGATGCTGCTGCACCGTAAATAAGTCATTTTTTTAAAATAATTTTGAAAAGTGGCTGGTGTATGTGCAGAGTAGCCGCTTTTCACAGGTAAATATATTCTGACATTTTTTCAAACTAAAATAGTTTATTAAGAATTAATGATGTTCCAGGTTGCAATGATTTTGAGTTTTATTAGCTCAAAAAAGTATCTTCAGACAGCAACGTTCTGGGAATTTTACTTTTATACACCTTACCCACAAGCTAATGCAGGGGTCTCAAGCTGGGGGTTGTGACCCCTCAGGGAGTCGCGAGGTTATTAGGTGGGGGGTCACGAGCTGTCAGCCTCCACCCGCAAACCCTGCTTCCCTGCAGCATTTATAATAGTTTAAATATAAAAAATGTGTGTTTAATTTATAAGGGAGCCACATTCAGAGGCTTGCTGTGTGAAAGGGGTCACCAGTACAAAAGTTTGAGAACCACTGGTATGTTTTTCATGTTTTAGGACCTGAGCTGTCCAGGGCCAGCTCCAGGGTTTTTGCCGCCCCAAGCAGTCCCTTCTCCCCTCCCCCCCCCAAAAAAGCCGCGATCGCAATCTGCAGCACTTCAGCGGGAGGTGCTTCGCTCCAAGCAGGAGTGAGGGACCCACTGCCAAATTGCCGCCGAAGAGCCGGACGTGCCGCCTCTCTCTGGTGTGGCCGCCCCAAGCATCTGCTTGGTAAGCTGGTGCCTGGAGCCGGCCCTGGAGCTGTCAGTGCAATATATTTGGAATTTGCATTGAAATCAGTGGTACTGATTCTTGAATGTAAATGGGAATTCCATGAATAGAGGGACTTTTATGATCAGGCTCTTAATGTTGAATATAAAATATGCTTCCAGGCTGAGATTTTCTTGCTATTTTTAAGGCCCAGGTAAATGTTTATGTCAAGTTACAGCCCATGGAAAAAAATTAACTAAAACAGTGCTAGTTATCTTATTAGCAATATATACCCTAGGGTCTGTTTGTATGTTTGTTTTTTTATTTTGAAACTATGTAAAGCTTCAGGATTTAAGTCTGGTAATTAGACACGGTGTAGATGATATTTTGCATTATGTATGCATGCTCTTTAAAAAGTTTAAATGAAAAAAATAGCAGACAGCTTGCTCATTTTCAGATATGTTGGCAAGATTAATTCTTACTATACCTGCACAGGAGTTTGATTAAAATGTCTTAATTAAACTGACCGATAATGAAAGAAAAAAATTGGTGTGTGATTGTGCATGTGTGTTTGAGAATATTATGGTTTATTACAAATCCAAAATTTATTCTTTTCCAAGCAACACTGAAAAAGATAGTAATAATGCATCAGTTAGGTAGATAATCCATCCTAAATAAGTAATGGACTGAGTACCTTCAGGCTATGCTTATGTTGTGATTCCTGTAGGAAGGAAGGTAAGAGCCATGTTAAAAGCCAGCATTATAATAATTGTACTTAATTAACCAAACACAGTGTTTTCCTCCTTGCAAGACTTGGACAAAAATCCCTTTCAAGTTTCTGGAAAGATACCTATTCTTTTATAGTTATTCTAAATCCCAGCTCTCTGTGTGTGCATGCGCATGCCTGTGCGGGACATGCATATAAACATGCTTGTGTGTAATAGGACTGACTCTATTATATGTTAGGCCCTGATCCTTCAACGATTTATGCACATGCTTAATTTTATGCTTATGAAAATCCCCATGTGTGTGTTTTGACATATCAGATCCTTAGTGTCCACTGAAGGTGAAGAAGGGCAGGCGGTAAATTAGTGCCAACTTGCACCACAAAAACACTTACAAATAAGAGAAATACAAGAGCTTTTTTGTTGCTAATTACATGCATTTTTAAAATTACCTGTATTTTGATTACATTAATCCATCTTTGAAAGATGGTCCTATGTGAGGGTAAGCTTATATTTACAAAACACTGGAAAGAATGACAACTTCAGCTGTAGCTGACAGCTTTACTGCTGTGATTATTGAAAAGATGTCATCTATGAGTATAACATGACGAAATCGAATCACTATACACACACACATACATAATATGTATGTATATAATATAAATAAAAAAGTAATGTGGAGGGAACACAAAATAAGGGGGAGATGATGTACCTTGAAAGTATAAATTAGTGTTTTCTTTTTGTATTTAGCAAGAATGTTACTGTAAAACACAAATATGTGATCATTTCCATGTTCCTCTTGATTAATTCTATTCATTGACTTCTTCCCTTCTGGAATGAGGCATTCTGTGTATGTTATGCATGATTTTGCATATCCTGGAAAATAGATCTATCTCCATCTCTATCTCTTTTATTTATATATCCATAATTCATGATGGTGTATATGATGTGTATCATATTTGTTTATATATAATATAAAAGAGATTACATCAACTGCTGCTATGAAGTTTGTGTTGTAAATGTTTATACATTGATACACCTTTTTGTTCTCCAAAACTTAGTCAACAGCTCCATCTTCAGACATCACTCAATATGCTAAAAAATCCCACTATACAATCTGTCAGGAGCTTTCAAAGAGCTGTTTGGGGTTTGCCATTCCACAGTCCCATTTTTTACTATATTCAACCATGTCCTACATGTACTAACTTAAACAATCCCAAATAAAACCTTTTAAAATGGAGTTAAGATGATAGCATATATCAGTAATTTACAGTTAAATACAATAAAGGGATATAGCAGTTATTCCAAAAACAAGTATTTATAAACCCGGGGAATTCAGAGTTAAGATTAACCTTTAAAGAAATTCTGATATGTCAAGGTTCAGAAATGCACACTGAATATACTTAAGCAACTTTACTCCACTCTGTAGAGATGCTGTGAAATAATTAGACACTTTTGATTGGTGGTTGTGGCCCCAGATTAGACCAAATGGGATTTTAGAAAAACATTAGATTTTTTTTTTCTTTGTTTTCCCTCATGGTGGTGCTACATGATAGAGTTAAGGTGCCTGGTCCTGCAAAGGCAGTGGGACTACTCACAAGTTTAAAATTAACGTGTTTGCAGGATCAGCGTCCAAGTCAGCCTACTGTCTTCAGCATTAGTGCAGATATACAGAGGGCCCAATCCTGCAAACATTTCCTCACATGAGTAGTTCTTGCACATGGAAGGAGTCACATTGGAGCCTGATGGTGAAATTCTGACCTCTGACTTCAGTGGAGCCAGGATTTCATCCTGAGAGGACCAGATCCTACAGACAATGTAAGGTCCTGTAGGTAATAAATCGTATAAGAAGGAAAAAATCATACTGGTAGTGGAGTATGCTTAGTTTATGGATTCAGTCATGGGATACTGGAAGAGAAGATATAAGATGAGGTTACACTCGCTATCAAAATCAGACTGAAACTACATTACAACCATTATAATGACATTGTGTTGGCATGCATGCAGACCCCCAATGCTCAAATCAATCAATTTACAAAATCCAAGTAAAAAAGAAAGTGGGGGGGGGGCTTGAGAAAAAGAAAAAAGTCAAAGCTCACACAGTATGTGTAAGATTAAAATATTTGACTCAGGAAGTTGTATAAAATGCTAGTTGCCATCTGAGAGTGTCTGGCCCAAGTAACTATGCCAGCAATGACCTTCTGAATGACTATACTGTGGGCATAAAGGGCACGGTGTTACATGCAGGCAGCAGTGTAAATGTTGGATGTTTTTCTAAAAGATACGCTGTAGGAATTATTTTGGGGACATTCAGCCCTTGGTCCAGATTGGTGAAAAGAATGTCTCCCAGTTTAGAAAAATCTTGGAACTCTTCGAGACAGATTTGCATGTGCTAGATCACTGACAGCTTGATCCTGCTTCCATTGGCAGGGGTAGAATCCAGCCCCTAGCCATTTTGTAATGTTGGATCCAGATTATAATTTTGCCACTTTAGAAGTGAAAAATATTTTAACCAATTAAAGCCATAGGTGATCATAAATAATCTCCTGCCTTCCCCGAGTTTGATTCTCACTTCAGCAGCTTGTGATTCCAAACATCTCAGGTATTTAGTCTCAAAACAGCAATATAATATTAAACTAAAATGCTGTACCACAGCCCTCCCAGGATTCCTGGACTGCTTAAGTGGAAACTCATAATCAGAACGAAGTGTCACCTAGATTAACATTTTATAAATTAACTGGCCTTTTTAAAGAATGGATTTTCTTTTTAACTTTTAAATATAATTGTAAAATGAACAACAAATCAATGATTCAGACACAAGGATGGACAAGTTGAATGAATTCACACCGAAAAATGATAAAAGACAAAAACACCATATCACTCATGGGTGAACACTTCACAAAAGGATCACTCCATATCTGATCTCTCAGTCCCCATCCCCAAAGGAAACCTGCACAACACCTTCAAAAGACGAGACTGGGAGCTTAAATTCATAACTTTGCTAGACACTACAAATCGTGGATTCAATAAAGACACTGGATTTATGGCTCATTACAACAATCTATAACCCACTTACTTTCCTTTGTCTTACGACTGCAGAAGTGTTAACTGCCCACTTCACTTAAAATGGTCTCTTGCAACACATGTTAATTCCTTATGCTAAACAATCTGTTCCACCTTGTATTTCACTGACACACTCTTAGGCCTGGTCTACACTAAGAAATTAGGTCAGTATAATTTTGTCATTCAGGGGTGTGAAAAATCGACACCTCTGAATGATGCAGTTAAACTGACCTAGCCCCCAGCATAGACAGCATTCAGTCAATGGGAGAATGAGTCTGTCGACCTAGCTGCCACCTCTCAGGGAGGTGGATTGCCTGTGCCGATGGGAGAACCCCCTCCTGTTGGTGTAGGAAGCATCTCCGCTGAAGCACTACAGCCGCGCACCTGCAGTCAGCACTACTGCAACATTTTAAGTGTAGGCAAGCCCTGAGTACCTCCCCAAACCTCAAGAATAGCTGTGTGTAAGCTTGAAAGCATGTCTCTTTCACTAACAGAAGTTGGTCCAATAAAAGCTTTTACCTCACCTACCTTGTCTCCCCAGTATCCTGGGACCAACATAGATACAACAACCCAACAAATAAAATTCAACCTAATATGCTATTGCAATTCTTCTTCCAAAGAGAAGGTCAGGTGTGATATTTTAAGTGGTAATTCTTTTTACTAACTGGTTGCAAAATTTAGTCCATATAAGCACACTAAACTAAGTGAATAGGAATTTTTTTTGTTTGATTATATATATTCATCTGTATGTATTGATTTGCCAGAAGCTGGGAGTGGACAATAGGGGATGGATCACTTGATGATTGCTTGTTCTGTTCATTCCCTCTGAAGCACCTGGCATTGGCCACTGTCAGAAGACTGGATACTGGGCTAGATGGACCATTGGTCTGACCTAGTTGGCCATTCTTATGTTCCTGTTGGGCATTAGTTGTCCCATAACTCTCTCTCTCTGTCCAATGATAAAACTGCAGTAGGATTTAGCGCTCTTGTTTAAATGCATGTATAATACCCTCTAACCTGCAATCAACCCACTTCAGAGGCCCTTATATTTTTTAATCGGGTTTACTCCCTCATGTGATCCAGCTCACTTTAAGCCTTTATTAATTTATTATTTAGAAGGCTTTCTGTAGTAATTACCACCATAGTATCTTAGCATGCCACACACATTAATGAATTTATCTATGCATGCCTGCTGTGTGACAGGTAATTATTACTATTGCCATTTTACAGATGACGAACTGAGGCACAGAGAGATGAAGGGCCTACTTCTGCAAAAATCATTTAAGCTGAAATCACTGAGAGGATGGGCCTGATTCAGAAAAGTGCTTAAACACTGAAGCTCTGATTCAGTGGAACTACTCACATACATCATGAGCTTAAATTGCTTTGCTGGATTGGGGCCAGAGAGCTCAGCACCTGGCAGAATCAAGCCCTAATTGACTTGCTCAAGCCTGACAGACCTAGGGATGGAACCTGTTCCTCTGTGTCCCCGACAAATCCCTTATGGTACATCCAAGGAAGAACCTTGCATTTCAGTACAGAGTATGCATTGGAAAAGGAGCCATTTTACGTAGCTGAGAAAGTCAAGGCCATCCAAGAAACTGTGCTTATCCACAAGACCATTCTTCTTTTGGTCCTGTCCCAGGCAAGCTCATCTAGAATGAGGAAAAACTACAGTAGCTGGATTCCACCTCTTTCCATAGAAACATAAACATAGCTAAAGTATAAAAAGTCTGGTTGTGCTGCCTTTTAGTTGTAAACAATCATTTCTCTGCTTTTAACTTAGAATTAAGTTACATTTAAAACAAAACTGAAAATCAACAAGTAATGTAACATGTGGTGTGATTTTTTATTAAGTGGGCATTTTGTTTTTATACCTTGCCATGCAATAAAGTAGGAACAGCTGGAAGCCTCTGCTCCAGGGAGGGTGAGTGAATTAAATCAACAAATTTTGTTTGTTTATTCGTTCGTTCCCAAAGCACTCGTATGAAAAATATTTTATTAATAAATGTTTGTCATCTCTGAATAGAAATAATATTTTATTGGCAGAAACAATAGCAAGGTAAAGTAATTTTCTATCCCTGCCAAATTATGACTTACATTCAGACAGTTTCATTAAGTTTCAGTCCTGATTCTGCAAATACCCACCTGAGTAACTCAGTGGAATTGTTAATGTATATAGAGTTACTCACATTTGTAAGTCTTTGCAGGATTGGGACCTTATTCAGTTCTGCACGTGAACATGATGCTATTGTTGAAAAAAATAAAGCTAAGCTTCTAAAAATGTATCCCTATGATCCACAAAGTCTCCTCCTAAGACTATGCAAAGCAGTTGTAAAGGATCACAAATTTTATATAGTAGGTCTACATAACAGAAGAGACTGAACTTGAAAATATACATTCATGGTTGCAGAGAGACATTTAAGTAATTGAGGGAAATATAAATTGACTGTTGATATTTTTAGTCATTTCAAATAAGCCCAGATCTGATTTAGGCCCCAGTCCTGTCGCTGTTGATTTCAATGCAAACCCATTAGAATTACTAAGGAATTAAGATGACAGAAGGTGCTGATGGTAACGCTCTACAAATACTAACATAAAAATTAAAAGGGCAAAACGTTTAGGTCATTTCACAAATACAAAGGTTCTCATTCAGCAAGGTACTTAAGCACATGACTAGTGACAATAAACTTCAATGGAACTACTCCTATGCTTAAGGTTTAGGCACATATTTTAAAAAATTACTTATCTGGTGCCAACAACAGTATATGACCACAAAAAGCAAAACTGATCTTGGTGGCAGAAAACAAGGTAAATTACCCCTTATGCAAAAGTTCCTTTGGAACGTAACAGGGATGAAACCAACAGTGTTGTATAGAAATTTTATAGGAATAGATACATAAGCGGGGTCTGAACAAATTCTTTCTTGACAGCTAGCTGGGAGGGGGAGAGACTTCCGGAGCAAACTGATTTACATGAACACACCTACTCTGCTTAGATATCCAGCCAATAGAGCAGGCTGGCTCAAAATAATCAACTTTGGCTGGAGTAGGGTTACAAGTCACTTTGGTGCTGAGTGCAGGGGTGCTGTGGCGGATGTTGTTGGCATTGTTGTCTGGGTGCAGGGAGGCAGGGCTGTGCTTGACCTGTCCCACATGAGGGGATCACCCACAGCTAAAAGGATCTCGTTAAGCCAGGGGCTCGAATGCCGGAGCCCTATGAAAGTAAGGAGGGTGGGGACAGATGTCCTAGCCAGGAGGTGTGGACCCTCCCCCAAGGGTCCTTCCTGGACTGGTTTAACCTTAGGAGGCTTCATTAGGAGCCTCTTTGTTATTTTAAATGCTTAATCAGAGCTGAAATCATAGGACTGTGTTTCTGCCCTGCCTATTAAGAGTTAAAAATAATTGAGAGCTGAAATCACTTGAGATGGGGCAATGTTTCTGCCCAGCCTGAAAAGAGCTGAAACTTACTAAGAGACTGATGTGCAGAGATCACAGCAGAGAGGCAGGTGGCAGCAAGAGGTGACTGACAGTCGGCTGGCGAACGAGTGGCTGGTGAGGCAGGAAGGCATAGTGAGCAGCCAGCAGGGTGGCTAGCGGAGAGGCATGGCGAGCGGCCAGCAGGGAGGCTGGCGAAGACGGCCAGAGCAGAGCCTTGCAGAGAGGAGCAGTGAGCGAGTGCCCAAGCAGTGGAGCAAGTAAGGTGCTTCTTTACCCCCCACCCCCAGGGTGGGAGGTGAACTCTGCAAATGCACCTCTGAACTCTGTATCTGCATTGACCAAGGACAGCAACTGTGAGTGGGGTGCAGAGAAGGGTCGGGCACGTGAAAGGGACCTTTGGGTTGCTGGACTTAAGAACCTGAAGGGAAAAGGGAACTGCCCAACTTACTTGGGGGTGAGTCTTTTGCTCATGGTTTATGTTTATGAACCCTGTTTGTGGTGTTTTCTCAAATTAACTCCAAGTTACTTCCTTCCTTTTATTTAAAGTTTCTTTTCTACACTCAGACTCTGTGCTTGCAAGTGAGGAAGTATTTTCTCTCAGAGGTGCCCAGGGGTGGTGTGTAACTTTCCAGGTTACTGGGTGGAGGATCAAGCCAGTTCTGTGTTGTATTGATGGAAAGGAACCCCTAGATACTGAACCCGGCCCTGGTTGCTGCTGGCTTCACCTGGCAGAAGGGTTACATTTAGAAGTGACTCTAAAAACTTATAGTGAAAGCCTGGCCCCATAGAAATAAATGGCAAAACTCCCTTTGACTTAGGTGGGGCCAGGATTTCCACAACAGAATTTAATAGACAATGATTTCTTTCTACTGAAATTTTAAACCAACCTATAGAATTCTATAGAAAGAATATAATTCTCTAATAAAATCTGTAGGGTGATTCAAAACTTCTTTAGAAAGATTCTTCTCTATCCGTTATCCAGAAGGGGCTCTTTAAAAGAATATTAATTTATACTATATTAAAACAAACATGGGAACTTTATGTCAAGTTTAATACCAATTAGAAAAGGGAGTGGAGTGATTAGAAAAGTCAGAATTCCTGATTTGTATTTCTAACTCCACCACTGACTTGCTCTATGAAAATGGGGAGTCACTTAATCTCTCTCTGACTCAGCTAATCCATCTGTGTGGACAAATTAATATCTATTTTATAGGGCTATTGCATGGACTAATTAATTATTTGTACTGTGGTTTGGATATTGCTACAAATTATAGACATGCATAGTAATATTATTATGCTCAAAAGACGGAATAGCCTTTCCATGAAACCAAATACTAGGTACCAGAACCCTTCTTGCAGGGCCATGGTGATACTGTGGCCTAACAATACCTCAGGATACCAAGCTTCTCATAGGAAATGGAAAGGTAGCTAATGCACCTGATTGTGTGAAAAATTTACAGAGTTTTATGGCTGAAACATTTTAAAATTAAAAAACTTTTTGTCAGAAATTGCAACATTATAGATATTTTCTGCATTTTAGTCAAGATTGTAATTGAAATTGTTTTCTGAATTTTTCATTTCCTAACCCTAAGCAAAAGATTTTTTTAAATGCTTATTTTTATACAAATTTTAATTTAAAAAATCACAGAAAATGATATAAAAATGGGAAATAAATCCATTTTGATCCTTGCAAAACAGAAGCAACTTCAAAAGTTTTCAAATCATCTTCTCACTTTTGGACCAACTCTAATAAGTAAAAATCCAGTTGCTGCTCCTAAATCCATTTCACTTTGGTAACAATAGAAGAGCTTTGGTTCAACTCATTATAAAGCTTGGATTCATGTGCAAAATTCTGATATGACTTTTGAATTCCAAATGCTCCAAATCCACGATTGTTTGGAACTGATGTTTTGGTTTGAACTGAGCTCTGCTTTTAGTTATTGTTAAATGCTTCTCAAGGTTTAGTAGAGTTTTAGCAGAGATAATTTGGCCCAATATCTTTAGAGATACTATTAGCCTTAATATCTCTGATTTACCCTATGTTTTAGTAAATTTATCTGCGGCAAAACAACTTACCTCAGGTAAGAACAAAAAGTTGAAAGGAAACCTTAAAACTCTCATAGAATGTAAGTTACAATCTGTTCATCCATTTCCCATGCTATACTTTTCTAGCTTTTTCTCTATCATTTTTTAAAAAGTCATAAATGGAAACTCCCTCAGAAATTCTCTCCATAGGGTTGTGCATAATTGACTGTCTCTCTCATTCCCTTGTGTCACCTTCATTTTCAGCACCAGAAAGGGAGTTTCCAACAAGATCAGTGGCACATATGGTGCACTGCCAAACAATAATGGGAAAGAACCCACTAAACGATGCTTCCATTCCCATGATAATCTACCAACCCATCTGCACAGTTGCAGCAAACTTGTGCTTATTGCAACATCTGCCCATCAGTTATTATATGATCAACTTAACGTATTCCAGAGGATCCATAAGTACCATTGTGCCTCGATGTGATACCAATAAAGCCTCGGCGGACATGCCACAACAGCATCATCAGGGGATTTCACTGGATCCAGATTCACCATAGTCAGCTAAGTACACATTCCTTTGGTACATGTGTGGCTAATCTACTTTTAATTGAGCTCCATTGTTTTCATCTGTTTAGTAAGCGAATGTGCAGAGGTGCAAGAGCTGCTGCTTGTTTACAACACAAACAGTATGCAGCTTGCTGGAGCTTTGGAAAGAGGCATGGTTGGCAGTGGCAGGGACTGAGGGTGTTTAATGCACAGGCATATTTCTTTCTTTGCACTTTTCTGATTTTTTTTAACTTTTCCTAGACATTTTAGTCCCAGCTGGTTATTCTGTGTGATTACAACAGCTGAGTGTAGGTGCATGCAGAGGTCTTACTCCAAACACAGAAATAAATGTGCCAGATTTTTTTTTCCTTCTCATTAAATATCAGGCTTTTTGGACTGGGCTGAAAGAGGTGGATTTTTTGGCATTATGAGGACTCATGTATTGCCTCACTGGCATATGTCTATCTCATCCCATTCTCCTACCACCTGATTTTAAAAGAAGGAGATAACTATATTTCACTTGCCCCTTCAAGACCTAAAAATGTCACTTATGGAAACCATGATTGCTTATGCTGTCTTCTGTTTTATTTGGTGTTTTAAATAAGACTGAACAGTGATCTACCAGAAAGGAAACCCCTCCATCTAGGCTCAGAGACTGTCTGCTCCAACCACACCTCTCTTTGAAGGGGCAAGAATGTCACAGAGTGCCCATGTGAGGGTCATATGTCCCCTGCATGACAAAAAGAGCTGTTTTGCAACTGGTCCAAATAAAAAGATGCAAAGGGGGCGGATGAGTGCGGGAAGGCTGCTGGATCAGCACTTAAACGGATCCAGTACAAGAATGCCATATAGAGAGGCCTGAAGCGCCATCGCCTCCTTGTGAGTTGTAGAGGTGAATTTTATCTCTTCCCCAACTCCCATTGCATCTAAAGGTTGTAGATTCCTTTTATATGATCTCTTTACAGCAATTTAGAAAGTTAACCTCAGTTAAATGATCTATGTTAGTAGACAGTGCTTTTAAACATTTCTGGATTGCAACTCTGTTCCGGGCAGATTGTTGTACTCCAGAAAATCATCCTCAGTATGTTTAATTTACCCTGGTACCATATCCCTGACTGATTGCTACTTCTGTGGCAAGAGAAAATAGAACCAGCCTTCAGCTTATTAGTCTTCACAATGGGGGATACTGCATCTTTTAATCAGATTGCTGTCCTTCACTTTAGCAAGGTCTCAGAGTGACACCTAGTGGAATACCTAGTCTCTGTGGGAAAATTTAATTAAACCACAGTCCCTTTATACCAGTACAAATATTGTGAAGGAAAACAACTCAACTCCTTTTTGCAAATAGGTTTAGTAGAATCTGCTGTGTTTACTTTAACATGTCATTTGTTTTTCAGTCAATTATTCCTAAACCTTTTTTCTTCCATAATTTATTACAAGCATCTTGGCCATAATAATAAATACAAAGTTGTTTCCCTTCATTATTGTTGTCTCGTATGCTGTGCTATGAACAAATAAGGAAAAACAGCCTCCCTAAACTTTCCTGTTTCTATAGTAGTCTTGGATTGTTTATAGATCTTAATTACGGACAGCAGCAGTCTCAAATTGGCCAGAATTTAATCCGAAATACAAGCAGAAAATTACTTTGCTGCTTTAAAAGTAAAGTTTTGTTTTGTTTTTTTCTGCACACCTAAGGCCTGATCTAAAGCTCATTGAAGTCACTGAGAATCTTTTCATTGTCTTCAGTGGTCTATGGATCAAGCATCTTACACTGAAACTTGTGGCAACAACATTACTGAATATAATTTTTGTCCAAACCATGACATCCTGACATCATGGCCCCCTCTGACCTTAAAGATCAACATGTTGCTTCTATGCAGTACTGAATACCCTTGCTTTCAACTCTTCATTCAATAATTTTCAGGAAACATTCACACCTTTTCCAAAGAAAAGCTACGTAAAGTTACACCAAAATTCTCACTTTCACACAAGGCCCGTGACAGTGGAGATAAAAATTAAAGGCTGAAATCCTGTCTCCATCAAAGTCAATCGGAGTTTTGCCATTGACTTCATTGGGACCAGGATTGTACCTAAAGTTTCAAAGACGACAAAATATTTTTCTAGCTAATCAACCAAAGTTGCCAAAATATAGGAAAAACACAATTTTGTTATTAACATGTTCATTATAAAATGGCATGTTTGCAAAAGAAGAGCTATATCAAAGCTAACTCAGGAATAGTCTACATGTGCTGCAATCACCCCTCCAGATTGCAGTGTAGACGTAACCTAAGGAAAGTGGGTCCTGATTATTTGTGACACTGCCTCTCTCCCCATGTTATAGAGATAGATGAGATCAGCTGCAGCACTCAAGCAAAGAATCCTCTGATTTAAACATCTGGGGACAGTGAAAGTGTGTTCTCAGAGGAGGGTCCTCAACTCTCAAGCTAGTCCAAGAAGGCCCAGATTTGCTGACCATCAGGTTGTTGACTGTTCCAGATCTATCTGTTCTCTCAGCCTTTTGCCTGGGATAGGGGAATGTAATTCTACTGTAGGAATATGGAGGAGATTTTTGTTTTACTTTTGTTTTTAACCATTCAGCTGTGATATTACATTATGTATATTTGCCCTGACACTTTTATAATTGGGTGCATTTTATAAATCAAATAAGCTATTATTTTCATGTGAAATGAATGACAATTTGCTGAAGGAGCTCAGAGCAGCCAGCAGGATCTCAAGACAACCTTTTGTACACTTAAAATTAAGCATATAGTGTTTCGTACATTGATATATGGATCATTCATGCTGTTCTATTAGTTACTAACCAAATTATGCAAATTTGTTGTGACATAGCTTGAAGTTAGACCCATGCAGGAAATTTGAATTTCTGTGACAGAAGCAACTGTCTTGTATACCAGAGATATAATCCCATTAAACTGAGAGCTGTGAGCACTTTGCACAACATTGGCTTCGGTTGCACATATAAAGTGGAGCAATCAGTACAATTGAAGGCCTGGCAGCAGTCAGTATCCTGGCAGAGCAGCAATTTTGAGCACTATAATCCTCCAAATATTGTGTCAGGTCAGATACAGATCTCTAACGTGCCTGTGCGGGAAGAGGATGAAAATGTGGCATGTTTGAACAAAAGTAGGAAGTCTGTGCCCTACAAGATAGTTATTTGCATATTCCTGTCAAATCTGGCCACTTTGTGCAGCCAAAACTCCCATTAAGTTTAAAAATACAAAGAAAAAATACATTGTCAGATCATGCCTTCCAATGAATTTAAAAGGAGTTTTGGGTACACAAGGAATGTAGGTTTAGGTCATTAATGAGTGCAGTATTTTCATTTATCCTTGTTAGACTAAACACATAAGATGCATAGAACCTTACCTTGCACCATTACACATCTGAGTAGCACATATTCATGTGAGTGAAGCCAGTGGGTCCTGGGGTGAGTAAAAGCTAGGGGATCAAGACCAGAAAAGAGGTTTTTCTTAGTTGAAAACAATAATCGACACAATCACTTCCCCCCCAAAATCACTCTTTATTAGTCAAATTTCATTTCTTAAGCTCTGAAACCTATTCTGTCAGTATCACATAACTCAGTTCTTGACTATGTGTCAGCAGATGCCCAGAGGATGATATTTCAGTTTTCCAGTAGCTAGACTGGCCTTCTGCAGTACTCTTAACCTTGAGCTAACAATAATTGTTTTTCAAGGGGTAAACCATTTAGCTGCAGCTGTTTACTATTTACACAAAAGAAATGACATGCAGTTTTGTCACGTGAACTTTGTTGTTGGTTTTTTTTTTTTAAAGTCTTTAGATTTTATTACTTTTTGCAACTTCCAGTAGGCAGGCTGTCTTCAGCTGTCGCTAGCCAATTCTCTTTCAGCCTTGCTTATTGTCAGATGCAATATTAATTATTTCAGTCATTTTCCTCTCAATTTATTGCTGAACACTGAACCATGAAAAATGAGCACTGAGGTAATGATTAATCATGAAGCTGAGGTTGAAAGTGAAGGCTATGGTTTGCAGGGCTGTATATGAAACACTTTTTTATGATGATCATATATTCTTTGTGAATGGGTTATTTATTGGAGACATCTGTAGTACTATAAGGTTTGTAACAATGATTACTAAAGTGTATCCATATGTGGAATGTGTATTCATATTTGTAAACTTGGCAATTTGTCCAAAAAACATTTTTATCACTTAAAAATGTATTTGAAAATCCCTTTTTAATATTGTTCAGTATATTTTCAAAACCACCAGGTTAAGTCCTGCTCTTAACTAGTCCAGTCTAAATCCAGAATAACTCTCCTGATTTAAATGGAGATACTCTAGAGTTACACTGGAGTGACTGAGAACAGAATTTGTTCCCTCATATATTCCAATGTCCTACAAAATTTAATAATTTTTTTAGCGAAAAATCTACCTTTAAAATAAAAATATACTAAGTAAAAAATATTGTCAGAAAAAAGAAAGTCTGAAATTTTTGTATGATTCCAAAATTCAAGATTTTGATTTTTTTTTTGTCAATCTTTCCATAATCCTTATTTCAAATCTCACAAGTTTAACTGTCCACAATATTTGTAGCATTTATAGAGCGCCTGATCCAGCTCCCATGGATGGGATCAATGGTAGTCGTTTCCATTGAGACTAATTGTAGGTGGATCAGGCCCATAGTGCTTTACAGCAATGAAGGACGGCACAAACATTGACATCCCCACAACAGGCCTCTGAGGCAGATAAGTAATTGTTACCCTCATTTTACAAATGAGGAAACTGAGGCAGGAGGGTGAAGTGACTTGCTCCAGGCCACACAACAAGACAGCACAAACATAATGGATGTATGAATTGTTAATGGGGGTGTGGAACGACTCATTTTTAAAAATTGATAAAAGTCTGAGTGGGGGTGGGGGAAACATAAATGACTAGCTTGTTCAACTGAGGTCAGGTCTGGGGCTTGGTCACTGACTTGCCAGTGTGGGGACGCTGAGGAGATAAGCTCCAACCACATCACCATCCAATGAACCCTTCCAACTGTTTTTCAGAGTAGCACTGACATGTTCTGAGCCCTTCTCAAGATCTAAAAAACATCTGCACACTAATGGGAGGATCGTTCTGTTTATTCGATGTGTTGCAATTTTTGTGGTTATTAGCTATTATTCTTGGACTACTTACTATTACTACTTAGTCCAAGAATAATGGCTAATAACCACAAAAATTGCAATACATCGACTAAACAGAACGAGTAACAAAGAAGCCACTTCAGCAAAGTATTCAAGTATATGCATAAGTCCCGTGGGATTTTAAGCATATACTTAAGTGTTTTGTGAATAGGGATGGATCTGAGCATGTGCTTAAAGTCAAACACATGCTTAAGTGTTTTGCTGAATCAGCAATTAAATAATTATTTCTAATATGTATGTATAGATGAAGGCAGGAAGAATTTTAATTCATTTTCAACATGATAAATGCCTCAATGGTTTGGATTGGAATTAACAAAGGCGCCTGCAAAGATTAGAAAATTATATCCCAAACAGAGAAAATATATAAAAAGACAGTTATTTTATGGGACTTCCAGAAGACTGGTTTAACAGAGAAAAAGATTTGGTAAACAGACAAATCTGAGTCTCAATGAGGAACTTAAAGGGGATTTGGGAAGTCAAACACTAGAAGCTATGATTTGCCTCTAATGTTAAAAATAACACCTCCCCTACATCTTTGTAGCATCAGGCTTATTTCAAACAAATCTAGTTTATAGAGGCTATTCTATGTAAAACTATTTAATATATGAATTGTCCTTTAGACAGACAGTACAGCTGCAATAACAAGTCATATCTGAATTTTATGACCCTATTAATTTTCTATCAAACCTGGGAGCTATGTTTTGTGCTCATAGACGGGTTTGTGTTATAACTCAGTATGGAAAATTATTTTGAAATAGTGAATCATTAAATTTCCAAAATATGCAATAAATGGCATTCAAGAAATTATATTGCGTCTTGACAGTGATTCCATTGATCCGTTTAAGATCACTGTTGTAGGTAGAGGTCATTTGAATGTATAAAATTAATAACAATTGTGGGTATATATGTATATAGATATATGTATATATTTTTAATTACAATATCAAAAATCTGAATTATTTTTATGACAACATATAGGGTCTGATTTTTCTGATTTTCAGTTTGGTCTTGACTACCCTCTGCTTTTGTCCCAACAGTTTAGAGGGTGCAAATTTGTGTTTACAGTATTTGTAAACACAGTTGATGCCATTTAAAAGCCTTTGATGTTGGCTTAACTCTGCTCCCATTCAAATCAATGGTCAACAATGGTTAGAGTAGAGTTAAGCCAGTCCTGAGCATTTTGGAAAACCACACTCCAGATGTCTATTTGATTGTGCCATAATTGCACCTACAAATCAGGTGTCCAAATGACATCAATGATTTGTGTCCACAACGTTAGAGGCACAAAAATGGAAAGCAGATCATCTGCGTCTTTGTTTGGATCCTTGGTAAATCCCGTTGTTAACTTTTTGCTGAGTTGAAAGTCGTCATCTTCTTCTCCGTCTTCAACATTTAGCCAGACAGTTGGCTGTAGCGATCATTCACCATTTGGTCCATTCCTGCACAACCGCAAAGGCTTGATGGCCTGAGAGTCCAACATTGGAACAGACTTGATGAACTCATGTAATAGGGGGTTTGCCTCTGGGCCGCCTCCACCCCTCGGTTGGTGGAATTTTATCCTGGATGTTACAAGCCACCCAGAGAATGGCATTTGCTGGAATGTCTTGTGGCATCCTTGCGACATGTTCGAAAAGCGTAAGGCACTGCCTGCGGACAATGGCCCAGTAGTCTGTAGATCCGAGCGACCATAAACATCTGCATTACAGATGAAGTCATTCCACTATATGCCCAATATATGACATTTTGTGTGGAAAGCCTCCAGCTTTGTCCAGTCTGAGCGGTGTGGTGTCCATGTTTCGCAGCCATACAACAGTATGGGAAGGATACAGCTTGAATAAATCCTGAACTTAGTTGTCATACTAAGATGATGTTGATTCCATATCCATTGTAAACGGCCCATGGCAGATGCTGCAATGCCAATCCAGAACCTCCGTGTGAGAATTGGAGGAGCTGGTAAGTATAGAACCCAGATAGCAAAAGCTGGAAACTGATTCGACGGTTTCGTTGTTCAAAGAAATGGGAGTCACAGGTGGATCTGATCCTAGATTTGGCAGTTTTGTCTTTGGTCTCCATGTTTCATGGTCAATCTTAGCTGACTCCTCCTCCATATGCTGGAGTGCCTCACAAAACCTGTTCTTTTAGTACAAAGCCCCAACAATGTCATCAGCGTAGTCAAGATCTGTGAGCGAGAGATCACCGATCTCAATGCCTATAGACCTGACGGAATGCTGCGTTATGAAATCCATTACCCGACAAAAGAGTGCAGGGGCCAGAACGCAACCCTGCCTAACACCAGCTACGATTTAAAAGGCTCTGACATCTGGGTCCCCAGACGAACACCGTCAGTGGTTCCATTATACAGCTCTCTAATCAAGTCCAGCACAGTGGTAGAGACACCTATGCCCTTTAAGGCCTTTCATAATGTGACACAGGCTACTGAATCAAATGCAGCCTTAAGCTCAACATACGTTACGTGCAGGGGCTTCCTGAACTCTCTATGTATCTCTGACAACAAGCAAAGGGCCAAAATTACGTCTAATGTGGACCTGTTCCTCGTAAAGCCTGACTGTTGAGGACAACACTTCCAATGTAGCAAAGGCTCCAGGCATGCCAACAAAACATACGCAAACACCTTCTCTGGAATGGAGAGCAAGGTGATCGGCCTGTAACTCTTACATTAACTGCGCGGTCCCTTGCCCTTATAGAGCGAGAACACAATACCGTCCTTCCAGGCAGTCGGCAGGGTTCCAGTTCTCCACACCACACGAAAGATGGCCAGAAGTGATTCTTCTACAGGATCAATAGCACATTTTAGCAGCTCTGAGGGGATGCCATCAGCACCGTCTGAGTGTCCGTTTTTCAGTTTAGAGATGGCACACTTCACTTCATCCAATGTTGGTGCATCAGTACAAATGTCTGGATCTGGAACCGCAGTGATTGCCAGATCATCCAGCTCTGAACAAGCAGTGGTTCAGGACACTGTGATAAGTTTCGACCCAGCGTAAGAGAATGTCATCATCCAATTTACATGGATGGCCTTGGATATCATTCAGGATGCCATTTGTAGTGACTACCTTTTGACCACTGAGGTTGTGAATGGCATGGAATGTTGGCTTCAAGTCACCCCTGGCTAAGCCAAATTCGACGACATCTGCCACTTAGTTATAATATGCCTCACGATCGCAAAGTGCCAGGGTGTTAAATTTTTGCTTCAGCTGATTACGAGTGCGCTTATCACCATCCTGGTGGGCTGCGGCCTTCAATTTAATTATCTAAAAGGCCTCCTCCGATAGCCACGGTCGGCGTGCTGGATGCCTATACCCAATCGTCTGCTCAGCAGATTGGTGGAGGGTAGAAGTGAACAGGGACCAGGCAACCTCCACGTCATCTGACAGATTAGCTAGAGCCAAGAATCTGTTGCTCACGTCAATACAAAACTTGTTGGCTAAACCTGGCACACCGAGTGCATCGATGCCAAACTTCTTCATCATTGCAGAGGGCTTGCTTGCTGGAGCATCAATACCATACGGGCAACCACTAGATGGTGATCTGTGTTTGCCGCCCATTCCACGCCACGATATACTCTACAGGAGGCGAAGAGACGCCTATCGCATGTAATGATGTGGTCCAACTCCTTCTGAGTGACGCCATCATGAGAGATCCATGACTTCTGGTGTATGTGTCGCCACTTGAACCATGACCCAAGAATGGAAAGATTCTAGGAGGCACAGAATGTAAGCAATAGGGGAGAGTTATCATTGGGTGTTCCTGAACCATAATGACCTGTTGAAACCCAGTTCGCATGGAGCCAGTAACTGCATTTATGTCACCCAGGATCATGATATTATCATGTGGAGGGACTGTGCATACTAGATGTTCCAACTGATCGTAGAAATGATCTTTAACTGAGTCAACAGATTCCTCTATCGGCACATAGACCACTATGACAGTGAGGTAACTGTACCAATGTTTAAGACGTGCAGTAAATAAACGAGGAGACCCGGGCACCTAGGTTGTCAGCGAGGACTTGGCCTCACCTCGCAGTAATAGTGCTACCCCATATAAATGGTTGGGGCCTCCAGAATACAGAAGTAAAGAATCTTCTACGTCATGATGTCCATGATCTATCAGCCTTGCTTTTAATAGTCCTGTGATTGATATACCAAGATGGTTCATTTTGCTACCTGATGACCATGCCTGCAAAGAGTTGCAACATTCCAAGTTGCAATTTTGGTGGTTTGTCGGAGATCCCAGATACAATTGGCTGCATTGTCACAATGTACTGCAGGCGCGCCTGCCGACATCAGAGGACACGCGTCCCCGGCGGGCTTTTGCATGAACCCGTCATGTTTGCACTGACGGGAGACCGCACCGACAAGGCATCTACTGCTGAAAGTAAGACAGAGGCTTTAACCCTGGTGCTGAGTACTAGGTTATTCATGGTCAAAAAAACAAGAGCGAACGATTATCCCAGGAAATATCTCGTCACACTGGGAGGAGACGGAGGTGCAGTAAGGCGACCCTTTTCTTGGTCTACCAGTACTGGCTTCACGCTGTGCGACCTGAGCCATTGAGTCTTTATCAGTGACTTCCTTCGCCTTGGGTAGCTAGGTGCAGCTGCTGCCCTGCATCTTCGCCACCTGTGTTAGCCATCATTTTCAGGGTTCACGTGGGATCTGTCCACCTCACATAATGCCCAAGGCAATATTTCGGACAAGCCTTCATCGCTGATGACATAGCTCCAACGAGCAATCCCCTACCATTCATTTATTTCTACTTTTTTTTTCCCTGTCTCTTACCCATTTTCTTATCCGTGACAATACTTTCTCTCTCACTCTGTGATTGCTTAGGGCCAAAATAGATTCTTTAGAAGAACTTAGTCAAAATCCAAGTAAATTATTTAAGCTAGTCCTTTACCCCCTATTTTGTAGATATGCTCAAGGAATTGTAGTAGATTATAGGTGTAGATCAATCTGTCCCTCTTCCAATGCAGCTGCAATTTCTGTCCTATCCTTTACTATTGAATATTGAATTAGTACTACTATTAATTCCTAGCATGTTTCTTTGTTCCACCTGAATCCTTCTCAGTGCTTATTTAGCTCTCCCCCAATTTCTAGTTAAATAATCCTCATCCCTTGTCTGTGCCAGAAATCTGGTTCCATTTTGGTTAAGGTGGAACCGCAAAAATTCCTCAGTGAAAAATCAATTTAAAACACGCCACTTTCCACCATCTTCTAAAACATATGGCGAGACCCTGTTGTTCCTCTTGATTAGCCCTTCATGTTCAATAGGAAGCATATCAGAGAAGATTACCCTAGTGATCCTGGACTTAAGCCCTTTGCCTAATAACCTACATTTTGCTTCCAGGTCCTCTGTCATGCACCTTGCTACATCACTGATACCACTATGAAGCATAACCACAGAGTCCACTCCACCACAGTCTGTCTAGAACAGGGGTGGCCAAACCGTGTCTCGCGAGAGGCATGTGGCTCTTTTACAGTTAAAGTGTAGCTTGCGGAGCCCCCCTGCCTCCCTCCCATTCTCCACCTAGCAGACTTGGGGCGGGGAGCTCAGGACCTTTGCCTTGCAGGTGGATGGTGGGGTAGGGGTTTCTGCCCTGCAGGGAGGAGGGGTTCTTGGGGCTTCAGGCCCATGAAGGGAACCTTCCAGGGATTGGGGCTTCAGCAGGAGAAGGGCTGAAGCCCCAAGCTCCGGCAGGCGCCTCATGTGGGGCTGAAGCCCTGAGCCCCAGCAGGTGCACCCTGGCTCTCAAACTTTTGAAGATTGTTGTATGTCAGTAAGTTTGGCCACCCCGGTCTAGAAGATGAAATCTGTATCTTCACACCCAAATGACAAGTCACCAGATATCTTGCATAGTCACCACGTACCCAACTATCAACATTTCTAATAATCAAATCCCCTTTGGCCACAGCTTGTTTGTGTTTCACAAATGTATCCTCATCTCCTTGATATGTGAGGAATCAGTCTCCACTCACCCTCCTGGAAGTCCCTTCTATGGGAGTACTTCCTTCCATTCTCCTTGCTAATCCCACCTTCCTCAAATGGAGAATTGGGTTGCCCATTTTGCTCCAAACTAGCCCTATATGCCGTCTCTATAAATAAATCTATTTTTCTCTGTTCTGTCAAAGCGCTAGCCTCACAATGCCATTCTTGCACTCTGAGGACCATGAGTTGCTTGTCCTGTACTCTGAAACTGCCTCCATTTCAGTCATTGCACATGGGTCAAATTGCTTTCCTATGCACTTTGGAATATCTAGCCTGACATGTCTTGCTCCCTTTCTGCATGAAACTCAGGACTGTCAAGCACAATGTACTTCTGTCCTCGGAGGAGGGTGCTCTGATTCTGATAGATCAGATCTAGTGAGCACTGCATTTCCTTCTAAAGCAGGGGTGGGCAAACTTTTTGGCCCTAGGGCCACATCAGATACAGAAATTGTATGGCGGGCTGGGTAGGGAAGGCTGGGGGAGGCTATGCCTCCCCAAACAGCGAGGCGTGGCCTGGCCCCCTATCCAGCCTCCCGGAACCCCACCCCCATCAACCTCCCCCCCCGCCCCCGCTCTCCACCCCTGACTGCCCCTCGGGACTCCCGCATCCTATCCAAACACCCTGCTCTCTGCCCCCTGACCACTCCCAGGACCCCTGCCCCTATCCAATCTCCCCTGCTCCCCACCTGCTGACCACCCCCCTGGAAACCCCTATCCAACCCTCCCTGCTCTCCCTGCCCCACGTTACCTGTGGGATGGGGGAAAGGGGGTCTCAGTCCTTTCCCTGTGCATTTCCCCTGCTCATTTGGCTGCTCTCCCTGGCAGTCGGGCAGGGCTCGCTCCCTGTCTGGGCTTGGCTGCTGGGGACAGGGGCCAAGCATGCTGCGGGTGGAGGGGGGCCCTGGCTTGCTCTGCCTCTGTCCCTGGCAGCAGGGCCCAGGCCCCTTGACTGCCCCCCTGCAGCCCTCTGCCCCAGAACTCCCCCTGCTCCCAGCCCCCGGACCGCGCCACCCTGGAGCACCAGGTCTGGCGGCGCTATAGCCATGCTGCCCAGCCAGAGCTGCAGCCACACTGCCCAGGCGCTGGGGGAAGTGTGACTGCGAGGGAGGGAGGGAGGGAAGCAGAAGGGGACGGGCCAGGGGCTAGCCTCCACCCCACTCACCGTGCTGCCGGGGAGTTGGGCTGGCTCCTCTGCAAGCCTGTTCTGACCCCGCTCCCTGGCAGGAGCTCGGGAGCCAGAGGGAAGGGTCCTGTGGGCCGGATGTGGCCCGCGGGCCGTAGTTTGCCCCCCTCTGTTCTAAAGATTTGCCAGAACTACTGAGGCTTGTCAAAAGTACTGACTTCTGCATTACACTCCACTCTCTGCAACAATTATGTATAGTTCAATTTGTTTGTTTTGCTCACAATCAAAGGCTTTTGGCATCACATTGTATTAAACAAGTAAGTGCTGGCAGCCACAGAGCGGATAACTTCATGTATGGATAGTTCTTTTCCTGTGGATATCAGAGGTAGAGTTGACAGGATAAAAATCTGAAGGAAAAAAATATAGTTTTGGGTAGATCCCAAATGGATTTTTTTCCTCACTGAAATAAAAAGCTAAAAAAAAAAAATTTCATTTTGGGTCAAAGAAAACGTTTTGTTTGACTCAAAACAAATTATTTTCATTTTTTTTTTCTATTTCATGTCAGGTGTTTTTTACTGCTTTGTTTTGTTTTTTAAATAAATGTAGCTAAATTATGAAGCCACACATTGTGTCAAAACAAAAAGTCAAAATATTTCATTTGGAAACTGTTGAATCAAAAAATTTGACTGTTTTGAACTTTTTCTTTTTTTTTCATCCAAAACTATTCAACTACATTGAATTCTTGAATAGTTTTGGTCAGCCCAGAGCTGCATTTTTTGACAAATAAAGTAATCAGAGGCCAGTTATTCTGCACGGTGTTCACTAGCTGAAGAAGGTAATGCTCCCAGTGTAAGTGGATTATGCATATAGGTACAGAAAGCCGTAATAGGCAGGTTCCTGCTCCTTCCCTTAACAAATTGGATCCGGGGATAGGTTTATGCCCTATCCCCTAGAGTATTTATTGTAGAGGGCAGGCTACCAGAAATTTCTGGCGGAGAAGCATATCATTCACTGAAGGTTGTTCCAGAAAGGAAGCAATGTTGGAAACTGCTCCAACCTTGCAGTGGCAACAAAAGCCAGTTAAGCCTAAGCCTGAAGCATCTGATATTCCAAACAGGCAGTTTTTCAGTGGCTGCTGCTGTATTGCTGTTAGGTCATCTCTCCTCCCACTGTGCTGAAGTGACATTTCCTGGAACAGCAACTTTTTAAGGAAACTGCAGCATCTGCAGAGCAGTGACTAGCAGCAACAGCAATGAAATCCTTATGAAACATTTGAATGATAGAATCTGAAGGCCCACCATCTAGTAAAAGAGTTCTTCTCTGTGCCTTGGTGCCATACAGAAGTCGTAGATTAAATTCACAGGCTCAGCCACTTATATTCTGGGCTGACAAGGGTTGAGAGCATTGGAGAAGCAGCAGCTGGAGGGAACATCTCATGACAGTGGCTGCTCTGAGGGGAGGGGTTTGGTGAAAATTGTGAAGGAAGGAAAGTTTCCGACTCGCTTCATCACTGCTGGTTCCTGGGATCCCACTGATGATTTGAAAAATAGTGTATTTCCGATCTTCATAGGTTTTACTTTAACATTCCCTTGTTACCTGCCACAGAACCATTGGACCATGTTAACTGGTGGCATCATGAACAATGAAAGTGGACATTGTGATCCCAGAATTTATTTGGTGGAATTGGCCTTTACTTTCAGGATAAATACTCATATGGGCCAGTTGGGTTGAGCATACAGCTTACAAAAGAAATTACTAGATAAACACAGTACATTACTGATGAAGATGTGTGATCTAATTTCATTTAGTAGCTCAATATTAGCTACCACTGATAGAATGATGGTCTTACCAGGCATGCTTTCCAACACAGAGCTTTGACCAGTGCCTAACACTAACATCCGTTTTGCTCCATAACACGTTTCCTTTTTCTTTGTTGATATTTAGGTGCTTTCTCGGGTTACAATGTGCTTGAACTTTATTATCCCTTTAATAACACACAACATTACAATAGCTTACCTCCCTCACACAAACCTACCTACCCCACTTCACATGATAAACAGACCAGGCCTGATTCTCTTCTCATATACACCAGTTTTATGTTGGAACAACTCCATTCACGTCAGTGGAGCTACTCCTGATTTCCATTGCTGTGAGAGAAGAATCAGGCCCTATGACTGGCTGTAACAGTGTGCAATGTCCTCAATAAACCTCAGACCACATGAAATTCACAAATCTAGGGGGAATTTAACCTGCTGTCTTCTGATTTCCATTTAAGTTCAGTTCTCATCCATGGGTGTTTCCCAAGCTTCTGTAACCCTGCAGTCTTGAATGCAACATGCCTTGTGTTTAGGGTGACCAGACATCCCAATTTTATCAGGATCATCCTGATATTAGGGCTTTGTCTTATATAGGCAGCTATACCATCCTCCCGCACCCCGAAAAAATAAGTGTCCCAATTTTTCACATTTGCTATGTAGTCACCCTACTTGTGTTAGAGGATCTCTTAATTGCGCCAACTCTGGGATTTAGTCATTGGAAACAAAACAAGGGTAAAGAATCACTCTCAAGGAGGAAGAAGAAATGAATGGAAGAAACAGCTTCAATCTATGAATAATCTGCTGTTGCCATCTGTGCCACTGCTAGGATTAGTTCTGACATGCCCTGTGTCTGCATGGCAGTACTAGCTTTCTCCAGATATGCTATGATGCTCACCCACACACTGTATCACAGATTGAAGTCAAGTCCATTGTGTCACTGCAAAATATAGAACCAGCTTTTCCCATAACAAATAGATACAGTGAATGTGTGATCTGTCACTTTAAGGAGCAAAAATTATTTCCCCTCCACCCATGCCTATTTTTGTTCGTATATTGTCACTCAAAACACTAGTACAAAGTGCTCTTCTCCTAGACTTCCATGGCAATAATTCAGTGGGGCGGGGATGTATCAGGCTCAAGCATAGTTCATCTGGCATGTACAAATGCTGCAGGGAAAACTGAACACCTGCATAACAATTTTATTACTGAACAGGGCCCTTTGTCTAACCTGTCAACCACCCTCCTGGAAATCTCTCTCTTTGACAATAACAAGAGAACCAGTTTTACAAATGAATGTTCTGATGCTAGAAAAAGCAAGCCCCAACGTACGTGTGTGTGTGAGAGAGAGAGAGAGAGAGAGAGAGAGACAATTTCATTCAATGAGGCATAATTTAGATGCTAGTGTTCAGTGGAGACTTCACTCCTCAAATTCTCACTCCTAGTTAAACAAGCAGGTGAGGCTGGGATTTACATACCTTGCTTCTGAGGGTGGTCTTCACTGACAACACTGCAGAAAAGCAAACATACTATAATGTAATTCCAATGCTTTCTTTTACAACTCTTGCTTGCTTGTGGCTGAATTACTCTGTGATGTATGCGTCTCACTAAATATGGGGTGCCAGAGCCTCAGTTGGTGTAAATCTGGAGTAGCTTTTTACTTCAATGGAGCTACACCAAGGTATGCCAGCCAAGGAACCGGCCTTTGTTTTTTCAAAAAGTCAGGCACTAAAGTGTACACACCTTATTTTAGGCCTTGTTAGCATGGTAATGTGTAAATTGGGTGTGGGCCAGTACAAATAGACAGTTAGATGTATGAGCAGTCATTTGCTCCTGCAAATGAAGTATGGGTGTATGTGCAATCACAGTCGTAACTAAAATAGGAAGCCTGTTGGACATGTGCCTCACTTTTGGAAACTCAGACCTTAAAAATAGTGATGTGTGGTTACAACAGAGCTGAAGGCTTGCTGGCTGCACAGCTCAGAGGCTGCAAACCATGGGCCAGGTTGGGGTCAGCTCCTGCACATGGTGCACAAGAAGGAGAAGGGGCCAAGGAGCCTCCCTCGTCTTCCTTTGAATCACCATTGCCAGAGTTACAATCCTTGTTCTCTGAATGCAGGGACTGCACACTGCTTTGGGGCACTAGCTACGACAAAGGAAGTCAAAAGGAGGCAAAACATGCAGAACCCCCACAGGGCAGTCCCCATAAGGCACAATGGGGCTCCATATGCTTTAACAGAAGATCTCATACAGCTTTCTATCTCATACTATCTCAACTCCATTAATATTGATCCAAAAGAATGTGAGCTGTCTTGCCACAGTTATTTTTCTCATTCACCTGTCCTTCCTCATTGAGAGTTATTCTTTACCCCTATTTTGTTTCAAATGACTAAATCCCTGGCACAATTAAGAGGTCCTCTGACACTAGGCATGTTGCAGTCGAGACCACAGGCTTACAGAAATCTAAACTAAACTACTGTATCTCCCAGCTGTGCTGAGCTACAAACTCTTGTGAACATAAGATGAGTAGCCCTTTCTTAACTCACTTCCTGCGATCCCACTGAGAGACGGGTGTGCCACAGAATCGCTCCAAACAGAACAAGTGAGATCATCTTATAGAGTAAGAACACAAATCTTACAGATTAAACTGGAGCAGCTTGTTCTAAAATGAAGGCTCCAGCCAGTCACAGTTTTCATTGCTGCTGAGCTGAAAGCACCTAGTGTGTTCTACAAGAGCTGGCCTTCGGAGATTTAGGCTGTCCTCTTCAGTACAGGCCAATGTGGCATGCATACAAGACTCCAGCTGAACCGGTGAAAGGACGAAAAGGATCAAAATGGTCAAAATGAGAATCTTCAGCCATGAAAAGATGGAGGAAAGAGCGTTGGCAGGTAGATGAGAGCAAAAACCACTTCTCTGTACACGTAATGAACACTTTGTAATTATAGTGTCTTTTCATTAATTAAGCCTTACCACAACCCTGTGAGGTAGATAGACAGTATTGCCATATGTTTACAGACGGGGAGTGAGACATGCACAGTAAATCAGTAACAGAGCTGGCCATAGAACCCATGCCTTTCTCCACAAGGACTGCCCAACCCACTTCTGCATCCAAGGCTGCCATATGGAAAGAGAATATGATCACGATCATGAATTTTACCCTCCGATGACTTTCTGCAGCCGAGCATTCCAGCATCTTCTCTTTCTGGCTTTTCAAAGGTGGCTGTTTTCTATTAAAGAGGCAGTGTGACCTGGTGGCTAGGACACTGGCCTGGGACTTAGGAGATGCAAATTCTATTCTTGGCTCTGCTACTGACCTGCTGGATGACCTTGGGCAAATCATTTCACTTCTGTCCCTCAATTTCCCCATCTGCAATAGAGGGATAATGATATTTACATTATCTGTAAAGTGCTTTGAGATCTACATATAAAATGATCTATATAAGAGCTAAGTATTAATATACTAAGACTAATTCACTGTCATATCACCTTTGTTGCACAGGTGGCAGACAAGCAACATAAGGATTAAATCCTATTGTGTTAAATACATTCTAGTATAAAGCACCCATGAACATTCAGTCTGTCCATCCAAGTCAAATAAGATGCAGCTAAAGCTAACTTAGTCCAATTGTAGACTGAAGCCCCTCATTGGAGCTCTGAAGTGAGATGTGAACCAAATTAGCACTAATTATGTCTTGTTTATCGTGACTACT
This sequence comes from Emys orbicularis, assembly GCF_028017835.1. Taxonomy (NCBI): domain Eukaryota; kingdom Metazoa; phylum Chordata; order Testudines; family Emydidae; genus Emys; species Emys orbicularis. The sequence continues at coordinate 29,521,081 of NC_088687.1, read as the reverse complement.
TAAAAATCTAACCCTTTTGTAATGTATTTCCAATCCAAAACTATTTTTACGGGTGTTGCATCTTTATGTAACTGCAACTATGAACTGTATTACTTCTAACTTGTTTTTTTTAAAGGCAGAATGTTTTGGATTAGATCCACAGAGTACACAAACATTTATGGTTTGATTTCAGAGATGCTGAGCATCTGTAGTTTCCACTGATGTCTGTAGCAGCTACGGTTGCTGAGCATTTGTGAAAATCAGATTGCTTATTAGGATTTAGGTGTCTAATTTCAGACAGCCAAGACTGGGAATTTTGCCCTTTGTACATTGAAAATCTCAGAATCAAAGGCTCCAACTCAAATGTCTTTAAAGGACTGAACAAGTGGCTGGAATAACATGGACATTTTTCTCTCACACATGGATTCTCTCTTAGGTTTTATCATTTTTTTCACAATAGCTGATGTTCAGATGAAATCCTCTCCAAAAGTTTTGTAATGCTGTGGCACGCAATGGGAAATTATGTTGATAGTGATTGATTACAAAAATGGAAGCTGTACTGTATAATCATGTGCCAGAAGAGGGAGCAGACGACATAACTCAGTTTCCATTTCAAACAAATAGACAGCGGAACAATCAAGAAACTGCCAAAGAAAATTAATTCAACATGGATGGAACACCAACAAAACAACACAGCTTCAGAAAAGGCTCCGGTCATATGTTGCAGCATCAATAGTGAAAGATATAGGTCTTCTGCTTTGTTTTTCACCTACTAAGCTACATTCTGCTGTGTTACACAGGACTAAATCTGCAGTAATTCCAGTGGCTTCAAAGCAGTTAGCCTGTGTCCTGGATCCACAGGGCATTCTAGGCCTCTGACCTTTACACAGTCTCTCTGGGATGGTACCCTTTTAGTGCTAGATCCTAGGACTCTAACTTGTGCAAGGTAGCCCGTGGCTCCCCTAGTACTCTGAGAGGGAGACCCTGGCTTCAGCACTTTTGTTTTTCATCCTGGCTTCTTCAGCTGGGTCCAAAAGACCATGTACCCCCTGTTGGAGACTTGCCACTCTTGGGAGCCATATAGATGTTTTGCAGTGACATGAAACCACCTTTTGAAAACAAGCCATCACTTACTAGTAAACTAGAATACAGAATGTTAGGGTCTCTGGGTTAGAACGGAAAAGCAAAGTTTACATGCAAAGCAATGCTGGCAGCATCACTTACCTCTCTTGCACAAAGCCAAGATTCCATCTCCCATTGTTCTGGGTAGCAGCCTACTTAACACAGGGTATGTCTACAGAGCAGCTGGGAGGTGTAAGTCCCAGCTCAAGTAGACGTATATGTGCTAGCTTTGCTCAAGGTAGTGCCTAAAAGTAGCAGTGTAGCCACTGTTGCATAGGAAATGGCTTGAGCTAGCCACCCAAGTGCAATCCTACCCAAACCCCCTGGGTATGTTCTTGGGTGATTAGCCCAAGCCACCACCTGTGCCACTGCAGCTTTTAGGCACTAACTAACTCAGCTTGCGCTAGTGCATGAACATCTTCCCGAGCTGGGAATTACACCTCCCAGCTGCTGTGTAGATATACCCACTGTCTGCGCCCACCTCCCACTTTTGTTTCAACGTGCTGGTTCCATATGTTCTGTCTTCCCATCTGCCAGTCATTAAAAGTTAAAGTCCACTGGTTGGTCTTCCATTGTATTGCCACAGCAACTCCATTCACATGCTGGCAATTCTTGATAATTCATTCATACCAACACAGACATGCCTACTGCCTGTGTGACTCCTCTCGAGTCCCCTACCCCAGGGAAGAAATTAACTCCTTAGTACCGAGTGGGTAATGATACAACAGGAGTGGAGAAACCAAGTCATGGATATTTTTCCATAAAAATAATACATAAATTTCCCACATTTTCCACGGTCTGGCTTTCCTTTGTTGTAAGAGAGAGATCAGATTCTGGTCTCCTGTACGTGAAGCAATGAGATATGCAAAATATGCAATGGACTAGGTCTTCTGGGGATTTACAATTTGATTTGACTGTTCCTAACAGTTTCCTGACCACATTAAAAGCTATAAGAGAGAGGGGGGAAATTATCTCCTTACCCAAAAAAAGTGACAGAAAACACTAAAATAAGTTAGTGTCCATGAAAATTGTAACAGGTCCCAAGGTTATATCGGGTTGCATTAGTTAAATCCTTTTAATTGTCATCTGCAATGTTAGCTATGTATGGCTGATCACTCTAGGAACCTTTCTTCCAACATTTCAGTGTCTGCACTGGCTCTTGTGCTTTAAGATATGTTAAATCAGAGTTCACACTTCTCCTTTACTTGGAAATCTGTCACAGGGCTTCTTGTAAAAGGTCTTACATTTTATATGAAAAGCTGAATATAAGCACTGTAATGTGCACTCTCTGTGCTCTGGCCTGCAATCCAGTACACTGGTGTGTATCATTCGGACTACATACTGTATCTGGACAAAAATCAGTGATGGTGCACCTGTGTACAAGCAGAGATTTTTTCCAAGGAACACTGCACAGCTTGCACTGGCAGGACAATATACTGCATATTGAAATATGCTCGCAAACAAAGGACTTGTGAAGATTCTGTTTCTGTTCTAAGCTTTTAGTTTCTACTTAGGACAAGGTGGGTTTGAAAAATCTCTTAAAATCTATGCAGTAAGGGCCAGATTCTGCCCTCTGCTGGTGCTTCCGTGCGACCCACCAGTGCACATTAAAGGACAGAATCTGATCCAAACTGTTCACTCTACTATTGAAATATACTATATACCTTTGTATTTAAAATTGTGACTGCACTTCAATTTACTGTTCTCCAAATATTTGACAAGTACAGATTTCTCTTCCACTATTTGTAGGTCTTAGGTTATAACAACACCTAGCACTTTTAATCTTCAACATGCTTTACTAAATCTAATTAAGTTTCAGTGGTACACATGCACTATATATGGGTGTGTCTCTTTTGCAGAGAGGGAAACTGAGACACAGACTTCACTAAACGCACAAATGGGGGAGGACAGAGGCCATAGCTATAAAAACAGGATTAGAGTTCAATTCTAGGGCCCTACTACTTTGCTCAGACCACTCATCCACATTCATTATCCAGGGAACAATGCAATTTTCACCCAAACAAGAAAAACCTGAATAATCAGCAACCAAGTAGTAAATCTATGGTTCATGCTAAAGGCATGTTTACAGTTACATAATTATCGTTAAGTATATTGTCATAATTGTTGGTACAGAACAAAATATATAAAGGTCTCAATAGTATTACATTTTGCAAAATTAGTATAACTCTAAAATTATGGGCTTTTTTCCTCTTGCCAACTCTCCTCCTCTTTCGCCAAGGAAAATCATGTTGCACGTCACCTGCTTGCTGAGTGCTTTAAAGAACGCTCATTCTACCATGTATTTGAATGTATAATGCATTCATCTCATGCAGATGTTGCATGCCACTGTATTTATTAAGCTGAAAGTAGCAACATCTGTAGTTAGCTTTTCAAAGGTAGGCAGAGAGGTAGGGAAATCCAGAACTGATCAATCCTGTTTTTTCTGTTTTTACTCTCTTTTTATTAGGTTTTAATAATAAACATGTACATCAAAATATGGAAATATTGACTATTTCAGAGCACATTCACTAACAGTCATGTGACACTTTCTTCAACTAAGGTATAGCTACCTTAATTCTAAACATTTGACTGTATTAGGCAACCACATCTGCAAAAAGAAAAGAAAAAAGTCTGGTATCTCCTCTGTTAGTTGAAGGGGGCTGGAGCACTTACCAACCTTAGGTATGTATAGACTCTACAAAGCCTGACTACAGCGGTAATCTGTACTAGTAGCTCCACTTATGTCAACATGACTGATTGTGATACTGTTGTACTAAGGGCTGGTCTACACTGGGGGGGGAATCGATCTAAGATACGCAACTTCAGCTACGCGAATAGCGTAGCTGAAGTCGAAGTATCTTAGATGAATTACCTTGGGTCCACACGGCGCGGGATCGACGGCCGCGGCTCCCCCGTCGACTGCGCTACCGCCGCTCGCTCTGGTGGAGTTCCGGAGTCGACGGTGAGCGCGTTCGGGGATCGATATATCGCGTCTTAATGAGACGTGATATATCGATCCCGGATAAATCGATTGCTACCCGCCGATACGGCGGGTAGTGAAGACGTACCCTTAGGCCTGGTCTACACTTACCCCCCAAGTCGAAGTAAGGTACGCAAATTCAGCTACGTGAATAACGTAGCTGAATTCGACATACCTTACTTCGAACTTACCGCGGTCCACACGCGGCAGGCAGGCTCCCCCGTCGACTTCGCGGTACTCCTCTCACCGAGCTGGAGTACCGCAGTCGACGGGGATCACTTCCTGGTTCGATTTATCGCGTCCACATCAGACGCGATAAATCGAACTCGGAACTTCGATCCGCAGCCGTCGAACTACCGGGTAAGTGTAGACTAGCCCTTAGTGTTTTCATGCTCACGTGCTTATATTCCTGCCCCACTCCTTACTCAGGCAAATATGAATGCAGGTTAGAGCCCTGTCATAGGGTGGATTGGGCCCTTTAAGAGGGAACTGGTCCAACCCACCTGTGCCTCATTACCAGCCTTGGATGGCACCTGCTAGAGGGCAGCTGGTCTCTATAAAGAAGCAGGAGCAGAAAGCTGTAGTATAGTGTTGTTACAGAGAGCAGAATACTGCAGGAAAGTTTGAAACACCAGCAGAAAATATTCCAGCCAGGTAGGGTGGGGTGTGACCTGCTCAGAGCAGAGATGAACCAGAGAGGGGAGAAGCCTTAGCACTGAGTTTGTTTCTAATTCTATAAATAAATAAATTAGAGTCAGAAGGTGAATGTTTTAAGGGCTGTGCACTGGTGGAGTTCATAGAGCCCTGAAGAGGGGAAACTGAGGCAGTACACTCCGGAACTGCCTCTGGCTGTGAGAGATGTGAAAAATGGACAGTCCTCTTACAGGTCCATGTAACCTCTTTAACACAAAAGGAGGCTCCATGAACTACAGAATACAGATAACTGCTAAGCTGCAGCTTGCTCCTTCCTACTGCTTTTTAAGGTCCTGATCCAGCAAAACACTTAACCATGTGACTAACTACAAACCTATGAGTCCCATTGTTTCAGTGTGTCTGCTTATATGTTTAAAGTTAAGTGCGTGCTTCAAATGCTTTATGGAACAGAGTCTAATGGTGTGTCTACACTGCAATTAAAAGCCTGCAGCTGCCCTGGGCCAGCTGACTCTGGCTCTGGCTAAAGGGCTGTTTGGGCTCAGGCAGTGTCTACACTGCAATTAAACATCTACACCACAATTAAACAGCCCCATAGCCTGAGCCCCATGAACCCAAGTCAGCTGGCACCGCTGCCTGTGTTTTTTTGTTTGGTTGGTTGGGTTTTTGTTTTGTTTTGGTAGTGTAGACCTACCCTAAGGGTCTGTCTTTGCTGCAGAATTAAGCTGGCTGATTGGCACTGGGATTTCAGCACCTCCTTTAGTCTAGTCTAGGTGTGCTCATCCCCATGACAAAGGCCGGTCCATGTTACTTGGTCCTCATGTTTCTGCACTTCCCTGTGTGTGTCTGGGGGTGTATTTCTTAGTTCTTTGTGCTGAGATGCTCTAGGGTTCTTTCCTAGTCAACTGAGGGAGAACTTACCTCTGTCTTGGGGAGAATTGTAAGAGGGCTATCAGCACTCAAGTGATTTTTGCCTACATCCACCCTGCAAAGTGGGCAGGTTCCTGCCTGAATTAAACTGAAGCCTGGGTTCTAATCCACACACCCAACTGGATAAACTAACCTAGGTTTAAAGTACCTCCAATGCCAGGGCAGAGGTTTTTTTCTGTATGACTGATACAGTGACTTGGCTAAAACATAGCTAAGAGCCTGGGTTGATTCTGCAGTGAAGCCTTGCCCTAAGTGTTTTAGAGAGAAAGGGAGTCTCCATTTTCTACTTCTATGACCTCCTTGGTGTATAGGCATGCAGAAATCCCTTGCCACCTAATAAACATTATCTATCTGCTATATATAGCTTTTATGCTTTCAAAGTACTGTGCAAGCATCAACTTTCAGAAAAGCACAAAGCATATAGGTCTGCTAGATTTACCCAATTGCTACAATTTAAGTTCTCTTCTGAGGTAAAGAACAAATAGAACAATTTGTGGTGTTGCCACCTTGGGTTTTACAAGCCAGAGTCATGCTAAGGAAGGTCACTCTGAGTAAAAATTGACACTATGTATAAGGTGAAATAGTTCAATATGGTCTGTATCAAATGCATTTCTCCACGCAGAACATTCTTCTATAATATACTGTATTCTTCCTTCTATTTTAAAATAGAGATCTCTATTAGAGTAGCTTTTCTTGCTAAGCTAAGGTTGCTTCTGATAAATTGAAAACAGTGGGAAAATGGTGGTAGGAAAAGTTGAAGTCCCTGCCCCATGAAAAAAAGTTAGGATTTCATTTAAAACAATGGAAGAGCTTCTCTTGTATTGAATAAACAATCCCAATTATTTATGCTGAAGAATTCCAGAGATGATTCTTCTGCTTTTTAAGATGTTGCCCTTAAAACATGTGTTGTATACTGTCTGAATTTTTAAGTGCAGATCCTATTGATAGCCATCACTGCCATGGATTTTAAAAAGCTATGTAGTCATACCCTTAGAAAGTACCTGTCACTAGTGTGGCATATGCTCTAGCAATGTTAGTTTAGAGATAGAAGGGCTAGCGCCCTTCATTTAGCACAGGCGTGTGAACTTTCTATGCATTCCCAAGCACTATCCTGTAACAGAGGTGATGCAGAGCTGCACCACTCCAGGGAATGTTCAGGGATTGATTCTGCCTCTAGCCTTGCAGTCTCTCCCCAAGTTCCCTGATTCCCCCAGTGTGCCTGACCTGCTGTATGGGCCCACGCAGGTGGTCTCTATAAAGAAGCAGGAACAGAAAGGTGCAGAGATGGAGCAGTCCCTATGCTCCCCTAAGACCTGGGGCTCCAGAAGTGGTTAGTCCTTAAGCAGATAATGTGAGAGGGGTGAAGAATCCCTGTGCATTCACATAAGGGCCAGATACAATCTGGTCCTATGTCACTTAATGTTCTCACAGGAGTAAGGATTAGGATTAAACCCAATAAATCCTGGTTTCCATCTTGAATGTAAAGCTTCTAGGGCGGGTTTCTGCTGCCCTTATGTGTCCTGAGTAGTGCCTTCCTCCCTGGCTAGGAAGACTTTTGGGGAGTAAAATTCCACTTAACACAAGAAAGGGGGTTAGTCTAATTCTGCTGGAATTTGCCATTGTCAGTTTTGTCATTGACATCAGTGGGAGCAGGATTGGACCCTTAGGATGAAGTTGGATTTCTACATCTCTGGCATAGAAGTCACTGAGCCCAAAGAGCTTTTCAGTTTCCTGCCACTCCCACAAGCAGTACGGATGTGGAGTGTACCTCCTGCCTTCTGTCATGTCAAACCTCATCACGAGCAAAGCAGCATGTCAGATATACACAAATGGAGCAACCAACAATTCCCATCATTGTGGCGGGATGATGATCAGGTAAGAGTCAACTGACTTTTTCCCCTTGCTGATTTAACCCTGAAATAACTGAAATTCAAAAAATATCAGTCTGCTATTTTCCACGGGGATCACCATCATCCTTCTCTTGCATTGGATTAAAATGTGCCTGAATCCAATTTTTAAAAAAATCAATCCTACAAAATACCATCCTTAATAATATCTCAGATGGAATAGTGAACCTGAAAGGTGAATGTAGCGGTGCAGTCAACCATGCCACTCAAGCTGGATCCACTTCTTATAAAAGACAGGGCAGCTGGCAGTAGTTTCTAGGACAGCTTCAGGACTCTGGAACTTACTTTCCCCTTGGTCAGACATAGTCCAGATTGGATGACCTTCCAGATGTGTTGCAAAAGACAGCTGTTTGAGAGTGCCTTGGGAGAGGACTGAAGGTATATTCCCACAGTGATGAAGGGGTGGGAAAGAGTCTCTGTAGGTAGCTGGCTGTGTTCCTGTTGAATTGATCATTTTAATGCTGCTGGAATTTTATTGTATTATCAATGATGTTTTAGGGCCTTGGATTGGCATTTATATTTTTAAATCTAAATAACTAACACGAGGGCTGCATCCTGTGAGGTTGTGAGAGCCCTCTTGCAAAAGGAGTGGCCAAACTCCAAATCAAATCCAGGGGCACTGAATGAGCTTGACACCTTGCAGGATCAGACCCTAATTCTTTAAAGATGTCCAGGGCTCTCTAAATGAAACTACATGTGCTGTAATGATAATACACATGCCTATTTGTTTCCTTAGCTGGTCACAGTGACAAGAGCTTGGTGCTTAGCACTTCTTTGGCGTTAATGAGCAATTGGCAAGAGTTGGTGGTCAAAGCCACAGCTTTTGGGCCACTAACTTTCAACTCTCAATAAGTCCCAGGAAATATGTTGCACTTATGTAATTCACAATGAGCCGACAGGAAGATGTGAACCTGCTTTCTCATAATTGTTACTTAATCAATTCAATTTTCAAAAACTTCCATGTTTTCTTTAATCTTTCATCATCCCATTCATCTTCCTGCTGCCATGCAACAGATGGACTTGACTCTGGCATGAATGATGTCAAGTATCCATCTAGCAGTAGCTCCAGCCAATATCCCTCCTCTTGCCTCCGGTATGTGAATATTGGGTTTCATATATAAATGAGAAAAATGCCTTTATCCTCATTAATGCGTGAAATACAATATATTTGCAAGATAAGCCAGACCTTGGTATTAATCATAAATCAGTTATGTTTATCCTTAACCTAGAAAGCACTAAAACTCTCTTTCCTCATTTTGAAATCCAATATGATATTCACAGTAATTATACTGCTTTGAATATGAATCACGAGCTCATATTGTAATCATTAGTACTACGGCTGATTTGTTTTCTGCCTTGCAGTATTTGAAATGTCCATTTCCCTTGCAGTAGAGGGTGGGGGGGGTTTAGTTACTGAAGTAAATCCTTTTATTAACCAGATTTCCGCTTTTTATCTCCGCTATAGGCTTTTTAGTTTATTCAGAATTTGCTCCAGAGAATTCTCATGTTTGAGGCAAGTAGAAAGAGAGAACGAGGGGATCAAGCCTGTAAAGTGCTCTCAGCATCCTCTCCTCCTGGGGACTACACTGGCAGCGGAGCACCTTGCAGGATTGTGCCTTATGTAAATATGCTGCCCTGGCTCTTCCTGTTTGCTATTATTAACTATTGTATCACAGCAGCAGTTAAAATCCCCAAATGAGACGTGGGGTCCCACTGTGCTAACATGTACAGACTCGTAAGAGACAGTCCCTGTCCCAAGGAACTGACAATCTAAATAGGCAGGACAAAAAAAAAGAGGGCTGAAGAAAACAGTATCTCTATATTGCAGATGGAGAACTGGGCTACAGAAAGATTAAGGGCTTGACTTTTTCCTTTGCATCCGAGCTCTCGTTTTTATGGTATTTTGGTTTTTCTATTCATATTCATTTCTGAAAATAGACCCAGGATTGGCAGGGCTCTTAATTTCTTTCTAAACCAGTTCACCCCATCACAGTACTGGGGTTCCATTTCTGATTCCCAATATGACTAGCAGTGCTAGATAAATAAATGCACTGCACCTCACCTCAGTTTCTTGGTCAAAATAGGAACCAAGCACCGTGATTTCTCTGCGAAACCATATTTAATTGTCAATGTCTAGAACTCAGGCCCCTGAAATATCACATTGTTCCATGTGCATTATGAAATAGGTGTCATGGAATCATCTCCTCTGTTTGGCTCAGACTCTCAGGAATGTAGAGCATGATCTTACGATCATGCCCTGCTGCCCTTTTCACATTAAATCCGGAACTGTCAGAATGAGTGGAAACAGGTGTATGCGGCAAAAAGGATGGCTATATCTTAAATGATTTGATTCTGAGTGCTGAAACCTGGATGAAATTAAACCTGGCTGTGAAAGGCAACCAAACTTGTTCAGGCTTAATTGCAAGCCACAATGGATATAGAGAAGTTTTCCAGTTGAGTGTTAATAAAAGGCCACCCCAGTTTGAGATACCTATCTCATGCCAGTCCCATTTATAAGCAAATAATTTCATTTCAGAATATCACTTTGTGAAATCCTTCTGTATCATTCTCAGTTTAGGGTTTTATTCTCTCCGATTTGAGATCCGCTTGTCCTTAATGTGTACTTCTCCCACCTATCAAAGCCCCATTTTTAGCTGGAAAACACTTGGATTAGGCCACACTAGTATTTTTATATTTTTCACACTAGTGAAAGGATGAAGTAGGAATAACATCCTTTATTATGTTTTTTTGCACTCAGGCATATAACAAATATGAAACCACGTCTGTGTGAAGACAAATGACACAACTGGAAATAAAAACATCAGGTACAAATGCTTCAGAAATTCAGAGCATCTAATTCTGCTGCTGAGTTTTAATTATTCTTCATTTAACTTGACTTTTAACATTTTACATTTTCACATTTAAATGGTTTTATTCAACTTCTCTTCTTGAGGGTCCGCAACATTATTCACTAAGACATAGCAAAAAAACACTGAAAAATTAAGATTAATAGAGTATCATGCTGGCCCAAAGAGTTGTATGAACTTTGATGGCTAGAATTTTCTTTTCTTATTCAGCTCTGTCAGTTGTACAGAATTAAATGTGTAACTAGCTAAAACCATTCTAGTTAATATGGGGTGCAGTTGTACTTCTTGTGGTGATGTGAACATTGCCACATAGCTTATAAAATCAACTGATGTGTATGTGAAAGAGTAAGTGCAGTAGTTCACTTTACAAGATTTGCAGTGATATGAACCCATATATAAAGGAGAGCTGAAGTACTGTACTGCTAAGGAGCTTGAACTGCCAGTCAAATGGTCCACCATCATCATTTTTGTGGAGTAAGATTGACATCTGGTGGCCATTTATATGAATTTCAGGACATTATTTCTTGCATTTAACCAAAATAACGTGCCATTGTGGAATTAGAGTTCCAGCTGTCCATTAAGTTTCTTGTTTATTTTTCTGACCATTGTTCATAAATTAAACTGTACCAGAATCACAAGACTTATTTTGAAATATAGTGCTGCAGAATGTTAACGGTCTTGCTACTTTGGTTCCACTCCTATCAATTTCACAGCAAAATGCAGGCTATGAAACACAATCAGATGTACATGCAATTTTACATATTAAACAATCCCAGATCAATGTCATTTACATAAATGATCTCCTGATAGAGAGATCTTTGAAAAGGGCTGGATGATGGGGGATGAGGAGAGGGATTGAGCAAGAAACAGCAGTGTCTTTTAGTGCAGGATAGAGCAATGGTACAATTAAAGACCTTAAAAACAAATAAAAAACTAGGTGTTACATTATTTATTTAAACCTAAAGTGAGCATGTTCTCAAGAATCAAACCCCCTTCATCAGACCATAGAAATTCAATGAGGCAGGGCAAAAGGCAAAGTAACAATTTGGACACAACACTTAAATTTTAAGGTGCAGAAGATTAAAAGGAGACTATCCAAAAATATCACATGGGGCATAAGCACCTTAGTCTCCAGAAGGGTATTTAGAAATAGAAAGCAATAATAAGTGGGTTTCTTTCACTTCCTGTTTAATTCTTAAACTTTGCAAGCCTCCCTCTCCAAACCTTTTCAGCAACAGCAAAACTGGGACATGCTACTCTGGTCTTTTGCTGCCATTTATATATCCTTCCCTCCCTTTCTGATGCTGATGCACCCTAGAATATACTGCACCTATAAGGAACCCTCTGGACACAACAGTCCCAGAATGAGAAAATGGGTTTCTAAGTGGCAGCAGGCTTAAGAGGGAAATACTTCCACATCCAAGTGTTGCTGAATATGGGTTTGGGGGAGCAGACCACCTACTAGAGCTGTGGAGTGTCATGCTTCTTGTATGATACTCATATATTTGGCATCCCTCACCCTGTCATGTATTCCTGCATCTCAGTTGGATTTTCACACATCCAGCTGAGCTGCAAGTAAGACCTGGACTACACTTAAATTGAGAGAGCTACAACAGTCAGGTGTGAAAAATCCACACCTCTCATCCCCGTAACCATGCCAACTTAACCCCTGGTGTAGATGCAGCTAGGTCAACTGATGAATGCTTCCATCGACCTAGCTACCATCACTCAGGGAATTGGCATTCCTACAGCGATGGAAAAGCCCCTTCCATCACTGTAGTCTGCATCTCCGCTACAAAGCTACAGCAACATAGCTGTGGTGCTGTAGCTATGCTACTAAAGCACACATGGTGTAGACGTGACCTAACTACAGGCAGTGGCAGCTTGTGGCTACATGGGCCACTGTAGTGCATGCTGAGCATTCCCCACCCCCACACACAGCCTCCACAACACTTGCAGGATCACAGCCAGGGAGGTGGCAGCAATGGCACCAAATGAGCCAGATGCTGGTCCTATTCAGCTGCCCCAACGTCCCCCACCCGAGCCCCCCAGCAGCCCTAGAAGATTAGTGGGAAGTAAGCAATGACATTTTTTTCCCAAGTACTTGAAGAGATTAGTTAAGTAGACAGTAAAATTCATTTAATGGACAAGCAGAGGGAAATCCTCCCCCCTCCCAATAAATAAATAAATTAAATTTTGGCTTTGCTCTTTTGGACTAGACATGGGCCATAAGAATATTTATTTTCGGGTGGAAGAAATAAAAACTTGTAGAGAAAATCAGAATCGCACTAGAACAAGTGATAACAGTGGAATGTTTACAGCCTGACAAAGCTCCAGGGAGGATGGAATCCAGCTTGAGATTCTGCAGGAAGCAGGAAACATTTTTGTTTTTTGTTTTTTTAAGGTATTAAAGAATTTTTTGGAAGGAACAGTGCCAGTCAACTGGAAAGAAACACTGGGGGTAACTATTTGAGAAGTAATTTCTGGAAACTATGTCCTGTAAGCTTTCACATATCGGGGGAGAGGAAGAAGACCTAAAAATAATGTAAAACTGATTTATCATTTAATGAAAATTGGTTTCCATTGATCCACAAAAATGGCAATCATTCCTCACATGTCTGACACCAAATTAGGGCCAGAGCTAGCAACATCACATGAGCAGTTGAGTAGGTCAATATTTACTTGGACTTTTGAAAGTGGATGGTGCTAAAATCTAATCTGCAAGGTCAGTAGACTAAAATGACTGAGTTTCCTCAATCAAAAAAAAAGGACACTAAGGGTATTTTCAGCTCACTGCAGAAGGAGTTACCTCTTTTTTTTTTTTTAATCTCCCATTATTCAGAATAGCAATATGCCTTCCCATTAGAAGGAATCTTGCTGTATGATGGACTCTGAATGGAACAGTGTTGATAAATGCTCTGAGCTGGTGCACAGAGAGGGAGGGGTCCCATGTAAATGCCTATATATAAAGAGGTCACTCACCCTTAATTTAGATTAAACAAATGCTAACCCCAAAGGCTGGTAAAACAGTAATGTTTGTGCTTTCATGATGCCTTTCATATAATTCAATAATGTTGATGAGGCATTTTATGTCTCAACAGCCCTTTAAGAGAGGTTAGTAAAAGAGCTAGGGGAAAAAATTTGGATGAGTAGTGTCTTGACCAAAAAATGCAATTTCAGGACAACTACTGAAACTATTTGACATGAATTCGCTGAATTCGCTGCCAGTCCTGGGTCTGGTACTACTCAGTATTTCATTATGATTTGGATAATGGAATGGAGAGGCTGCTTATATTCATAGATTCTAGGACTGGAAGGGACCTCAAGAGGTCATCGAGTCCAGTCCCCTGCACTCGTGGCAGGACCAAATACTGTCTAGACCATCCCTGATAGACATTTATCTAACCTACTCTTAAATATCTCCACAGATGGAGATTCCACAACCTCCCTAGGCAATTTATTCCAGTGGTTTAACCACCCTGACAGTTAGGAACTTTTTCCTAATGTCCAACCTAAACCTCCCTTGCTGCAGTTTAAGCCCATTGCTTCTTGCTCTATCCTTAGAGGCTAAGGTGAACAAGTTTTCTCCCTCCTCCTTATGACACCCTTTTAGATACCTGAAAATTGCTATCATGTCCCCTCTGTCTTCTCTTTTCCAAACTAAAGAAGCCCAATTATTTCAGCCTTCCTTCATAGGTCATGTTCTCTAGACTTTAATCATTCTTGTTGCTCTTCTCTGGACCCTCTCCAATTTCTCCACATCTTTCTTGAAATGCGGTGCCCAGAACTGGACACAATACTCCAGTTGAGGCCTAACCAGCGCAGAGTAGAGCGGAAGAATGACTTCTCGTGTCTTGCTCACAACACACCTGTTAATGCATCCCAGAATCATGTTTGCTTTTTTTTGCAACAGCATCACACTGTTGACTCCTATAACTTGTGGATGACTCCAAACTGGGAGGGATTGCTAGTTCTTTGGAGGACAGAACTAGAATTCAAAATTGCCTTGCCAAACTGGACAACAGGTCTGAAATCAACAAGATTAAATTCAATAAAGACAAGTGCAAAGTACTACACTTAAGGAAAAAATCAAAAATGCAACTAAAAAATGGAGAGTAGGTCATAGTACTGCTAAAAAAAAATCTGGGGATTATAGTGGATCACAGACTGACTGAGCCAATAATGTGATACAGTTGTAAGAAAGGCTAATCCCTTTCTGGGGTGTATTAACAGGAGTGTTTTATGTAAGACATGGGAGGTAATTGTCCCGCTCTACTTGGCACTGGTGAGGCCTCATCTGGAGTACTGCATCCAATTCTGAGTGCCACGCTTTAAGAAAGATATGGATAAAATGGAGAGGGTCCAGAGGAGATCAACAAAAATTATAAAAGATTTAGAAAACCTGACCAGTGAAGAAAGGTTCAAATAAAGGGCTTATTTAGTCTTGAAAAAAGAAGACTAAGGGAGACCTGATATGTCTTCTACTGTTATAAAGAGGACTGTGATCATTTGTTCTCCATGACCAGTGAATGTTAGACAAGAAGTAATGGGGTTAATGTGCAGCAAAAGAGATTTAGGTTATATACTAGGAAAAGTTTTCTAACCACAAGCTCTGGAATAGGTTTCTAAGGGAGGTTATGGAATCCCCATCGCTGGAAGTTTTTAAGAACAGGTTGGGCAAACCGGTGTCAGGGATGGGCTAGGTTTACTTGGTCCTGCCTCAGCAGAGGGGACTGGACTAGATGACTTCTTGAAGTCCCTTCCAGCCCTAATTTCTAAGATTCTATAATGTATTTCTATCTCATCATGAGAACAACTGTAAAATGATTTTTATAGAAATTCTCAGTCTTACTAAAACATTGTCTCTGAACACATTCCAGATTTATCTCTAATCTTTAACAGTAAAATAATATTGGGGGCAGATAGCTTACATTTGCAATTACATTTAAATTATCATTAGCATGGATTCTTAAATCATTGGTTTGCTTTTGCAAACCTAAAGCAGAACTTCTTAAGATAAACCATAGCACTACAATTCAAGAAATTATTTCCATATAAAGTCTGTTTATTATATGTGCAGAACTGTTATATGGTTCCTTAAAATTTATTAAAGGCAAAGAAACTGCCTGGCAGGAATACCTGAAATACATGATAAAAGCCTTTCCTATTATATAAAGTAGAGCATGCACAAACACTGGAAAAAATTCAACATATTCACTTAGGTAGTGAGTATAATATAAGCCAAGTTGACCTCATTTATGTGAGACCATCCTAAAGTCAAATATATTCCTAAACTTAGTTTTATCTGTTATGCTATCACTTTTGGCCAAATCTAAAATGAGACCATTCAGACTTCTGAGCTGTCTGATAGTGAGGAATTTAACGATGGAACAAGGTTCAGAACCCACTGTTTTGATGGCTACATAATTTAAAACTTATGCTTGTAAATTAGTGGATATAAGTAAGGTTTAATGTTCCTCTCCTATTTGGAATATAAACTTTAGTTGTCTGAACCTTTACTGCTAGCACAGTTGCAACTCATTCTTAAAAGGTGAATGATCTCAGAGTTGTTAATTTTGGCAATTGCTGTCTGGTTAGTTTAATTCTATAACATGTTACAACTAGTGTTAAGCCATTAGGAACGGTATAAGAGCCAAATGGCCTGTGACTGTCAAACAATGAAGAATAAAATTTCTTCCACTAAATTATCGACTCCCATTGGTTCCTTAAAATAGGTTGTATATTAATAGTCAAAGCCTTTCTCTAAAGTTAACTCTCATAGCTGATTGTGGATATTGAAGCAGCACTGTGCTCTACAAGGCACTAGCATCTTTAAATGATGACTTAAGGATGTTGCTATCTGCTTGATTAACCCTTTTATTTAGAGAGAGGCCCAAACCAAACCAAATCTCTGGATTTGAACACCTAGAACGTTAAGCAGAGTATGGAGGGTTGGAATCCAAACAGAGATTTGCATCAGGCAGTTGATGTGTGACAAAGGGAAAGAATCAGTCACTTTCGAACACTGAACAAGAAACTATTACAATAAGGAAAATTGATTATCCCTAAATCTACTCTGCCCCCACCCCTCTCTCTGCTTCACTGTAGAGCTTCTGTCTAGAGTCTATCCTAGTCCACTCCTGCTTGTCTTCCTGATACAGATGTAAAGAAACAGGGACTGAGAGTATATGTACTATCTTTATTACAGGTCAAACCAAAGACCTGGATCCCTCATGCTTCGGAGTGTCCAAAATCCAGTTCTGAATTTTGTTGCTTGAACCTACCCCTACTTTTATTATTGTTTGTGCAGAAGTGCAGTGCTTTGATAGTTGTTCTCTTCATTCTACTATCTCTTCCATAGGTGATAGAACATCTGGTGTAATCAGTCTGTAAAATTCATTTCCACAAGAGATCATAAATTAAGGGTATGTCTACACTACGAGAGTAGTTCGATTTTAGTTAAATCGAATATGTGGAATCGATATTACAAAGTCGAACGTGTGTGTCCACACTAAGGACAGTAATTCGACTTTGTCAGTCCACACTAACGGGGCAAGCGTCGACATTGGAAGCGGTGCACTGTGGGCAGCTATCCCACAGTTCCCGCAGTCCCCGCTGCCCATTGGAATTCTGGGTCGAGCCGCCATTGCCTTCTGGGTAAAAAAATGTGTCGAGGGTGCTTTTGGGTAACTGTCGTCATCCAACCGTCACTCCCGCCCTCCCTCCCTGAAAGCGCCGGCGGGAAATCAGTTCGCGCACTTTTCTGGTCAGTGACAGCGCGGACGCCACAGCACTGCGAGCATGGATCCCGCTGTGACCATCGCTGCAGTTGTGGCCGTTGTCAACGCATCGCAGCTCATCATCGACCTTTCACTGAGGCAGATAGAGAGAAATCAGGCGAGGAGGCTACGGCACCGGGGTCAGGACCTGAACTCCGAGAGTAGCACACGCCTGTCTGAAACCACGACACCCAGTGCCGAGGACATCACGGTGGCAATGGGTCTTGTGGATACTGTGGAACGGCGATTCTGGGCCCGTGAAACAAGCACGGACTGGTGGGACCGCATAGTGCTTCAGGTCTGGGATGAATCCCAGTGGCTGCGAAACTTTCGCATGCGGAAGGGGACTTTCCTCGAACTTTGTGAGTTGCTGTCCCCTGCCCTGAAGCGCAAGGACACCCGGATGCGAGCAGCCCTGACTGTCCAGAAGCGAGTGGCCATAGCCCTCTGGAAGCTCGCAACGCCGGACAGCTACCGGTCAGTCGCGAACCAGTTTGGCGTGGGCAAGTCTACCGTGGGGGTTGTTGTCATGCAAGTAGCCAAGGCAATCGTGAAGGTACTGCTGTCAAAGGTAGTGACCCTGGGAAACGCGCAGGCCATCATAGATGGCTTCGCCGCGATGGGATTCCCAAACTGCGGTGGGGCTATAGATGGGACTCACATCCCTATCCTGGGACCGGACCACCAGGCCAGCCAGTACATCAACCGAAAGGGCTACTTTTCAATGGTGCTGCAAGCACTGGTGGACCATAAGGGACGTTTTACTAACATCAACGTCGGATGGCCGGGCAAGGTTCATGACGCTCGCGTGTTCAGGAACTCTGGTCTGTTTAGAAGGCTGCAGGAAGGTATTTACTTCCCGGACCACAAAATAACTCTTGGGGATGTGGAGATGCCTACAGTGATCCTCGGGGACCCAGCATACCCGCTAATGCCCTGGCTCATGAAGCCCTATACTGGCGCCCTGGACACAGAAAAAGAACTGTTCAACTACCGGCTCAGCAAGTGCAGAATGGTGGTGGAGTGTGCTTTTGGCCGTCTCAAGGGGAGATGGAGAAGCTTACTGACTCGCTGTGATCTCAGCGAAACCAATATCCCCATTGTTATTGCAGCTTGCTGTGTGCTCCACAATCTGTGTGAGAGCAAGGGGGAGACCTTTATGGCGGGGTGGGAGGTTGAGGCAAATCGCCTGGCTGCTGATTACTCCCAGCCAGACAGCCGGGAGATTAGAAGAGCCCAGCGGGACGCACTGTGCATCCGGGAGGCTTTGAAAGACAGTTTCCAGACTGAGCAGGGTCACCAGTGAATTTTAAGTTTGTGGACTCAGAACCTGAACTTGCCACCGTTTCTTTACCCAGTTACCGTTGACTATCCTCTCCAGTTACATACCCCCTTCACCCCCTTCCCAAAAAATAAAATCTGTTCTGTTTTGTTAATGAACACCGTTGTCTTTATTACTGTTTTCGCGGGAATGTTTTAAACCTGGGACGCAGACTGTGGCGGGGTGCGGGTTTACTGTTGTGATGCAAATGATGCTTCTAAACTCCAGGAATGACGGGTTCCGCAGTGGTGGACTGGTTGTTTCAACAGAGCCTGCCAGCCCTCCTGGGCGGGACAGCGTGTATGTGTCGGCTATGTGACTGTCTGGCAGGGGGAGGAGGGTTACAGCTCCCCTGCTGCGGGGCTCTGTGATGCATTAGATCTGTAACTGCCCTCCCCCGCCACAAAGTCACAGAGCAACACCCCCCCCCCCCCACAGAACATGAAAACCACCTCCCAGATTGAACAGGGTCACTAGTCACTGCACTGGGTATGTGTCCTGATCCTGGACCTGACCCCGCCTCTGTACCCTGGTAAAGGTGACTGTCCTGTCCAATTACCATGCCCCTTCCCCTCGTTCAGACAGACTCTCCTCCAAAATAAAATCATGGAAACAGTAATTAACAGAAACGAATATTTTATTATGAACCAGACATGAAACGTGGGGGTTGAAACTTGCACGGGGGCTTCTGTGAGGTGTGTAGGAAAGGACTTTTAAAATTTTGGGGAATGAGAGCCTTCTAGTGCTAGAGCAGTCTGCAGGGGTTGACTGAAAGTTTTAACGGCCCTTGCCGCCCCTCCTTCTTTGTACTTTGGGTGAGGGGGGTGTGGGACTTGGTGGCGGGGGAGGGCGGTTAGAGATAGACTGCAGCGGGGCTCTGTCCTCCTGCCTCCGGTCTTGCAGAACATCCACAAGGCGCCGGAGCGTGTCCGTTTGCTCCCTCAGAAGTCCAAGCAGCTTTTCAGTAGCCTGCTGGTCCTCCTGACGCCACCTCTCCTCCCGTTCCATGACTGCTCGGTGCATTTGGGACAAGTTCTCCCTCCACTGTGTCTGCTGGGCTGCCTGGGCTCGGGAACAGCTCATTAGTTCTGAGAACATGTCCTCCCGCGTCTTCTTCTTCCTCCTCCTAATCTGCGCTAGCCTCTGGGACTGTGCTGACAGGCTGGGTTGGGAGACAGTCGCAGATGTGTCTGTGTGAATGGGAAAAATGGAGTGAATTCCTGAGACAGATAAATGAAGTTGTGTACAAAGAACCTAGTCTTTCTCTGTGAACAAGACCATGCACTGCACCTCTCACATGCGCACTCAGGACAAGGTCGAATTTTCGGCCATCGCCTTCAGTGCCTGGGGTCCTGCAGTGGTCTTGCAGTTATCTGAGAAGCGTGGCAGGACACCTGAACTTCTGTAGCGTGCAATCATGGTAAGCCGTAGACTTCTGGCTGCTTAAAACTGTACTAGTAGCACTGGCCTCCTTTCACATTGAAAGCAATGCCAGTCTCTGCTGCCAGCAATCAGGACAGCATGAACTATGCCCCTGTCCCACCCCCTCGCGGCTGTTCCAGGGAAAGATCCCTGTATGCTGCCCCTCTCCCTCCACCGCGTGGCTGTAAAGCAGTCCCAATACTAACATTCCCCTCCCTAATTCAAAGCAGGGCGTAATGAGCGACATCACCCTGCTGAGGATCTCGGAGTCCCAGAGGGAAAGGATGTTTCGAGAAAGCCTTCAGAAACCAGGGCCGTTTGCCGCTATGCTCTGCAGGGCGATGATACCAGAGTATCTGATGGTGTCGTGGCGCGGTAACGTGTCCTACCACGGAGGGCCCACTAAGATCGCCCTACCCAGGAACCTGATGAACAGGCTGGAAATTTACCTTCATGAGACCTACGAGGAGTTCTCCTATGAGGATTTCGCCTCCATCCCCAGCCATATTGACCGGATTTTCGCGTAGGTGCACTGGGACTAAAGAGTGGAGCGTCTTGGGCAGCATAATCATGACTTACCGGACATTGTAAAAAAAATTTTAAATACTTGGGACTAAATTGTGAAGAGCCTAAGGCAGACAAATCATGAAAAACCCTTTGTTACTATTGTAAATATTCCAGTTTTTTTGCAGATAATTGTTTACATGTTTAAGCACTTTAATAAACAGCCATTGTTAATATTATAAATATTCCAGTTCTTGTAAAAATAAATGTTTAGATATTTAAAGCACTCACTGCTTGATCCTTCCCCTGATTCTGTCTCCGGGGTAAGGGATGGGGACGGTTGGTAGGGGATCTCGGTAAGGGTGATGAAGAGCTCCTGGCTGTCGGGGAAATCAGCGGTGCCAGCGCTGTCGACTGCCTCGTCCTCCTCATCTCCTTCTTCATCTTCCCCGTCCGCTAACATGTCCGACGAGGAACCTGCCGCGGACAATATCCCATCCTCAGAGTCCACGGTCAGTGGTGGGGTAGTGGTGGCGGCCGCACCTAGGATGGAATGCAGTGCCTCGTAGAAACGGGATGTGTGGGGATGGGATCCGGAGCGTCCGTTTGCCTCTTTGGTTTTTTGGTAGCCTTGTCTCAGCTCCTTGATTTTCACGCGGCACTGCGTTGCATCCCGGCTGTATCCTCTCTCTGCCATGGCTTTAGAGATCTTCTCGTAGATCTTTGCATTCCGTCTTTTGGAGCGCAGCTCTGAAAGCACGGACTCATCGCCCCACACAGCGATGAGATCCAAGACTTCCCGATCAGTCCATGCTGGGGCCCTCCTTCTATTAGATTGCACGGCCATCTCTGCTGGAGAGCTCTGCATCGTTGCCAGTGCTGCTGAGCTCGCCACGCTGTCCAAACAGGGAATGAGATTCAAACTGCTCAGACAGGAAAAGGAATTCAAATTTTCCCGGGGCTTTTCCTGTGTGGCTGATCAGAGCATCCGAGCTCGGACTGCTGTCCAGAGCGTCAACAGAGTGGTGCACTGTGGGATAGCTCCCGGAGCTATTACCGTCGATTTCCATCCACACCTAGCCTAATTCGATATGGCCATTTCGAATTTAGCGCTACTCCTCTCGTTTTGGAGGAGTACAGAAGTCGAATTTAAGAGAGCTCTATGTCGAACTAAATAGCTTCGTGGTGTGGACGGGTGCAGGGTTAATTCGATGTAACGGCGCTAAATTCGACATAAAAGCCTAGTGTAGACCAGGCCTAAGTGGTGTGGTTAAATTTAAGACAGGAGTAACTGGTTTAGTGACCAGTAACACAGGCATACTGAGTTGGGTAATCAAGGCCTTGTCTACACTGGCAAGTTTCTGTGCAGTAAAGCAGCTTTCTGCGCTGTAACTCCCGAGGTGTACACACTGCCAAGCCACTTAGTGCACAGAAACTGCGCAGTTGCAGTGCTGTAAAAAAAAAAAAAAAACACCCCGACAAGAGGTGTACAGCTTTCTGCGCCAGGGCTACAGTGCTACGGTGCCAGTGTAGACACCCTGGTCGATTACAGCACTGCAATGTGTCTCACAATGCCTGTTCTTGCCTCTCTGGTCATCAGTTTGAACTCTACTGCCCTGCCCTCAGGTGACCAACAGCCATCTCCACCCCGTAAATTCCTTGGGAATTTTGAAAGACCCTTTCCTGTTTGATCGCATGCAGTGGTCTCAGCGCATCTGCCCAGGTGGCCATGCCTGCTCCACGCACCAGGCAATCGATCCCCTGCTTGGAGTAATGCCAAGCTGCTGGACCTCATCAGCATTTGGGGAGAGGAGGCTGTCCAGTCCCAGCTGCGCTCCAGCCATAGGAATTATGATATCTACAGACAGATTTCACGATGCATGACAGAAAGGGGCCATAACTGGGACACACTGCAGTACAGGGTCAAAGTGAAGGAGCTGTGGAATGCCTACCACAAGGCACAGGAGGCAAACCACCGCTACGGTGCGGCGCTCACAAGCTGCCGGTTCTACAAACAGCTGGACACGATACTCGGTGGCGACCCCACCTCCACTGTGGATACTTCGGTGGCTCATGTGCCAGTCGAGAGTGGACCAAGCCAAGAGGAGGAAATCTTGGATGAGGATGTGTAGGGGGAGGGGGACCCAGAGGCAGAGGACAACTCAGAGGCCAGAGATGCATGCAGCCAGGAGCTCTTCTCTACCCTGGAGGAGGCTAGTCAGTCACAGCTGTCGCATCTTGGAGAAGCACAAACAGGAGAGGAGGCCCCTGGTAAGTGGCTTTGATTTTGGGAATCACTGAAGCGAGTTGTTGGGGGCAGGAGGGTTGCAGAAAGCAGGCTTTTGTATGTATGATGCGCGTACCACCACATGCCTAGTCTGAGCGGCGGAACAGGCTGTTGCTAGACTCCCTTGCTTCACGGGAATCTGCCTCAGAGATCTCCAGGAAACTCTCATGGAGATATTGGGCAATCTACTGCCGCAGGTTCTTTGGCAGAGCGGCTTTGTTTCTTGCCCCATTAAGGGTAATTTTCTTGCGCCACTCTGCCGTCACTGGGGGGGGAGACCATTGCTGCACACAGGCAAGCCACATAAGGGCCAGGGCGGAAGCCACAGTCTTGGAGAAGACCCTCCCTTGATTCCCTGCTCACCCTCAGCAGCAAGATATCTTCCATAATGAACACAGCCTGTGGAAAATGTGGGACAGGAATTATGATAACACCCCCAGCCCCCCCCCCCCCCCCCAGTGCTGGCTCTACCCAAGAACCACGTGCCCAGTGCACAGTATGGTCCTGGAACACTGATTTTCCCTACCCCTGTGGTTACTCACCATTTTGGGGGTCTTGTGGCTCATGTGTGCTTGCCTGGGGTCAGCCAGTTAGTGACAGGTATGTGAATAGTGGCTGTGCTTTAAATCACTGAATCAGTGGTCTGGGGGTCGCAAACAATGCTGCTTCTGTAAAATGTTGCATTTTGGCTTCACAGATATGACCTTGGGAGCCCAGCCTCCCTCTTTGTTATTGCCGGCTGAACGGCTGCGCATAATTAGAAAGCGGATACGAAGAACTTAAGAGAACTTTCTGCATGATGTCATGATACATGCCGCGGCCCAAAAACAAGAATTGAAAGAGTGGCGGGACAGCAAGAAGAGGGACCGAAAGGAGAACATAGCATGCCAGAATGAAGCCACGGACTGGCTCTTAAACGTTATGGCGCACCAAGTGGACATGCTCTGCAAACCGAGCAGCTCCGTGCCTGCCCTCCCCTGCAGCCGCTGTTGCAAAACTCTTTCCCATGCGCCGCCCCCACCCGCCCCCGCAGACACCGCCAACACACTCTTATCAACCGCCTGGCTCCAGTCTGTACTCGCTGCATTCCACTCCTCCCCCATGAAAGTCCAGCACTGCGGACTCCCAGTACCCACTGCACTCAACACCCATCCCTCTTCAGTTTAGCCCTGCTGAGGTACAGTACCCACTGCATGTACTCCAAAGGAGAAGGTTGGATATGATCCCTGGACATACACAAATCTTTAACCGTCCCGGAACCCCACCTCCTCCTGGGACCTTCCCATCCCCCTCAGTGCTGATATGTTTTTTTGTTGTCTCTCTCCTCCAGTTGTTGTTTTTTAATAAAAGAATTGTGTTGGTTTGAAAGCAATCTTTATTCTATTAATTGAAAGCAAACAGAGCCCTGCAAAGCAACAGGCAATTTTCTTAAACCTTCATAGTGCATCATCTGAACCAATCACAATCACCTCCTAGCATTAAAAGCACTGCACTCCCAAGCATAGCAACAAATATTAGTGGCTTTCAGCTTCAAATTGCTGCCTCAAGGCATCCCTGACCTTATGGCCCTGCACTGTGCCCCTCTAATAGCCCTAGTCGCTGGCTGTTCAAACTCAGCCTCCAGGCACTGAGCTTCAGCGGTCCAGCCCTGAGTGAAGCTTTCACCCTTCCCTTCACAAATATTATGGAGCATACAGCACGCGGCTAAAAGCATAGGAATATTGTCATTGGCCAGGTCCAGCTTCCCATATAGGCAGCGCCAGCGGGCCTTTAAACAGCCAAAAGCACACTCACGTCATTCTGCACTTGCTCAGCCTGTTGTTGAACCGCTCCTTGCTGCTGTCAAGGGGCCCCATGTATGGCTTCATACGCCATGGCATTAAGGGGTAGGCAGGGTCTCTCAGGATCACAGTGGGTATTTTGACTTCCCCTATGGTGATCTTCTGGTCCGGGAAGAAAGTCCCTGCTTGCAGCTTCCTGAACAGGCCAGTGTTCCGAAAGATGCGTGCGTCATGCACTTTTCTGGACCACCCTGCGTTAATGTCCATGAAACGCCCACGATGATCCACAAGCACCTGGAGAACCATCGAGAAATACCCCTTCTGATAAATGTACTCGGTGTCTAGGTGGTCTGGTGCCATAATTGGAATATGCGTGCCATTTATCGCCCCTCCGCATTTAGGGAAGTCCATTTGTGCAAAGCCATCCACAATGTCACGCATGTTGCCCAGAGTCACAGTCTTTCGGAGCAGGATGCAATTAATGGCCCTGCACACTTCCGTCAACATGAGTGCAACAGTTGACTTTCCCATTCCAAACTGGTTAGTGACCAATCAGCAGCAGTCTGGAGTAGCTAGCTTCCACAGTGCAATCGCCACTTGCTTCTCCAACAGCAGGGCAGCTCTCATTCTCGTGTCCATGAGCCACAGGCCTGGGGCAAGCTCATCACACGGTCCCATGAAAGTGGCTTTCCTCATCCGAAAGTTCTGCAGCCACTGCTTGTTATCCCAGACATGCATGACTATGTGATCCCACCACTCAGTGCTTGTTTCCCGAGCCCAAAAGCGGCGTTCCACTGTGGTCAGCTCCTCCGTGAATGCCACAAGCAATCTCATGTCGTAGCTACTACGTGTGGCGAGATCAATGTCGCACTCCTCTTGCCTTTGTATTTTAAGGAATAACTCCGCTGCCACTCGTGACGTGTTAGTGAGCGTGAGCAGCATATTGGTCAACAGTGTTGGATCCATTCCTGCAGATTGAAGAGGCAGAGTGCACAGTACACAAACCATTGAAAGATGGTGCTAAATGTGGACAGAAGCACAGGGATTGCTGGGATGCGAAACAATGCATCACAGGGCATTGGGACAGGCCCTGCGACCCCCTCTGCCTTCCCACAACTCTAAGCAGCAGAAGAGGAAGAGATGCTCTGTGGAATAGCTGCCCAGAGTGCACCGCTCCGAATACCGATGAAAGTGCCACAAGTGTGAACACGCTATTGCGCAGGCAGCTGACAGCGTGAAGACACAACAGTGGTTTCCCTTCAGTGCTCTCTGAGCGGCGATGTAACTCTGCCAGTGTAGACATACCCCAAATCTCATGCTACAGCCTGATTTCACTCTCACACCCTTCAGTGTATAGCATTGCACAGTTGTCACATTATGGCTACTTTTATAGTAGGGTCAGCTCTCTGACATCCCAGCCCCAGGCAACACAAGCACTTCCACCTCAGCCTGCACAGGTTCCAGTGTCCCTCATACAGGTTAGTGAGCTGCAGACTCCAAGCCCTAAGTCCTCGAGCATCCTCCTGTGCTGTCCAGACCCTGTTCCACTGGACATGCAGAATTCACAAATCTGCTATTCCCAAAGAATAGTACACACCAGCGTATCAGTTTCACCTATGTAACGCTACTCTGCTTAACACACAGCACTTAGATATGTTTATGCTGAAAACACGGATTAGTTTATTTAACAAAGAGTAAGTCTTAGATAAGAAGTAAGTACAATTAGGATTACATATAAAATAAAATCATAACATATTCTAACGTTTTAACTTAACTAACAAGACGCCCTCTTGTCTAACAAGAAATGCTTACCCAAAGTCCTTTTTACAGCGTATTCAACCAGGATGGCTGAGCACCTCCTTTCATGAGACCAAGCCCTCTGGCAGCATATCTCCCCAGACGGATGCTAGGGTATCTTTCTGCACCCCTAGGTATATTAGACCACTCTCTTGTTCTTTACCTGTAAACAGGTTTCCCTCTTCTGCTGTTCAACTCTTCCTGTTAATTTCCTCACTTGACGTTCCAGCAATCTCTTCATTAGCATTTGACTTGGTATGCAAATAGACTCCCATTGTAAAACACACAGTATACAAGGGCCAACTAGAGAGAGAAATGTCTCCCACCTCTTCTCTGGTGGAACCTGTCTTAAGGCATATTACTGCTGGGTGACCCACCTTTAACTTCAAGGCTTTAAAAACATAATTTCCAGTATATGTACATAACTCCTTACATATTATCTGCGCATACACTTTGCAAAGATTATGATGGCCAGTGTGACACAGGCACCATTCAGCAGAAACCTTACATGACACTCTTTGGTGAATTAGAATGTAAATACCAGATGCAGGGGACCCTTACGCACCCTTGTGCCCTCTGCCAGTTGGCAGTCAGAGGTCATTGGGTCACAGACACTTGTCTAGATCTCCAACACAAATTTAAAATAGTTAGATGCTTGTTTATAATAGAGATCATTGACATAAACTAAAAGATTTCTATGCAATCCCTTCGCCACTGAAGGGGAGGGGGAGATAAAGAATGGGTATCTTTAAAAATGGTTTTAATTTGTGTCAGCAAATACAATATAGAATCAGATGAATTTTCCATGGCTTCAGGTTCCTTGTGAACATTTCACACAATTGATGATGTACAGTGGGCTAGATCAGCCAGGGAGGGGGCTGGTATAAATCACTATAGCTCCTTGTAAGACAGTTAACACCAGCTGAGGATCTGACCCAATAGGTGTGTCTATAGGTATATAACATACATAGTCACAGATATACTGTTTACTGCGAACTCTGCAAGAAAATATTTTAAGGGTTCTATGTTCCTGGCAGATTAACACTTTTTTTTTTTTCTGGCTCAGGAGAGGAAGAAAACCCTGTGGGAGAAGCTCTGAAAAGCCAGCATTCCCTTAAATTGAACAGACAGGAAAAGACATGACATTTATAGTGCAGCAGTTTATTTCGAAGGGATTAGTGGATGAGATTTTAGGAATAAATACAATGTACATTAGGTTTAGAAAAAGCTTTTCCCCAGAGTACTGGAAGTGCCATTGATTTCTGACACGAGGTCAGAAACTTAAAATGTAATGCTGAGTCAATAAGAATAGACTATGCCTCATGTGCACCAATTGCTTCAGCTACAAGTGTTTTACTGCAGTAGCAAGAGGCCTAGCCATGAGTTCAGCTTTGACATCTAATTATGCCCATAACATCAGTGGGCCAAATTAATCCCTGATGCAATTCCTTTGCAATTAATGAAGTTAATTAGTTCAATTATCGATTTAAAGTTTGGTGTTTCCTTTTGTTATTTTCTGTGACCATTGAGTTTTAGCTGAATAGCTGCCAAATTCACAAGGTTAAAACAATGGGATTGTGCTCTATGGGCCTCCATCCAAAGCCCACTGAAGTCAATGAGAGTATTTCCAATTATTTCAGTGGGTTTTGGTCAGGCCTTAAATTGGCTGTTCAGTTTTAAGTGTGTGCTGTTTGTATCCAGAGCTCCTTATTATTGTCCCAATCCAGCTGAGCAATTAAGCATGTACTTAACTTTCAGCTTGCAAGTAATTCCACTGAAGTCAGTGGTAGTTCCTGTGATTGCTAACGCTGTAAAACAAACCGTATTATAACTTCTTGGGTTTATATAATTGTAGAGGGAATTGGGCAAACTACTTGTAGCAAATAATGTATTTGAATTTTCTCTCTTCAAATTTTCAAACAGACTTTAATTTTTATGATTTTGTTCAGCATTCAGAATTTTTCAAAAACCTTACACAACTGTGGTCCAAGGATTGTTTGCAAACTATTTGTTCTGTCTGTGGTTTTAACTCTTCATTATTCATTGTTCAGGGTGTGCAATTCTCCTAAATAGAGCTGGGTGATATTTTTTTTTCTATAACTTTTTTGGATGAAAATTGCAGGTTTGGTGACACCAAAATATTTCTCAAATTTTTGACTGTATTATTTAAATTTTAAAAATAAACAAAACTAAAAGAATTCCAATGAACCAAAATGGCTTGTTTGGACACTTGAAATAAAATGTTTCCATTTTTATTTGACATGGCTTTTTGTTTCAAATTTTCCTTTCATTTTATTTTAAAAAAATAATTTATAAATGCTCAAAATTTAAGTATTTCATTTTGGGTTGAACAAAATGATTTGTTTGACCCATTACTAAGGTGGAGATTACTATTCAGTTAACAGGAAACCTTAAAAATTGTTTCACTTTGACTCAAAATTTCCAGCAAACCAAAAAATATGTTCTTTCCACATCTCTGTGTCGCATGCTCTTGTTTCTCCTCAATAAGATGACAGCAACTTTTATAGACAAGAGGGGGGGAAATCAAAGACACTTCCAGATGGCCTAAAGAACATCTTCAGAGTGAACCACTGTATAGAGGGGAGGGATAGCTCAGTGGTTTGAGCATTGGCCTACTAAACCTGGGGTTGTGAGCTCAATCCTTGAGGGAGCCATTTGGGGCTAAAATCTGTCTGGGGATTGGTCCTGTTTTGAGCAGTGGGTTGGACTAGATGACCTCCTGAGGTCCCTTCCAACCCTGATATTCTATGAACACATTTGCAGTTTGGCAATGGTCAGACGTTATCCATCACTAATAGGGTCATTGTCATTCATACTATTGTTCATCATTAGCCTGTTTCAGAAGTCAGCCTTAGGGAAACTACATCCAAACTCATAAAACAAATGCCCCTCTAAATGACTTCTCACACTATAGGAGCAGTGGTAAAAAGGAAAAGGGAGAGAAAAGGGAAAACATTTGGAACCATTGTATTTTATGTCAAGTATCGGGGGTAGCCATGTTAGTCTGTATTCACAAAAACAACGAGGCACCTTAAAGACTAACAGATTTATTTGGTATTAATTGTAAGGTAGCTCCCTTCTCTTCATGTGTCAGTATAATAATGCCTGCATCTGTAATTTTCACTCCATGCAACTGACGAAGTGGGTTTTTTATCCACGAAAGCTTATGCCCAAATAAATCTGTTAGTCTTTAAGGTGCCACCGGACTCCTCATTGTTATTGTATTTTATGTAATTTATAAAATCCTGTAAATTACATATTAGTAGGATGGATTTTTTTTCTCGTAAAGAAGATGCCTTCATGCCTTGTGGTTTCCAGAGAGGGCAGGGGCTCTTGTTTCCATGACTGGCTCTACCATATGTTTTTTTTGTGAGACTTTGGGCAAGTCACTGGGGACTTGATTCTCCCTTTCATTACATCAGGGCAAATGAGGAATATGCTGAAATCAGTGAAGCTCTACTGGTGTAAAACTGCTGGAAGGAATAGGAAAATCAGGCTTTTACTCTCTATACATCAGTTCCCCACCCCAACTTTGAAATGGATATGGGAATTTTTCCCTTTCTCACTGGGGTGTTGAAAATAAATTCATTAGCATATGTGAGATGTTCAGCGGTTACAAAGCTGAGGGCCTTATAAATACCTAAAAAGGGGAAATACCTGGATTTTCAAAAGCACTCAACATTGGCCTAATCCTGCCTCCAGTGAAGTCAATGGGAGTTATGCTCTAGACTTCACAGAAGCACAGTTAAATCAATGCTATGAGCTTTTGCAAAATCCCACTCTACATCTCCAGGATGCTCAAAGTACAATGTGATTTGCCTGTTACTCTGAGTACCAGCAATAGTTTTTATAAAACAGTGGAGAAAAGGTAAGGGCTAGCGCTCAGCTCCTATCTTATGCTGCCTCAGAGCTCTAGCTAATACATAGCTGCTTTTTATTTTTTATGGTATGTACATCTAGCCCATAAATAGCCAGACAGCATTTAATTTTTCCCATTTTGGATAATTTGAACTCCTCTTGGAATGGAGAGCTTCAGTAGTATGAAAATGAAAGATTGATGTAGCACAGGAACTAATAAATGATGTGGAAAGATCACATTCTGCACTTATTTCCCATAATTCTTCAAAATTATTATGATGTAGTAGTTTTCTCATGGAGGGGACTTTTGGCAAGTACTCGCCCACTGAGCACATCCTAACATTTAAGCTTACCCCCATATGCATTTCTTTCTGTTGTCAGAAAAAACGTTTACTGGGAGCAGGTATGCAGACGGAAGAAAGCATGTCTGATCACTCCATCTGCTACTCTTTTGAGCTCAGCCCTGTGGTCTTTACTCAGCGAACACTCTCAGTTGCCACTGCTGCAGATCATTCAGCTAAGCCATTTGGTATCTTCTAAACACTGAGCTCTTGATTCCATTATCACTTACACTGGTATTAATTCCACCGAAGTCAATGAAGTTACACTGGAACACAACTGGTGAGAGTCCAGAATCAGGCCTCAAAGTTACTGGAGTTTTAATATTTTTTTAAGTCATGGCAACTAAATTAAAGAAATTGTAACAAACAACTATGGGCAGACATTACTATGTTAAGAGAATAACAGTAGAAAGTAAAGATGACTTTGTTCAGTTGTGTCTATGGCTCTGATCCTGCAAACACTTATACACATGCTTAACTTTAGTCAAAAATTGTCCCATTGACTTCAGGAGAATGACTCACATGCTTAAAGATAAGAATGTGTATAAATATTTCCAGGACTGGGACCTATATTGTCTCTGCCTAAAGAAGCTTCAAAAATTAAATGTGATGAATATTGACTACAAAAGCACTGTACACTCACAGGCATGCACACAAGTCCACCCACTTGCAGAACTCCAGACAGAAGGTTTATGTTGAATTAGCAGTGGAAATATTTCAGGCCCTTCCAGAAGCACCATCTGTTTCCGTGGCTGGTCTCTGTTTTGGTTATTTATGAACTTGTAGATTTATCAGGTTCACCTTTGGATAGCCTCCTACAACAACTATTGACAATTTAGCTTTTAGAGATGCAAGGGATTCGTGTTATCATTGTACTGAAAGTACCTCAAGCCTTGTCACATTATATATAAATGCAGGCACAAATAGGAAAACAGCTATATTTTCACATGGCAAAGGGAATTCCAGCCTCTCACATCTGTAATCTATGTGATGACACTATGCTAATTAGTTTCTTTAAGAGACAAACAGAAAAGCAAATTTCAAAAAGACTATTATTGGAAAAGAATTTCCCCATTGCAGTTATCACACACAATCTGTCTTTTCTGTATGTCATAATGCAGCAGAGGGGGAGGAGAAAGAGGGGATAGAGTTCACAAAAAGGAAAAACGGGGGAGGAGGTGGAGAGAACAGTCAGCTGGCTCTTCATGTGGCTTCACTTTTGTGTCAGGCTGTAAAAGGTCCTTATTTTGCAAACTAAGCATACAGTGTCTCATTCTGTACCATTGAAGTGAATGGCAAAACTCCCATTCACTTCAGTAGGCCAGGATCAGGTCTATAACTAGCAAGACTACAATAAAATCAAATTGTACTAAACTTTGGTTGGTTTTGTCAACTTTTGTCAGGTCCCAAATCAAGGCTAGCTCAGATCTAGGTCACAAGTAAAATTCATTACAACATTGTGAATGAATAGGGGGCAAAGAGTGTGTCAGGCCTGATGTGAGTTACAGCATGGGGGACCCTCTGCCAGTTGGCATTGAGGGGCTTCTGGGGTCATAAAAACAAAGCAAAATTCAGTGTTGGATACATACATATTTTTACAAATATAGTACTGTAGGAAATAAGTACTGAACCAATAAAATTGATATTCTATACAAACACAAGGTTACTATGTAACTCCATTGTTCTTGTCTTAGTGCTCATGAATAATATTGCCTATTTCATCTCCCATAGGCAGAGGGAGGCCCCCAAAAGCCCTCTCCCATATAGATATTAATCCAGCCCCAGAATAAGGGAGGAGCCAAAAAGGAATAGGGGGTCAATTAATCACTAGGCACAGGAAAATAATTCAAGAATGAAAGTAAGGTCAGAGTTTCAATATGAGTGTGTCCAAGGGAGACAGTCTTCTCTGCAGAGTGGGTACAAACTGGAGGAAACGTGTGTAAGCTTCTGAATACTGAGACACACAAAGGAGTTTCAGTGGAAATCTGTGCCAGGATTCCTTCATGGACATCCCCCTACAGCATCCCATTAGTAAAGGCTGAATCCAGGTGGGCTGCTCTAGCAGAGCACATTGCTACATCAGAAGGACAGCCATGCATTTTTAAAGGACCCCTTGTACACCCCTAATGACTTGTGAGCAAAGTTATCTTTGCCCAGTGGTGTACAAACTATCAGAAGACTGTACAGTCAGATCTCCCTAATGGTAGAATTTATTCCATAGCCCTCCAGGCTTTTTGGAATGCTTTCATTAGAAGGTGTACATATAAATCATTCCACTGTGCTATTAGAACTCTGTATAAGGGACAGCTTACATTAAGGTACACATTTATCTGCTTCAAAACATTTTTATGTAAATTAATTAAAATATTTTGAAATGTTTTCAAGTTGAACTAACGGTCTGATACTTATGGTGCCTGGCTCCCCTCTGAAAGATGCTAATAGTAAGTGGGACTAGACATCACATGGAGAAAGATCTATAACGCTGTACAGAAATGAAAAAAGGAGCAAAACAAAATACTTTGGGATTTGCCTGTCATTCTTTTTATGCTAACTAGATTTCCATCGCTAGTAACCTTCCTTACAATTCATCTGAGGGGCTCGTGGTGTAAAATATAATAGCAGTTTCAACTGCATCTAATAAAGTCTTATCAGTAAGCTCGTACATGTATTTTGGTGCAGTACTAGGAATACATTGCTGCAAAGTGATCTGATCTGCTCAATCTCAGGGGCCAAAAGAAAGATGTAAAAATCATGTTGTCCTCATTCTTATCTTTTTTACTCTGAGACTTTCACTGGTATAACTGCTTTGACTTCAGTGGAGAAACTCCTGGTTTTTGTTTTTTTAGCAGTGTAAATGAAAACTATCAACCCTGTATCCCTTCCCATTAGCACAACTTCAGCTAGAATGCAGAAGATGTGTGGGAAGTGGAACAAAGCTGACTTCACTTACTTAGTTTCACTAAGATAGATAGGCAGGGAGCTATACAAAATTCACCCAGAACTATACATGATCTGATATTAAAACGTGTGCTGTAAACTTCTTCCTTTTGAGGCTTCTAACTCTGTAAAAATGATTAGGCATATTAGACCAAAACCTGAGATTCTTGCATTCAAGCTAAATTCCTGCTAGCAGGACTGAGAGTTTTCCTGAACAAGGGCCTCAGGATATAACCTTTTATTTAACAGTTGGAGCTTTCCTCCATCCAAACCAAATATATATCACATAAGTCTGTTTCATTATGTATGTTAAATGTCTTTTCTTCATTTTAAAGGACAAACTTAAATTATCCACAACACACACACATCAATTTGGCTCTGGATGATGCAGGGAATTGATAATGGGATATAGAATCATCCACTTCCTCGGTTGCTAGTTCAAATTCAGCCCTGGTCTGCAACATGATTGAAAGTTGATGTTATCTGATTGTCTATGTTAAACTAGCTTGGTGATTTCAGTCCAGTAAGTTCCTACTGGAAAAATGTCCACACGGCTACCATTTGCCACTTACTGGTATCCTTACTGGCAGTCTCTGAAAGACAGTGGAAACAGAACTGCTCATCCTAGAAATGTTTCCTCCAGGTCAAGCCTGAAATAAGGTTGGTTCAGCAGTGTGGAGAAGTTGATACGGCCGCAGCATATACTGTAGCTGCCCTGTGGATAAATTGAGCGGGGTTTTAAGATGGCACCCATTACAAGCACATTAGTCACAAGAAAACCTTTCATTTGCATTTCTTAATGTTATAAAAATGCACAAAAGTTTTTCACAAGGCTGTTTAAAGCAAGGCTATTAATTTTATGATAGACATGAAACCTGCTACCCCACTAGAGAATAACACACTACTGATTATGTTCAAATGACCCATTCCAACACCAGTCCCTAGTGGCTGAAAACTAAAATGCCGTTATGTAGCTGCACCTGCATTTTTCAGGAGTATATTTCCTATCCGAATTTGCACGTTATGAATTATTGTCATTACTTTTTAGAAATAGTGTGTAGGTTGCATGCAGAATACAATAAACCTCTTCTGAAGGTAAGAGCCTTCTCCTCCCAGGTGACTCCATGACTGTAATGGTGAGGAACTAATAGGCATGGGCTGGGATCCAGTCTAAAAATAATGTAAAAAAGTAAAATTAATTACTTGTCTCATCTCCTGAAAGAGGCCTCCTCAGCCTCAGCCCTGTTTCCAGCTGGAGTGGGAAGCCTCTCCAAATCCCCACTCAGAAAGGCCATTTCCCCCACTAAGAAAATGCAAGTTAAAAATATTATTAAGAAAATGCAAGTTAAAGTGCAAGTATTAAAATCCTGTTGGGAAACCTGATTAAAGAAGTAATAGATCAGAAACAAGTGTGGAATTTTAATTTGTGAAGGGGGTTACCAAACAAACAAAGCAATGATTTGACCACTAGAGGGCACTTTGGCATCGGGTTTGATTATCACTGCTCTACAGCCAAAATGCTTCTGAAATAAATGTAGTCAAACTTTACTAATTCTGGGTCACTGAGAATGCAAATGATGCTTAAAATTGTTGATTGGCTCTAGTTTTCAAGATATGCTATTGGGTCGGTATATACGACCCTTGACTTGGGAATGGCGGAGGATAAGTGAGTTATAAAGGGAAGGGATCTCAATTTAAACCAGAAATGACTAAAATACATCTTTGACTGGATCTATGAATAAATCTATAACTGGGTTTGGACAGGACTTGCTTTTTAGGCAAAACAATGAATGATGCAATCTGAAGCTGGTATTGCATCATACATTATATGAATTGCATCATGTTATTCCTAGAAGTCATGGATGATGCAATCATAACGAAGCTTACATCACTCTGCTGAACAAATTGCCCTATATCAGCTCTAGAAATCATACAGTGTCATGCTCTCTTATTTGTCAGTGTTTGATTTTGCAAAGGGACACATTTCTGTTTAGCCAAAGTGAGCAGAGATGCCTTGTACTTGTGTGAACAGTGCAGATAACTTCTGCTATGTTTGTGGTGAAGTGACTTTTGCATCACAAAAGCGCAGTATAACCACTATGGTTAAGAAAGCCTATCACCTTTATTTTGGCTGCAAAATTGGAGATCAGGACAAGAGGTGGGCCCCACACATATGCTGCAACACTTGTGCAACAAATCTTCGCCAGTGGTTGAACAGGAAAAGGAAATCTATGCCTTTTGCAGTGCCAATGATTTGGAGAGAGCCAACAGATCATACCAGCAATTGTTACTTCTGCATGGTGCCTCCAGTTGGGAAAGGTGTGTCAAAGAAGAAAAAGTGGACTGTGCATTATCCAAACATTCCATCAGCTATACGCCCAGTACCCCACGGAGAAGGACTGCCGGTTCCTGATGCACCAGAATCATTCTCACTTGAGTCAGACGAGGAAGAGGATGAAACTTCTGGTCCTGAACCATCAATGTCACAGGACCCACATTTTCTCCCATCCTCCTCCTCTGAACCACACCTCATAACACAAGGTGAACTGAATGACTTTGTCAGGGATTTGGAACTACCCAAGAATAAGGCAGAGCTGTTGGGCTCCAGACTACAGCAGTGGAATCTCCTGGCAGGTGATGTTAGGGTTTCCATGTTCCGTGACCGTCAAAAGGATCTTGTCCCATTCTTCTTCATGGAAGGTGATCTTGTAGCCTGCAACAACATCGATGGTGTGATGGCAGCCCTCAACATCGTTCACGATCCAGATGAGTGGAGACTGTTCATTGATTCATCGAAGACGAGTCTTAAAGCTGTTTTACTGCATAATGGCAATGTTTTGCCATCAATTCCAGTTGGTCATGCAGTCCATAGGAAGGAAACCTATGACAACATGAAACAACTTTTGAGGTGCATAAACTATGACCAACATCAGTGGCAGCTTTGTGGCGATTTGAAGGTTGTTGCTCTCTTGCTTGGTCTGCAGCCTGGATACACAAAGTACTGCTGTTTTCTCTGCGAATGGGATAGTCGTGCAAGAGATTCCCACTACATCAAGAAAGATTGGCCACTCCGACAGTCATTGGAGCCTGGGAGGAAAAGTGTTCAGCATCCACCACTTGTTGAATCAAGGAAGATTTTGTTACCACCCTTACACATCAAGCTGGGTCTGATGAAGAACTTTGTCAAGGCCATTGACAAAACACAAGCAGCTTTCAAGTACCTCCGTGGAAAATTTCCAAGGTTAAGTGAAGCTAAGATAAAGGAAGGTGTCTTTGTTGGTCCTCAGATTCGTGAACTTCTTCGAGATGATGCATTTGACCATGCACTGCGTGGCAAGGAAAAGACGGCATGGAAAGCCTTCCAGTTAGTGGCAATAAATTTTCTCGGAAACAACAAGGCAGACAACTACAGGTTGTTGGTGGAAAACCTCCTCAAGGCATACAAAAGCCTTGGTTGCAACATGTCACTAAAGATACATTTTTTGCACTCTCATCTAGATTTTTTTCCACCGAACTGCGGAGCAGTGAGCGACGAGCACAGCGAGCGATTTCACCAGGACATTGCAACAATGGAGAAACGCTATCAGGGCAAATGGAGCCCATCAATGCTTGCAGACTATTGCTGGACAGTGACAAGAGATGCTCCATTTAATGAATACAAGAGACAAGCCAAGAAGCGCCGAGTAGACACTGAATAGGACTAAACTATGTACAGAATAGTTTTTTGCCTTTTGTTTCATAATACATTTTATTTAGATAACCCTTTTGCTGATTTTTAAAGTGTTACATAAACAGGACAGGTGAAATATTATCATGTAAAGCAACCATAAACACATGAAAAGACCTAGGTTTACAATTTATGATTAAAACTCTACTATCTACACAATATACATAGACATAAAATGTAAAAACTTAAATATCTTAGAAACAGTAGCCAATCAGTTGTTTTAATTGTCATATTTGAATTCAGCACATCAAAATACATAATAAATAGCACATTTTATCTCTGAAGCAGACGACTTCTCAAAAATTGTAGACCAGTGTTATAGAACTTGCTTTATTATATGCTTTCCTTACAAAGTAATTATTAGGCAGTTATCTGTCTAATTCAGAAGACACTAGCTGTCACTGTCTGAAAAACTAAACTCCACTTTTGTTATAAAGATTTTATAGTATTAATAGGATTGTGGGTATTACAGCATTATTAGGATGGGGTATAGAACATTAACTCTGTAGGTTGAGGATAAGCAGGATGCTTGTAAATCATGATCTAAAGCAGTGGTTCTCAACCAGAGGTCCGGGGCCCCCTGAAGGGCTGCGAGCTGGTTTGAGGGGGACTGCCAAGCGTAGCTGGCATTAGACTCACTAGGGCCCAGGGCAGAAAGCTGAAGCCCCACCATGGAGGACTGCAGTCCGGGGCCCTGAGCTCCAGCACCTGGGGCTGAAGCTGAAGCCTGAGCAACTTAATTTCCCAGTGCTCCTTTTGGCATGAGCCACCAGGCAATTGCCCTGCTTCCTACCCCTTAATGCCAGCTGTAGATTTTATATGGAGAAAAGCTAGTGTCATTCATTGAGGTGAATGGGATTTTTGTCATAGACTTCAAAAGGACCAGGATTTGGCCCTAAATGAGTGAGTGATTTTTAATCCCTTTATTTGGAAGAGCTGAGTTCCTATTTCGCATTATTTTTATATGTAAATTGATAGATGCAACCTAACTGTGGTGGGTGAAATGGGACACTACTTTGTTGTACAATTTGTTAAAGGACTTCCCTGCTTTTTGTGGTGATACACTGTAACTACCTGTAAATATCCCTATGAAACAAACAGTTAAAAGAAGTTTCACTGAATTTTCAGAGGCTAGAGAAAATGTGTGTGGTTTTCCCAGCCTGTGAGATCTTGAGATTTCAAATCCCCCCCCCTCCCTCCCGCTCCAACCCCACATCAGGATGAAAAGTAGAGATCTTGAACATTTGTGAAAGTAGAATGAGCCTGATCCTCCTAACCACTTATGTGTGGGTGTACCTTGGCTCACATGAGTAGTCCCACTAAAGTCAATAGGACTATTCATGTGCAAATGGCTGCAGGTCCTGGTGTCATGTGATAGTAGTTTTGCATGTCTTGAAACCTGATGCCAGGAAAAAGTTGATATTTTGTTGAGTTTTGTTTTGAAACTGAGTGCTTTTGAACCCGGAACTTTAAGAGAAACGTAGATTGCCCAAACCCTGCAAGGTTTTAAGGAAAGATCTGAAGGAGGATAATATAGTGACTTTGCAGTTTTTTTACTTGGAGCTCTTCCCAGACATAAAGGGGTGAGATGGGAGAAAGCACAAAGGATTTTGAGGGAACGTTGAACTAATGGACAATAAAGTCTGGCATCACTGTGAGAGTGGAGGCAGGTGTCAACAGCCGAGTCATGTTTAAGATATGAGCAGTAAGGTGGGGTTAGGGAAAAAGAACATTAAAAGGTAAAGCAATTGAAATATTTGCATTGGAAGAAGGGGAAGTAAAACTTATTTACAAATTCTTAGATGATGCATGAGCCAGAAAGGAATACCACTATCTCTCCCAGAGCTTGTGGTTCTGTGGAGCTAAGCAGACCAGCATAAAAATAGTAAATATTTGTTTGTTCTCGAAGTGGCCTGGGTGACACTAGATATGCACATGGTTTACCTTCCTCTGCCTTAGAACAGTTTAAATTGGGAGATTGACATCAGCGGAGTGTAAAGCTGAAGTAAGTGAGCAGAGAAATAGGCCTGGTGGGAGCTGGTCTGTTTGAGTTAAGAAGCTGCCATTTTAACAGTCACTTTTCCTGTGTAGAACTGGGATTTTAAACTACTTTTAAAATGCTTAATTTTACATATTATGCATAGTTTTTTTCTGATGTTAAAGTGAATTTTAATGCTTGTTAGAGGCTGACATGTCTTGTGCTGCTGGAAACTAAAGGTCTGTTTCACCATTGAACAGGTCCAGCACAGGCAACAGCAGAAAGAACTACCCTGACCATATGCCTCAGACCTATTCAGAAGCATTCTCCAAAGTTGAGGAAGAAGTTTAACTCCATGTTCGGTGCCTTTTTTGCTGTTACCTCCAACAGGGGTGTCAATGGTAGTTATTTGTAGATGGGAATGCCTGTCCATACGAAACTGCACTGAGATCACCCAGCACATTTCACACAGCCCATCACACAGCCTTAATGTAATTCTGTGCTGGATTGGTTCTTATACCGTACTTAACATCATAGCAGCTGAGCACCTTTTAGTAATTACTCTACCTGGGACTGATTTACACTGGTGAAAAAAAGGTTCTAGGTTTCATTTCAGAGCCATCCTGTCCCCATTTTTGCCTTATTTCTGTTGACTTGCATCAGTGATATGGCACCAAACAGCAGTGAAAGGGTTGATATAGCACAGAATAACCCATTTAAACTCCCAACACTTGACCTTCTGAAATTGCTGAAAGGGTCATGGTTTTCATTCTTCCTTTTTAAGAACACTAAAACTGTCATTTCCTAGATGCAATACATTTAGCGGTAGAGCACTTACTGAACCCAGGCAAACATTTTTTGCTGAAAATTGCAGTGTTAACTGCCAATAACTTGTTAGTGGCATGAATCAAAAGGCCCACATTTGCACAAGGGAATATTGATTTTGAGTCTTGTAGGAGGACTCTGCATACAAGAAAAGAAAGTCTAAGAAACGTAATTCTCTTTCTATAGAATGGATGAATGTGCACTGTGAAGTTAAGTCTTTAAATGTGTATAACTGGCATAAAAAGCCCCATTACACAACTCAATTTTTTACTATTAAGAACTGTTGCTGAGTCTCTTTTAATTCAAATTAGGTACCCTTTAGTTCGAGTCAGCAGTATCCCCAGGGGGCAGTTAGAGCACAACATTTCGGTGCTCTCTGCAGTTCGCACCCTGATAGTCCTCATTGTGGTGCCGTGTAGACATAGCCTCAGTTTGTGGCAGAAAATGTAATCAAATCAGCCTTCCTACACAAGAGTACAACTGTGTGGTAATCTGCACTAAGCACTAGAATCTACCTGTCTACGTATTGAAAACAGAGACACTGGGCTGGAAATGATTAATCCGGTTGGTCAGACTGGGTAATTTCTAACAATATGACAGCATATTGTTAACCGTGCCATTCACCTTTCTGTTATGAAGGTCCTGTGATTGCTTTATGGATTTTTACTGGGTAGTAAAATTTTGTTTTGAGTACATAGAGCAAAGAGAGACAATTAGGAAGCACTGCTTCTAAAAGAGCTAATCCCAGCTGAATAACTAAGGACTGAATAACTTGGAAAAATATAAAAATGAAGGAAAAACAGGAAAGGAACTGAAGCGTGCATATAATACTACATTTAAGGGCCTGTCTACACTTAAAATGGTGCAACTGTGCCACTGCAGCACTTCAGTGAAGACACTACCTACCCTGACAGAAGGTAATCCACCTTCCCGAGAGACAGTAGCTAGGCTGATGGGCTCATTCTCCTGTTGACCTAGTGCTGTCTACACCCGGGTTTAGGTTGGTTTAACTGCATCACTCAGGAGTGCAGATTTTTCACATCCCTGAACAATGTAGTTATACTGACCTAATTTCCTAGTGTACACCAGCCCTTAAATGGGCTTCAGCTTCAGTATGACTGCACTAGCTTTTCCAAATGTAAAGAACATCTGGACCCTACTCCAAAATATATTTAGAAACAATTCTGCATAGCAATGACTTAGATATTATGAATTTTTCTTCCATTAAGAAAAAACTGATTTTTGTTTTACAGCTTGTCTGGTTTTGCTGCTGTTTGCCTAAGGTAGGTGCTAGTCCTCTATTTGTAACATCAGCCCCAATATAGCCAAGGGCCTGATTCTGCACCACTAGAGTCATTCAGAGCAGCATCAGGACCCAAATGCAATGTCACACTTTGGAATAAGTAGTAGAAGATGAATTTAAGAGGCACTATTTTTTCATGCTAGGGTCCTACTGGATATTGTCATCCCCAAGTTTCAGGAATCATTAGTTAGGCACCAAAAATCATGAGACTTTTAAAAATAAGTGTTCCTTTTATCTGCCTTCTGGTTTCTGAACCATTTGGGTGCAGTCCAGTCATATTTTCAAGCTTTTCTCCATAGCCCAGATGACTAGAAACTTTTCTGTTTTTGTTTGTTTGTTTTACGCAAGATCTCAGCTTTCATTTAATGACTGGATTCTATGTACTGACGATGTGAGAAATATATCAAATGTCACCAGACTCTCAATTAAAAAAAATCACAAGAATTGACAACACAGAGACCAGACATGGCCCTGAGTCATAAAGTTTGGATACAGACCCAGATTTTCCCAAAGTTTGGAAGTATTCAGGGGTGGTGCTTTGATTTGAACTTATCTGTAATGAAGAACAGGAAAAGTAAAAGAAAGAAAATTCAACACCAGACAGTGTAAAGGCAGAACTGGTTCACTGTAGCAGTGGAGCTCAAATTTTCCAGGTTCTGTATCTAAATCAAATGGGAACATGTGCTGTATTCCAAAAAGAATAAGGCAAAACAGACTCAGTTATCCACCATCTACCCTACTCCTTCTCCCCCCAGTCAGACTTCTACCCTTCAGCAGTACAATCATCCACCCAGTTCCCCTCTTACCTTTCTTCTCTGAAGTCCCAAAACATACTGCAATTCAGTTCTTCTTCTCCCAGTCATAGCTCTCTCTCTACATGGCAGATCTTGGCAGCAGCTCCAGCTCTAGGAGCAAACATAAAGCCAGATAAGCACTGTGAACTGAAGGGGAATGGGAAAGGTTATTGTGCTAAAAGAGGACTTTTTGCTCCCACTGAATTCTTCAGGCTATTTGGTGAAGCATCTGGGGGTCTGGCAGAGAAATAGATTTGCAAACCTGCCTCCTTCTGGTGCAGTTTTGCAAAGCTACTCTATGAGCTTGTGTACATGAAGAAATTGACAGGAGTAGGTATTGCAGATTAAGCTACCCAGCAATAGCTATTCTGGAATAGCTCTCTCTGTGCACACTACTCCGGAATAAAAGTGATTTTATTTCAGAATAATTACTCTGCTTTGGAAGTGCACTAATTCTTCTTATTTTTATTCTAGAACAGGGTGTCCACGCAGGAAGCTATTCTGAAATAGTTTATTCCACAAAAGCTATTTTGATAATTTCCCCATGTAGACCAGTCCTAATCTAGTGTAACCAGGCCAGGTTTTGAGAAAGTAGGATGTGCACCACATACCATACATTATTTATTTGAAGAGGAAGTATGGTCTATTGGTTAGAAAACAGAACAGTCTCTCAAATATCCTGGCTTCTAGTCTTGGCTCTTGTATTTATTTGCTGTGTGTTAGCCTAATCTCTGTTTGAAATAAATGTAATATTTACCTGACAGTGGTGTTTTGAGGCTTACTTACTGCTGATAAAATACCTTGCAATTCTCAGATAAAAGCACTAATATTTAAGGTTTGGAAAAGAGGGGTATGGAATAGGAATATAAAGCTTAGTTATTGGTGACTTCAATTTTCTCTTGCTTACGTTTCCCTCTGGAGCTGTTAGACAAAGTGAAAAGGAAGAAGACTCTTGCTGTCCTTTTTATTTTAATAACGAAACAGGTTTGTGGACCTAGAGACTTTATAAAATTATTTCATGGTTGTCGATTTGAGACATTCTACCTGGATGTCTCTCCTGAACTTGAACTAAGATGCTAGGTAAACCAACAAATCCCGGAGCATTTTATTAGCTAAAAGAGCTCTACTTGTGTTGTATGAACTACAAGGACTCTACGTAATCAGATTATAAATAATTTGGGGGCAGGGGCAGTGTTTTCATTGTGTATCTATACAGCACCTACCACAGTGGGGTCATGATCTCTGATTGAAGCCTCTAGATGCTACCGTAAATATAAATACTTAATCATTTTTTACAACTATCCAGCACTGTTGTCGAAGAAAAAAAGGAACATCAAAGCAGATTTCACCCAGTGCCCTCAATACTGTGGCATTGTGTCACAGCATCTGTGACAGATGCATCTAAATCAGTTTGCTGAGATGTGGAGTGGAAAGGTTGACAACTAGAAACAAATTATTTAGAGCTTTTTCTTTCATATTCCTGTGTTTTTATTTTCCTGTTTTCTTATGTTTTGACTCTCTTTGCCCCAAGGATTATGGTGGTAGCAATGGTAACTTGTTTTAAACCATTTTAATTAAATTCTGAAAAGCTTATATACTTGTCTTTTCAATCTCCCTTTCCCTATCCAAAAAACAGAGGAGTTAATCATACAGTGGGCTTTAGTTTACTCTGAACCCAAGCTGTTACAGTGGTCATTAAGTCTTGCTATTTAGTTAAAATACAGCCTGTCATCAAAACAGGTTTCTGTTGCATTGTTTTGTATTTGCCTTTCAATCCAATAGAGAGCTCTGTGATTTTAGAATTCTCTTCTGTTTCTATTATTATAGATTCACTCTTTATTAAACTCTTCACATAGGTGAAGGAAAAGAATTTGGCAGCATTAGAATTTGGCCTCGAGGAAGCAGCTGGTTCCGTCTTCAGGAAATACAAGTATCTAGATTTTGAGAATGAGGGAATTTTGCATAATAACTTTTTATAAATATGAAATGCCACTCAGGTTCTGTTCGAGGTTAACCTGCCTGACTGCCAGGAGTTAAATCAAAGGAGGCTGCTAAGGGAGAAACCAACAGGAAAGGGAAAAAATAACAAAGAGAATACTCCTTGGAGAAGCTAATTTGGGATACCCCATGCCTGGTTCCAGCTAGCCTGGCAGGGTGCATTCCTCCCAGACCAAAATCTAAGGATCTAAGGATCCTTAAAGATGATGGCCTCTGGAAGGAGGGTTGGGGGGGCTGACTGAGTTGCCAGCCAACTCTGTTGTGTTAACCTATTTTCCTAAATGATATGTTCCTTCTGGCAATTCAATGCTACTTTAAGATGCCAAAAAGCCTGGTGAGACGGGCTGGATTTTTCCTACCCCTGACCTTGAGTGATGT
The DNA here is from genome assembly GCF_028017835.1 of Emys orbicularis. Classification (NCBI taxonomy): domain Eukaryota; kingdom Metazoa; phylum Chordata; order Testudines; family Emydidae; genus Emys; species Emys orbicularis. The sequence continues at coordinate 29,476,594 of NC_088687.1, read as the reverse complement.
GCCAGAAGCCAGGCCTGGCATCGGAGGCCGACGTACTCAAGAGGGACTAAAAGGGGTCTAATGCATGGCTCACTCAGAATCCGTGACACTAGGGGTAGGTCTACACTACAAGCACTGCAGCTGCATCACTGTAGTTTAGGCACTTACTACAGCAATGGAAGGTTTTTTCCATTGCTGTAGTAACTCCACCTTCTCGAGAGGTGATAGTGGAATTCTTCCATTGTCCTAGCTGCATCTACCGCGGGGATTATATTGAGCATTACTATGTCGCACAGGGCATGACATTTTTCACAGCCCTCAGTAACATAGCTAGGTCAATCTAAGTTTAGTTGAAGCCCAGGCTTAGGAGGTGAACACAGCAATAAGATTTAACTATATATTTATTTATTTCCCACGAACTGTGTGCCTTTTGTTATTTGCTTTCCACAGATATTCTAGCAGATGTTTACTGAAAGGAATGCCTGTGAAAATAGCACATTTTAAGTAGATACTGAATATTCACAGAAAATAAATACACACAAAGTAAATTTTGAATTTGCAACTGTGAGTATTCACATCAGAAACCTGATTCCAAGAGTAACTCAGGAAGTAAGGGATCAGAAACATACCATAAGACCAAACAACCTCTCAAATAACCCTCTTTTCTCCTACACTGTCTGCTTATTCCCCTTTCCTTCAATGTCCCTTCCCTTTTCTTTCCATTTAGCTTATCCCTCTTAAGTAACTCTGACCCCATCCCCACCCCCCCCAAAAAATTGTGGAACTAACATGTTTGCCGCCATTACATTGTTCATTCTGCTTGTGTGATTTATCTTTCCCCCATCTTCTGTCTGTCTTTTCTCTAGATTGCAAGCTCTTACTTCTATATTTGGCACTGGTATGACTGTTGCTGGAATACTGTGAAGAAGAAGTGAGAGACAAAAAGGCATCCTTTAAAAAGTGGAAGTTAAATCCTAGTGAGAAATTAGAAAAAAGCATAAACTCTGGCAAATGAAGTGTAAAAATATAATAAAGAAGGCCAAAAAATAATTTGAAGAACAGCTAGCCAAAGACTCAAAAAGTAATAGCAAATTTTTTAAAGTACATCAGAAGCAGGAAGCCTGCTAAATAACCAGTGAGCCCACTGGACGATCGAGATGCTAAAGGAGCACTCAAGGACGAGAAGGCCATCATGGAGAAACTAAACAAATTCTTTGTATCGGTCTTCATGGCTGAGGATGTGAAGGAAATTCCCAAACCTGAACCATTCTTTTTAGGTGACAAATCTGAGGAACTGTCCCAGATTGAGGTGTCATTAGTGGAGGTTTTGGAACAAATTAACAAACTAAACAGCGATAAGTCACCAGGACCAGATGGTATTCACCCAAGAGTTCTGAAGGAACTCAAATGTGAAATTGCAGAATTACCAGCTGTAATTTGTAACCTATCATTTAAATCAGTTTCTGTACCAAATGACTGGAGGATAGCTAATGTGAGGCCAATTTTTAAAAAGGACTCTAGAATGATACCAGCAATTACAGGCCGATAAGCCTGACTTCAGTACCAGGCAAATTGGTTGAAACTACAGTAAAGAACAAACTGTCAGACACAAAGATGAACATAATTTATTGGGAAAGAGTCAAAATGTTTTTTGTAAAGGGAAATCATGCCTCACCAATCTACTAGAATTCTTTGAGGGGGGTCAACAAGCATGTGGACAAGGGGGATAGAGTGAATAGTGTACTTAGATTTTCAGAAAGTCTTTGACAAGGTCCCTCACCAAAGGCTCTTAAGCAAAATAAGCTGTCATGGGAGAAGAGGGAAGGTCCTCTCATGGATTGGTAACTGGTTAAAAGTTAGGAAACAAAGGGTAGGAATAAATGGACAGTTTTCAGAATGGAGAGAGGTAAATAGTGGTGTCCCCCAAGGGTCTGTACTGAGACCAGTCCTATTCAACATATTCATAAATGATCTGGAATAAGGGGTAAACAGTGGGGTGGCAAAATTTGCAGATGATTCAAAACTATTCAAGATAGTTAAGTCCCAAGCAGACTGTGAAGAGCTACAAAAAGGATCTCACAAAACTGGGCGACTTGGCAACAAAATGGCAGATGAAATTCAATGTTGATAAATGCAAAGTAATCATAGATTATTAGGGTTGGAAGGGACCTCAGAAGGTCATCTAGTCCAACCCCCTGCTCAAAGCAGGGCCAATCCCCAACTAAATCCCAAAATTGCTCCCTCAAGGATTGAGCTCACAACCCTGGGTTTAGCAGGCCAAAGCTCAAACCACTGAGATATCCCTCCCCCCACATTGGAAAACATAATCTCAACTATACATATAAAATGATGGGGTCTAAATTAGTGGTACCACTCAAGAAAGATCTTGAAGTCATTGTGAATAGTTCTCTGAAAATATCCACTGAATGTGCAGCAGCAGTCAAAAAAGCAATCAGAATGTTGGGAATCATTAAGAAAGGGATAGATAAGAAGACAGAAAATATCATATTGCCTCTATATAGATCCATGGTACGCCCTCATCTTGAATACTGCGTGCAGATGTGGTCATTCCATCTCAAAAAAGATATATTGGAATTGGAAAAAGTTCATAAAAGGGAAACAAAAATTATTAGGGGTACGGAACGGCTGCCGTATGAGGAGAGATTAATAAGACTGGGACTTTTCAGCTTGGAAAAGAGACGACTAAGGGGGGACATGATAGAGGTCTATAAAATCATGACTGGTGTGGAGAAAATAAATAAGGAAGTGTTATTTACTCCTTCTCATAACACAAGAAAAAGGGGTCACCAAATGAAATTAATAGGCAGCAGGTTAAAAACAAACAAAAGGATATATTTTTTCACACAATGCACAGTCAATCTGTGGAACTCCTTGCCAGAGGATGTTGTGAAGGCCAAGACTATAACAGGCTTAAAAAAAGAACTAGATAAGTTTATGGAGGATAGGTCCATCAATGGCTATTAGCCAGGATGGGCAGGGATGGTGTCCCTAGCCTCTGTTTGCCTGAAGCTGGGAGTGGGCAACAGAGGGTGGAGCTCTTGATGATTACCTGTTCTGTTCATTCCCCTGGGGCACCTGGCATTGGCTACTGTCAGAAGACAGGATACTGGGCTTAGATGTATCTTTGGCCTGACCCAGTATGGACTGGATACTTTTCTAAAAGATTTGCTCTAGGAATTACTTTGGGAAAATTTTATGGCCTGTGTTATACAGGAGGTGAGACTAGATTATCATAATGGTCCCTTCTGGCCTTGGAAACTACAAATCTATGAACGAAATTTATTTTTAAAATGATTATGATTTGACAAATACAACTCTTCCATGTAAACAAGACCTCAATTTAGGTCTAAGGTGTTAAAACCATATACAGTAATACCTGCTATTTATAAATACAACACAATATGCTACACACAGTATGTACCTGTTCTATGTTATCTATAAATTTATGTGCAACAAAAGTCATGCACTAATAAATTTCTATTACCGTCACATACACGATCCATACTGTGTGAACTGTGGCCAACTATGGTTCCTTTAGGAACTATGACCTCGTATTTCTCCCTGAGTTTTATAATCTATTGTGTTTGAAGTTAAACTTTCTTTGTATTGATTGTATTAAAACAAATAACATAATTCACTTTGTATCAATTACAAAAAAAGTTATGTTTATGGCACTCATGTAGTACAAAGTAAAATTGTGTGGGAAAAGAAATCAACAATGAACAGTCGTGGCATATGACTAATAACTCTACTTGCTGCTCAGTTGAGTTCCTTGCAATAGAGCACAGACCACATTTTAACTCAGAAATTGTTTCGTGAATCACCTATTCTCCTGTTCAAAACTGTACAGATCTATTGTGCAGAGGCCTGTAACCCTAAATGGGTCCCAGCTAACAGAAGTCCAACTCAGCCTGTTATATAAAATTGTTCATAAAAGTCAGCAAAAGTCGGAACCAAACAGAATGGCACAAACTGGATTTATTACATGATTAAAAGAACTATGATAGTGGTCTGCACGACTCCTGGGAAAGTCATGGGTTGGCATGAAAATGAGCTGAAAGACTGTAGAAATTGGAGGAAGAGGACTGGTGGACTGGAGGAAGCTAGATTCACCATAATGGCTGGCAGCCCCACTGTCTGCTGGGATCGTCAATGACACTGTTGGGCCTTCATCATACTGATCCTGAAAGATGTCCTGAACACACAGGGACAGAAAGAAGGAACCAGATGACATCACCACTTTCATTTGTTTCTCCTTTTTCTTGTCACTCTCCTTTTACCTTCTGTCTAAGGGTATGTCCACATTTTGAGCTGGAGGTGTAATTCCCATCTTGAGGAGACATACTTGTGCTAGCTCTGGGAGGGGCTAGCCACCCCAAGTATAATCCCATCCAAAATGCTGAAAACATCCCTGGGTGCACCCTCTGCTGCTATGCTATATTTTTACAGTGCTAGTTCCATCAGCTAGTGCAGATATGACTCCTCAGACAGGAAATTACACCCCCAACTCCAAGTGTAGATGTACCTTAAGAGTCTGGCTTAGCCATCAAAACAACTCCACCTTTTCAAACAATGCTGTGAGCCTGTGACCAGAAAGACAGCTAAAAGCAGAAGCTGCATTTTCTCTTGGGGGGGGGGGGGGAAGTGTGAGAGAAAAAGAGAGAGAAAACAGGACTGAACTCCAACAACAACAGTTTCAGACCATCTAAATTAACATTAAAAAAGCATCCAATAGGTAATACCATTTAAAAGACTGTCAGAGTTTTCTCTGTATAAAAGACTATATGCATCTAAAAGGAAAGGGAATAAGGGACATTGTTAAAAACGAAAGCTTTATTTAATACTTTACATTTCAAATGCTTTAACTGATTTTTCTTCTTTTTCTAGCTCTAATAAAAAGTTTAAAATATTAATGGTGCTTGTTACAATGGAAGTGGCCATCAATACCTTGACACAAAAGCCTGGATCATACATAACTGCTTAACGTTGTAACAGTGAGGAAGGGTTTCATTAAAATGTTATACTTTGCTGGTCCCTAGACACCGACACCCCCTTGTCAAAACAACAGACCATCTCCCTTCTCATTCACGATCATGCAAGATCACTGTTGCAGCTCCCTACAGCCAAGGCCAGATTTCCAATTAGGCACATGCCTGGAGCACCGGCATCCTACGGGCGCCTAAAAGTTAAAAGTGGGTTAGAAGTTTCATTTTTTACTGAATACAGGAAGGTCAATTGTGGACAGGGGGTGCTGAAGATGCTGTGCCTAGGACACGTAAACTGTAAATCCGGCCCTGCCTACAGCCATTGCTTAGATAAGGTGACAGGAACATTTTTAATATGGTTTTGGCTTTTATTGGAATTTAGAAGCTAGAAATAAGGAGTAGCAAGTTGCACCATATAACCATTCAGCTCTCAGGCATATGATCTGGTGGCCGCCACCACCAGCAGTGTGTGGACTAAGTTTGGGAAATCTAGGGAAGAATATTAAAACGGTGACAAGAAAAATAAAATAGCCCCAGTGTCCAGTGGGGCCTTCAGATTACAATATATTACATTCTGAGTGTCAGGGCCACATTCTGCCCTACAGCAGGACGTGAATCGCTTCCCCTGAACTCGGTAGGAGTTAGCTCGATCCTGCAGGGAAGGGCTCTGGCGCTTTGTCTTTAGTTCTGTGTTCCTACTGGCAGTGCTGGAATATAAAAATTCAGCCTCCCTTCGCTCACACACACGCGCCTCTAAGAAACGCTCACGCCGCCGCTCAGCCTCACGTACACAGCCCTAGCCACCTCCCTCTCCTCAGCCAGACGCACGCCCAGGCTGGGTCCTTCCGCCCGCAGACACGTGCTGCCCCGCTCTGCCTCACGCAGGCAGGCAGCCAGCCCCACGGGTCCCAGCCCCACGCCCTTCCCCACCCCGTGCTGGCGCTCGCCGCCTCCCCCAGGCCCCGTGACCGCACAGACCCGCCCTGCCAGGCAGCGGCCGCGGCGGGCATTGTGCGGCGGAGCGGCGCGCTGGGGCTCGCCCCCCGCCCGGGCAGAGGCGGCGGCGCTGAGGGCCAGGCTGCCCCCGGGAGCAGGGGGCGCTGGTGTCGGAGGGGAATGGGCTCCATGGCGGGGCTGCTGCCGCCCGGAGACTGCGGGTGCGATGGGGACGCGGAAGCTGCGGGAGCCCGGCACAGACGCCGGCAGCCAGAGGAGCGGGTCAGTTTCACCTTCCCCGCCTCGGGGACAGGGTAGGGCAGCCGCGCCCCAGAGCAACAGGCACCAGCTGCTAACAGAGACAGCAGCCGCTGGTCTCTTCCCCCAGCGCCATGGGGGGGCTGTCCCCGGGGCGGGGGGGGGGGCTGTCCCCGGGGAGGGGGCAGCGCCATGGGGGGGGGGCTGTCCCCGGGGAGGGGGCAGCGCCATGGGGGGGAAGGGGGCAGTGCCGTGGGGGGGTTGTCCCTGGGGCGGGGGGCAGTGCCATGAGGGGGCTGTACCTGGGGGTATGGGGTAGCGCCATGGGGGGGGGCTGATCTGGGGCCGGGGGAGCGGGCAGTGCTATGGGGGGGCAACATCATGGGGGGGCTGTACCCGGGGCTAACCCTGGTGCAGGTTGGTGTTTCTCCACTCTCCCCGCAGCAACAAGTGCAGCACCAGGCACAGGCAGACCCAGCAGGGTCACCCCGTGCACGGCTGTACCAGGGAGGAGGCACGGTCCCGCCCAGGACCATGGGGCAATGCAGCCCAAGTGCCTGGCCGCAGGGGTATATGGCCTCCGCCCCACAGTGAAGGGGGTGGGTACAGCAGGTAGCACCTAGAGGTGGAGCGGTGGGCTCCGGGGCGAAGCGGGGAGCAGCTGTGCCTCGAGACCTTTGGATAGGGGCGGCTGCGCGGTGCAGGGGCGGCTGCGCGGTGGGTGTGTTGGGTGCTACGGTCTCCGGACTGCACACCAGAGGAATGGCCTGCCACGAGGACCAGCTCGGGCCGGAGTCGCAGCACTGTCCATGGCAGGAGCAGGCAGGTTGCGATGTCCAACCCCAAGAAGATACCCGCTGTCCGGGTTTTCACGTGTCCAGGTTTCAGTGCAAAGGAGCCAGGGAAGCATAGGGCTTGGAGCAATGGTGGTTGAGGTACTGGTGAGTGTGCTGGACCTCAGTATGCAAGTCACCTGGCAGCCTGGTGCTTTGGTCACCAGGTCTGGAAAAGGGAGAGGATGTGGGACCTTTCTGATGAGCTGGGATTAGCTATTTAAGGGGTGTCAAGATTTTGGTATCTCCCCTGCAGATTTATAAATTATATCAGATTCATCACTTTTTATCTCCCTATCTCAATAAGATCTTCAGTCACTCCATCTTAAGCAGGAAAACTGCAAACGAGATTTAATAGTATCCAGCTTTAGAGTATGGATCATTAAAAAATAGTACAGTTTTTGTATTGTGTAAGCCATCAAAATAAATTTTCTGTGGTTCCTGCAGCCTTGCACACAACTTCCTCAGTTAGCAATTTCAGTTCGGGACTGGTCTGAACTGCAAGAGAAAATTGAGGAGCAACCAAATACATTAAAGACTCAAAAAGACATTACAATAATACAAAGTGCATGAGAGGCAGTAAGTGTATATTGATAAACTACTATTAAAAAAAATTAGGTGATCTACTTGAAATTCATTCTTGAGGTAAAAGATGATTATGCAACCACTTATTATAACAAACGTATAACAAACAATTCAAATTGTATTTTATAGGACTGCAGATTTTTAACCTGCAGTTAATCATGGTCAACAACATCCCTCCATAAAATGCAGTTACATAGCACAGTAACATTTATTATGCCCTCTAATAGTCAGAATCACTTATGTGGTGAGGTGGCATTGTTTCCCCCACTCCTTTAATAAGAGAAATCCGATTTGGTGAGGAGGAATGTTTAGAATAATTATTGATATCTTCACAATGGTTCCAGTCCTGCATCAGGCTCTACTAGTGCATACCCACCTGAATGCAGAGTTCTGTGCTAATGGACTGGAGGCTTTAGACTTAGATCTGCTGCTGACTTTAGATGTTGGTCTTGACAACAAAAACCTGTAAAACAAAGTGTTGCACTTCCAAAAACAGTCTCACATCAATATTTCGTTGAGTTGCCCCAATTAATTAGAAGGACTTTTTAAAATGTCCTTTCATCTGTTAATAGCAATGTAGTATGCAGTATTGTAGCCATGTTGTCTCAGGATATTAGAGAGACAAGGGGGACTGACAGCTGGAGTTGCCGAGCTTCCTGCAGCCAGAGGTGGGTCTGACCTGCCCTGGAAGCAGCCCCTACTGGAGAAGAGGAAGTCTTGTCTCTCCCCATTCCCACCAGGACTAGCAGCTGGAACTCTGCGCAGGGAAGGAGCCCCCAGCTGGGCGCCAGATGTCACAGGGGAGATGAGATTTCATTGTCCGTGATGCGTTTTTCACGGCTTTGCATTTGGTAGTGCCCTAATAATCACATTTTACATAGTGGCAAAATGTTTGGGTTGCAGGCTCTGTAGATGATTCAAGCAAAGAACAGTGTTCATTACACATTTACAATATTATGAATATATTTGTATTTACATAAGAACGGCCCTACTGGGTCAGACGAAAGGTCCATCTAGCCCAGTATCCTGTCTTCCGACAGTGACCAATGCCAGATGCCCCAGAGGGAATGAACAGAACAAGTAATCATCAAGTGATTCATCCTGTCGCTCATTCCAAGCTTCTGGCAAACAGAGGTTACGGTCACCATTCCTGCCCATCCTGGCTAATAGCCATTGATGGATCTATCCTCCATGAATTTATCTAGTTCTTTTTTGAACCCTGTTATGGTCTTTGCCTTCACAGCATCCTCTGGCAAGGAGTTCCAGAGGTTGACTGTGCATTGTGTGAAGAAATACTTCCTTTTATGTGTTTTAAACCTGCTGCCTATTAATTTCATTTGGTGACCCCTAGTTCTTGAGTTATGAGAAGTAGTAAACAACACTTCCTTATCTACTTTCTCTACACCAGTCATGATTTTATAGACCTCAATCTTAGCCGACTCTTTTCCAAGCTGAAAGTCCCAGTCTTATTAATCTCTCCTCATACGGAAGCCGTTCCATATCCCTAATCATTTTTGTTGCCGTTTTCTGAACCTTTTCCAATTCCAATATATCTTTTTTGAGATGGGGTGACCACATCTGCACACAGTATTCAAGATGTGGGCGTACCATGGATTTATATAGAGGCAACATGATATTTTCTGTCCTATTATCTATCCCTTTCTTAATTATTCCCAGCATTCTGTTCGCTTTTTTGACTGCCGCTGCACATTGAGTGGATGTTTTCAGAGAGCTATCGCAATGACTTCAAGATCTCTTTCTTGAGTGGTAACAGCTAATTTAGACCCCATCATTTTATATGTGTAGTTGGGATTATGCTTTCCAATGTGCATTACTTTGCATTTATCAACATTAAATTTCATCTGCCATTTTGTTGCCCAGTCACCCAGTTTTGAGAGATCCTTTTGTAGCTCTTCACAGTCTGCCTGGGTCTTAACTATCTTGAGTTGTTTTGTATCATCTGCAAATTTTGCTACCTCACTGTTTACCCCTTTTTCCAGATCATTTATGAATATGTTGAAGAGGACTGGTCCCAGAACAGACCCTTGGGGGACAGCACTATTTACCTCTCTCCATTCCGAAAACTGACCATTTATTCCTACCCTTTGTTCCTAACCAGTTACCAATCCATGAGAGGACCTTCCCTCTTCTCCCATGACAGCTTATTTTGCTTAAGAGCCTTTGGTGAGGGACCTTGTCAAAGGCTTTCTGTACACTATGTACAGAAATCTAAGTACACTATATCCAGTGGATCCCCTTGGTCCACATGCTTGTTGACCCCCTCAAAGAATTCTAGTAGATTGGCGAGGCATGATTTCCCTTTACTAAAACCATATTGACTCTTCCTCAACAAATTATGTTCCTCTACATGTCTGACAATATTGTTCTTTATTATAGTTTCAACCGGTTTGCCGGGTACTGAAGTCAGGTTTACAGGCCTATAATTGCCGGGATCACCTCTGGAGCCCTTTTTAAAATTTGGCGTAACATTAGCTATCCTCCAGTCATCTGGTACAGAAGCTGATTTAAACGATAGGTTACAGACTACCGTTAGTAGTTCTGCAATTTCACATTTGAGTTCCTTCAGAACTCTTGGGCAAATACTATCTGGTCCTGGTGACTTATTACTGTTTAATTTATCAATTTGTTCCAAAACCTCCTCTGATACCTCAATTTGGGACAGTTCCTCAGATCTGGCACTTAAAAAGAATGGCTCAGGTTTGGGAATCTCCCTCACATCCTCAGCCATGAAGACCTATGCAAAGAATTCATTTAAGTTTCTCCACAATGCCCTTCTCGTCCTTGAGTGCTCCTTTAGCATCTCGATCGTCCAGTGGCCCCACCGGTTGTTTAGCAGGCTTCCTGCTTCTGATGTACTTAAAAAAAAATTGCAATTACTTTTTGAGTCTTTGGCTAACTGTTCCTCAAATTATTTTTTGGCCTTCCTAACTGTATTTTTACACTTCATTTGCCAGTGTTTATGCTCCTTTCTATTTTCCTCACAAGGATTTAACTTCCACTTTTTAAAGGATGCTTTTTTGCCTCTCACTGCTTTTTACTTTGTTGTTTAGCCACGGTGGCTCTTTTTTTTGTTCTCTTACTATGTTTTTTAATTTGGGGTATACATTTGAGTCTCTATTATGGTGTCTTTAAAAAGTTTCCACGCAGCTTGCAGAGATTTCACTTTTGGTGCTGTACCCTTTAATTTCTGTTTAACTAACCACCTCATTTTTGTGTAGTTCCCCTTTCTGAAATTGGTGGTCCCCGGCCGATGGGAGCTGTGGGGCGGTGTGCGGAGCGGAGCCTGGCTGCCCATACGCGTAGGAGCCGGAGGGGGGACATGCCGCTGCTTCCGGGAGCCACGCAGAGTGGCCTCTGACCCTACTCCCCAGCTGAAGTGGGACAAGCCCCAGACCCCACTCCCCAGCAAGAGCTCGAGGGCTGGATTAAAACGGCCCGCGGGTCGTACTTTGCCCACCCCTGTTCTAAAGAGATCAAACTGAAGCATCGATAGTGGCCTAATTATATTGTCCTGTTTATTCTCACAGCCTAGTTCATTAAATGACCATGAAGTCCTATGTAGTTCAGGAACAAGCTGTTGACATAATGTGTTTTCCTATGTTCCATTTTCCTGTCTTAAAAGCAAATCTTGCTGTGCTATTTAAAGAAGAGGGGAGGCTCCATGGTGCAAAAGGAGAAATAAGGGGCCAGATTCTGCTCATTTATACTGGTGTAAATCCACTGACTTCAGTAGAGTTACACTGGACTAATACCAGTTGTATATGAGAGCAAATTTTGGCCCAAGGCCTTCATGAAGGCTTTTAGTTGGCCCAGGCTCTGAATCTCATCACCTCACCATGTTTTTCCATATCCACTTGGAACAGACCCAACCTGTGTAGGGTCAGACCAAATGGATTTGTGCTGAAATAATACACTTTCTCCTTAGTAATTATTATTACTAAAACCTCCTCTAATTGTTTCAGTCATAAGCTCCTTTAATATTTATCTTCCTATTGAGTAATAGTACTCTTTTTTCATTGGGATATCAGTCTGTTTAAGAAATCCCAAACCCTTAGACTTTAAAATTCTATTTAAGCCTGTTAATAAGATGATACCAGTAAGAGATCACTTAGTGAAATTAATGACAGGTAAACTTAAAAAGAATAAAACAAAATGCCATTTCGTGTAATGTATAGTCACTGCGAAATTCATTTTTGCAGGAGATCACAGATAATTAGTGCTGTGACTGGATTTAAAAAGGGGATGGGATAATTTTATTACTAATATCCTTTGTAATTATGTATGGTAAGATAAGGGTAATCTACTCTCATGCTCCAGGGAGTAAAATAAGCACTGCAGGGTTCCAGAAAGCACTCTTTCCCATCCACATATTGTATTTCATAATTGGCATATGCATTACGTGTATGGGGGTGATGGAGGATTTACATCCTTCAGAAATACTGGATATAGGTCATTTTCTATACTTGAGAACCAATGATCTTACACGTTAATTTCCTTGTGTACTAAATACTGATTGTTATTAAACGGAAAAATGCATTGTCCATAGTATTAATGGACCCATAGAACCTAACAAAACTGAAACTGGTTTTAGTTCCCTATCCCATTCCATAAAATAGGTTAGCCTTTATCAGATTATTACTAGGGATGTCAAGCGATTAAAAAAATTAATCGTGAATAATCACGCGATTAAAAAAATTAATCGCGATTAGTAGATCATTTATTTAAATGTTTTTGGATGTTTTCTACATTTTCAAATATATTGATTTCAATTACAGCACAATACAAAGTGTACCGTACTCACTTTATAATTATTTTTTATTACAAGTATTTGCACTGTAAAAAAACAAAAGAAATAGTATTTTTCAATTCACCTAATACAAGTACACCTCTACCCCGATATAACGCTGCCCTTGGGAGCCAAAAAATCTTACCGTGTTATAGGTGAACCACGTTATATTGAACTTGCTTTGATCTGCTGGAGCGCACAACCTCGCCCCCCCAGAACGCTGCTTTACGTTCAATCCAAATTCGTGTTATATCGGGTCGCGTTTTATCGGGGTAGAGGTGTACTATAGTACAATCTCTTTGTCATGAAAGTTGAACTGACAAATGTAGAATTATGTACAAAAAATGCATTCAAAAATAAAACTGTAAAATTTTAGATCCTTCAAGTCCACTCAGTCCTACTTCTTGTTCAGCCAAACACTCAAAAAAGTTTGTTTACATTTGCAGGAGATAATGCTGCCCGCTTCTTGTTTACAATGTCACCTGAAAGTGAGAACAGGCATCCTCATGGCACAGTTGTAGCCGGTGTCACAAGTTATTTACGTGCCAGATGCGCTAAAGAGTCGTATGTCCCTTCATGCTTCAACCACCATTCCAGGGGAAAAGCGTCCATGCTGATGATGGGTTCTGCTCGATAACAATACAAAGCAGTGGAGACCAACACATGTTCATTTTCATTATCTGGGTCAGATGCCACCAGCAAAAGGTTGATTTTCTTTTTTGGTCGTTCGTGTTCTGTAGTTTCTGCATCGGAGGGTTGCTCTTTTAAGAATTCTGAAAGCATCCTCCACACCTCATCCCTCTTAGATTTTAGAAGGCACTTCAGATTCTTAAACCTTGGGTCGAGTGCTGTAGCTATCTTTAGAAATCTCACATTGGTACCTTCTTTGTGTTTTGTCAAATCTGCCGCGAAAGTGTTCCTAAAATGAATAACGTGCTGGGTCATCATCCGAGACTGCTAGAACATGAAATATATGGCAGAATGCGGGTAAAACAGAGCAGGGATCATACAGTTCTCCCCCCGAGGAGTTCAGTCACAAGTCTAATTAAAGCATTATTTTTTTAATGAGCATCATCAGCATGGAAGCATGTCCTCTGGAATGGTGGCCAAAGCATGAAGGGACATACGAATGTTTAGCATATCTGGCAGCTACAAAAGTGCCATGCAAATGCCTGTTCTCACTTTCTGGTGACACTGTAAATAAGAAGAGGGCAGCGTTATCTCCTATAAATGTAAAAAAACTTGTTTCTCTTAGCGATTGGCTGAACAAGAAGTAGGACTTGTACCAAAAACTCTTTGTCTCTGCTCAGAGTAGTCCAGGTTTAAAGTCTTGCCTCACTATCATACCTGGGAGGAAATTCTGGTCCCATTGAAATCAATGGCAAAATTCCCATTGACCTCATTGAGACCAGGATTTTCACTCTTGGTTAGATGTAATGAGGTATAGGTAGCTTCTCCTTTAGCTCAGCCACATGATCACAAGCCTGAGTTTCCTCAGCCATCCAGACAGCTAAGCCAAAAATCTGACTTCCTCCCAAATATAGTATGTGGTATAGATGCAAGAATTAATGTGTGGCATTTATGCACATAAAGTAGTTAACTGGTCCAGGCACACAATTGTACCAAATTTAGCATGTCATTTTTTAACAGTATTTTATTTCCGAAAGCATGTTTCTTCTTGGTGTTTTCCTTGGAGAATTTTTTTTAGAGGCAGAGATATTTCAGGTTATAAACGCAGCTATTATTTGGTCAGCCTGTTTAGGTTTTGAAGCTCTGAAATTTTTAAAGAAGATTTCAACAAGCATTTTTCAAGTATGGAAATAACAGAAGCTAAGTCAAAGAAGATAATTTCAGTGACTACAGATGTGGCCTCTACATTTTGCTTTTGCATGATAGCAGCACTGGCAACTTCTGCCTTCCAGGCTATTTTATAGGTCTCTGGTGTTTTAAGTTCACTCTTATCTTGCTGTCTCCAACTCATGTCAACTTGACAGAGGCCTGTGTTGTGTCAGCCCGCTCTTAGACATTTCATCATTCACAAAACTGCAGGATCAATGGACACTGATAGTTTTCCTCTCTCCACCAGAGGCAATGACTACATCATTTAAATCATAAACTACCAGAGGATCAGCGTGTTTTCAAAAGCAAACTTCTACCCTTAAGAATAGAAATTGTGGTGCCTCAAGTACTATTTCTGGTTTATTCCAGACCCAGTTAAATATAAAACCTAACAGTCTCTCTCTTTCTCGTCTGCAGTATATGGGTTTATCTCTCTGCCCAATTAATACTATATCTAGTCAGACATCTTTTAAAAGTTTTGACTGGAACATTTCCAATACACATTTTAAAGTTGTTTTTGGTTAAAGGGTCGAAGGCTAGAATACTTTAAAGGGGTCTTTCAGTTAACAGAGGACCTTGATTTCTTGGCAGTTATGCACATAGACAGAATTACGGTACTGGAAAATTGGTGAAAATATGTTCTCATGCATATTTTCCACTAGTTGAATGCTACTTAATTTTACAGAATTCCTACCAAAATTCTAGTGTCCTGATTACTTATTCTTAAAATGGGATTCAGCAGTGGCAGGGAAAAGGGGGAATTCACCTCACCCATTCACTAGAACTCATACAGCATTACATATTGGAAATTACAGACAGTAGGTTATAGCCCAGTTTTGCTCTAAATTACATCAGTGTAACTGTAATAGTAGACAATTGTACTTCAAGTATATCTGAGGGCAGAACTGTGCCTTTATATATTAAACAGTTTTCCAGTCAGTAGTCCAGTATAGTTTCTCCCTTCTCTGAAATGTTTTCTTTTAAATAACACTTTTTTTAAATGCCTCAAGCATATTTGGAGATGTTTAAATACAACAGGGGTCGGCAACGTTCAGCACACGGCTCGCCAGGGTAAGCACCCTGGCGGGCCGGGCCAGTTTTATTTACCTGCTGACGCGGCAGGTTTGGCCGATCGCGGCCCCCACTGGCCACGGTTCGCCGTCCCGGGCCAATGGGGGCGGCGAGAAGCCGCGGCCAGCACATCGCTCGCCCGCGCCGCTTCTCGCCGCCCCCATTGGCCCGGGACGGCGAACCGCGGCCCGATCGGCCGAACCTGCCGCGTCAGCAGGTAAATAAAACTGGCCCGGCCCACCAGGGTGCTTACCCTGGCGAGCCGCGTGCCGAACGTTGCCGACCCCTGAAATACAAGAAAAGGTTTCATAAAGAAAGGACAGGCACAAAAGGGACTGAAGTCAAATATATACAAAATAATATGGATGGGATAAATTTCTAATAGCAATAGAGGCATCTTAGTATAGTTTGAAAGAGAAGGAAGATGCATCTAAAAGAGAAACATGGAGCGCAACTTCTAAAATGGTTTTCCTTCTTGCTGTCTTAAAATTTCCTGGGTTTTGTTTTTGCCTTATTTTAATGTTTTATGTGATGCAACATGATGATAAATCATAGGGTAGGCTGGGTAGGTCTTGCTTTGTGTTTTCATAAAATATTATTTTCATCTAAATTCATTATAGTATACTATTTCACAAAGATCTGGATGCGCAGGAAATAAAACTTGTGGATAGTGTTCACTTGGTTGCTGTGCTGAGATTTCAGTTGCCATAACAACTTGAGACAGTACTCTTAGAGTTCTTTTTTCCTGTGGTTTGCATCATCGTATTTGAACTTTTAGTTGCCCTAACAGCTGAATACAACTTTTGCATAGCAGTTGCTTTTCTTTTCATTGTTTGCTAGTTTATTCCTTATCTTTTTGGTCAGCCTTACAAGCTTATTCTTGTTTGCTCTTGTTTCTCCTTCTATAAAAACAAGTCACTTATTTCTACTCAGATTTTATTTCTGGTTGTTCAGGCCTTTGTATCTTATTTCTTTTGAATTATATGTAAATTAAAAGCCCAAATACTAAACTCCTGGTTCTTGTAACAAATTTAAAAGCAAAATCTATACAAAAACAATCAGCAAACTTTGCAGCTAATCCAGCATAGCAAAACAAGGCTAACAAAAAGGATATTTTAAAACATAAAATAGCTCACACCGAAATATTACCAACCTAGATTCATCTCCCCTTTGCTAAAAGGCAGAGGAAACAGATGAAATTTGCAGCATTCTCTAACATCAGCAAATTCTGGTTATTTCATACCAAGGGAAGTGAATTCCAAAGCTGAGAGTCAATAGAGTTAAGAGACCATGATCGCAGAGGCAAATTATTATATATTTGAGGACAACTTAGGTCTCTGTCCTGAAAACAGATCCACACACAGAGAGGCCAAGAATTTGAATCAACATGGAAAATGAACTACATTCTTGCTCTTAAAGTATTCTTTCCAGGTTAGGGCTGAAGCACATTTGTGGATGATGTATGGAAGGTTACACTACCCTTGTCAGGGTTGTACCTGTTATATGGATAGAGAACTTCAGTATCCAAGGCAGGAAACACATTAATAAAAACTTTATTTAAAACTTCTGCTGGCATTTTGAAGCTTATTGCTGCTGATGGTGATCTTGTTGGCATTTGTTATCAAATGTGGCATCAACAGGGAGGTAGTATGACTGACTAAGATATGATGGTTTTCATAGGGAGCTCAATTAATCTCTCATTTTTTAAAAAACATATTCATTTTCAAAATATGAAAGATGTTTATATATTTTTGCTGTGATGAATACTGGACCCAGATACCATTCTGTGCTAATACCACATGTGCTTTGTTGAAATTCCCTGTTTAAATTTAGAAAAGAAATCTTTAATGGATACTATTTCCAGAAATACTGGTGGTCTTGGCAGTTTTCCTATACAGGAAATTTTTTTTCTCATTGTTCTATCATCTGCAAGCACTGTTTAATTTCCTCATTTGCTTTCTATCTATTAGCCTTTTAATTTATATGCAGAAGAATAAACATTGTTCTAGGAAGTGAACCAGTCATTTTGCCCAAAGCAGTTTAGATGTTTACTGTTTTTCTGTCCAGTATTCTGTTGTCTGAATATCAAAATCTATATTGTCACTTAGAACTGCAAGGTCAAAGGCACTAATCATCAGTTTTTGAGGCTGCGGGCTGCATTCTGCCATCAATCTGCATGTTAAATAAACTTCAGTGGGAGTTGTGCATGTGAATACATTATAGGGTATGTTCCTGTGGTTGGTGAACAGCAAGATTGGTTTTATAAAGTATTTTGGGTAAATATGATGCCAAACTTTCATAAAACCCAACATTTGATGAAAGGTTACCACATTTCCTGTGTGATGCTCCGTTCTAACTTAATGATAGAAGAGGGAAGGAAATAAGAAAAGCAAAAATATCCTTGCTGGTTAACTCTGAGCCAAATCCTGTTGTATTTAACCAAGTAAAATAATAATAATAAGTAATAATATTTTATTATTTTGTTATTATTCAAAGTTACGTTTGGAAATAGGTTGAAATCCTGACCCTCCCCACAGCAGTGGAAAGCTTAAGAAACAGCAGAACTGCTCTGGTTTGAGAACATACAGCATTAGGAAGCAGAGCTCGGTGGAGGTAGTCTGCAGGAATGCAGGCAGAGGCTATGTGTAGGTAGCCCAAGCGATTGTCAAAGGGGTATCTGTGGCAAATGGGATCACAATCTAGCCAAACCACCATCTTGATCTATCTAGCAGATTACTCTGAGTGCATGGAGAGTTGGGTATTCTACTCCTCCATGTGTTGTATTAGCAGCTGTATATCCAGCAAACATCCGTTACATGTTTGTGCTCAGGATTCTGTTTCCCAGCCTTGATTGTTGTGTTACTCTGAATACGTAGCCTGGTTACATACTTCGGGTCCTTCCATGGGAGGTGAAGGTGCTCATGATTGATTCCTTCATGAATATCTCTGACATCTGCTTTTGTAATCCGTTTTCTGGTATTTTTGGTCAGATCTAGACTTAAGAACTTCATTTTACCTTGTATTTTCTAGAGACCCTGCTTTGTCACATCTTTAGAGCTTCCTGTGTTTAATGTTGAGTATTTTTCAGCAAATAAATATAAAGCTAAAAGGTCAAGTTTCATAGGCATTTTTTGACATTTAAGTATGCGTGCCATCAGCCATACACACTGCTTCTTGATGTGAAAATAACCCTTAGTGAGATAAAATTAGTAGCTGGGTTATGTGAATGCTAGAAACTGCAGGAAACAATTGTGGTCTTGCTTGGTTGTTTTAATTTTTATTTCGCCATTTAATGGTACCAACCCTTCTTTTCTTTTTCTTGTGTCTATTAGACATTTATTATTAAATATCAATTCAGATTTAAATCCAAAGCTTCCCCCCCTTCCCTCCACATTTAAGGTGAATGTGGTGATAATCTTAAGTATGCTATTCTTTCCATTATTTCTTTCTTTTGGTAACTTTGTGCATGTGATTTGTCCTTATTTATGGCTTATGCCATGTCTTGATACTTGTATCGGTTATTCTGGAGATAGTGCTTCTTGTCTGTAACCTGGCAAGAGCTGTTGTTTCTGATGGAAATAATTTTTTCCCCATTACTCAGTGGCAGCCCCCCCCCCCTTCTTTTTTTTAAACTCCCTCTCTCCCCTCCTACACAATCCCTAGGTCTACGTTTCGCATTTCCTCCCTAACCTTAAAAATACAATCGTTTTAAATTGGCAAAAGTTTATGGGAATGTCACATTTTCACACACCACTATATGTTTTTAGACATTCCTCCCCTAAGGGAATTCACACTTCTTCTACTGCTCCTTCAGACGGTGCTGATGTTGTACTAACAAGAAGAGAAGAGTCTAGTCAGTTCAACTCTTCTGCTCATGTGGAACAATTACTCTGTGATGAGATTTTTTTAAAATAACCCATCTGTATGAAATCTGAGCACACAAAAATGCAGTTAAAATCTCTTAAAGCATGAAAAATCTTGGGGTATTTTTGTTTTGATTTGTTTTGAAATACTCTGATAACTTAAAAATGGCTGAATTGAGTTTTATTTCATAGACTTTAAGCCATAGACTTTAAGGCCATAAAGGGCTATTATTATCACCTAGTCTGACTTGCAAAACACAGGCCATTGAATTTCACCCAGTAATTCCTGCACCAAGCTCAATAACTTACGTTTTTTCTCCATACAAAGAGTCATTTTTAAACTAAGAACAGATGTGGTAGAGGTTGGACCAGATCGTGTTTCTTCAGAAACTTAAATGTCTGTAAACAGGGACTTATACTAAAACTGTAATACCAACCATAATCATTGCTGCAATGCTCTAATGAAGTTGGTTATCTTAATTCATCTGCTTTCTCTTCTGTTGATTGTTGACGCCCTTTAGCCAACTTGTTTTGTAGATAACAGAAAGTGAAAAATGGAAGCCCCTCTATATTAACATACTCCACCCTGCAATGTGCAATAGAAAGAACTAACTTCCTGAGCTTGAAAAGTTATATATTTCCTATATGTCCAATTCTGCCATCCTTACTTATGAGTAGTGCGTTACTCTGCAAGAAGTATAACTGGAACTCCCTGTGGCTTAACCTTGCACCCATAATAACTTCAGTAGGAACAGAGGTCATGCAGCACCTTACAGAATTGGGCCTTGGAAAAGAGATATTTGCAACTAACATTGTTAGCCTTAGATTTATACAGTAATCTGTTTTAAATTATTTAGAAGTAAAAATTCAAAGCTAAGTTTCCTCGATCTTGTTTTAATGTTGCTTGAATCATACTATTTCACTGTGCGATTTTTATACATAAATTTTATTTGGGAGTTTATCATGTTTTAATGTGCTATAATGGGATCTAATGTATAATATTGACTTTTTAAGTGGCTAAAATGATTATCATCATTGGGTCCCTATTCAGGATGAGATGGTGGGGAGAGAGACCATTTTAGTTAGAAACAGTGTGTTGCCTACTAACCGTATGTAAACCACAAAGTTGTCATGTGCTTTCTTGAAAATAGACCACAGGCAGTCTTGCAAGTCTGTGAATGGCATGTCAAACTTGCCACAAGTAAAATGTAGAGAGACTTCAAATTATATTTTGTATTGAGCAGATACAAAGATGTATGGACATTCTAGCTTGAAAAGCAAGCACATTTGTGACACCAAGGTTAAGTGTTCTGATTTAATCATTGTACGATCTTCACCTACCTGTATTAGTCTTTATGTAAAGCAATTTCAGAATAGCTAATTAGATAAGGGGGAGATTTTCAAAAGTGCCATAGTGATTTAGCAGCACTCGACCTATTGTAAGTCAGTGGGATTTGTGCTAAACCCCTCCTACTTCAAAGCAGGTTACATCAAAGCACACTAGGGAACTTTTAGTATTTGGTAGCAGGGTCTACATGGACACTTAGTGCATGGCAAGCTCATGTGGGGTAGATTTACACCTCAGCCTGCCATGAACTAATTGTTCGTTTAGACAAGCCCATAGCCTCTTAAGTGCCTAAATCACTTTTGAAAGTGGGACTTAAGCTCCTAAACCATATAGGTGCTTTTGAACATTTTACGCAGGCTGTTTTAATACAGTTGATCACTGCCACCAGGTTAGATTAGTAGCTGTAGAGAGCACAAAGCAAAAGGTTATACTAATTCTTCAAAAGTGTTTGACAGACCTTACCTGGATTACTGGGTGTGCCAATATAAGAAAATGTCCTAAAATATTTTAACAGCATGTTTTTATAGTGTTCTTCTGTTCCCTAGAGATAAGCAACTGCAAAAATAAATCATAGACTGAGCTGATAGTGATGTCTATGGTTAAGATCCTGTTTTAAAACTTGACACAGAAATATACAGGTTTTAGGAAAGATAGTGTTATTAGTGGTGCAAATGTAATTATGAAGCTCAGTTACTAGCAATAAACAGGTTTTTTAGGTGATTAAATGCTGAAGCAAGGTGAGATGGATAACCACAGCAGCCTTTGTGAGTATATTCTGCCACTGTGAATATTGTTTCTACAATAAAAGACAAAAGATGGTTCAATAAACTGCAATGTACAAATTGGTTTTTTTAGGAGGTTTGGCCGTTCTTTGTTGGTGCTTTCTCTGACTTTCCACTGACATTACTTTGGGGATTGGATTCAAGTCAGTAAAGCTCTAATCCTCAAAAGACTCACGCATATTCTTAACTTTATGTACTCTGAATAGTTCCACTGAAGTTAAGCACATGCTTAAATCTTTCAGGATTGGGGCCTATATGCTCAAAAGGATAGTGCTGTATAGTGAATAGTTATTCAGTGGAGTGGATTAATATTTAGGAAATTTTTTCTCTAAGTATTTGGCAACAGTTCTTACATTTAAAATGGAGAATGATCGCTATAAAGTCATAAGGGAAACAGCAATGGAATAATTTGTCATGGCAGAGAATGGTGGAAGCGGTTAAAATAATAATGCCAGTTAATAGATTAATATTGCTGCCCTTTCCTATTCCTGGAAGATTTTCCTTTTTTAACATTGAATAAAATTATTGGCATTCTTTGGGCAAATAAAAGTCTGTGTTTTAAAAAAAAAAAAAATCCAGTGTACTAAGGAAGCAAGAGTATTGAAGATCCTAGAATTTTGTTTGTTTTTAAAATATCATGTCATCTCTGCAATGTGCTGAACATGGATGTATATTTACAAGCGACCTTCCTAGGTAGAAACCGAGAATTGTTTTTTGGGAAATGGTCAGTCAGATACTGGTAATTCCTTTACTTTTGCTCCATAGCCAGTAACGTTTAAATGTTTTGAGGATGAGCTCTTAAATTGCTTTAGTTTAGGATTTTGAAATATAGAATATACATACACACACACTTGCCACTGGTTAATAGAAATAACTACATTAGTTTTAATTTGTTGTTTTGGTGCAAGACTGTGTGTGTTGGCACTCGCATTTTGGAATCGAAGTCGGTTTTTTCAATTAAGCACATTTAAATAAGAGTGTCCATATACAGACTCACTTAAATGACAAAAGGTGTGAATTAAAACTGATTTAGTTATTTAGGGGCAAGTTTGTGTGTAATTCAGCCCTAAGAAACATGTAATAATAACCGGTTTAAAAAATCTGTTATTTGCATAAAGCTAATATAGTATTAGCCTGAGATTATGTTATTTTGGTCACAATTTTAAAGATATTTGAACTCTTCTCAAATAACTGGCAGAATTGATCATTATATGCATTTATCCACAAGAGGCTTAATTATTGAGGAATTCCAGCTGAGAAAGGGGTAACCATGGTTAATTAATTTTTATCTGAATGTCTGTCCGAAGGATTAATATTGGGGTAACATTGGAGAGGACACTTAATATCTGAAGATGGAGGGGAGTGGAATAATTTCTTTGTAAGAATGAAATAAACAAACCTTTGTAGGTTCACCCTTTAAACCTCTTATCAGTTCAGAAAAATGTATTCCTCAGTTGTGAGTGAGGCAATTGGCATGGGATTTTAGCTTATCGCTACTGAACATCCTTGCCTTACTTGAGGTGGGGGAGTTTTAGCAATGTGCAAATTTGTTTAATTCTCTCTTGTAATATTGGTAGTCGAGAGTTAAGAGTGGTGTCATTTAAAAATATGAAGGCAGAAGTGTTTCCATAGACAAAAAACTAAATAGGAACATGATGAATATGCAAAGAGAGGTTAACAGGAGCCTCTCTGGTTGACACAATAAACATGTGAAGGCAATCTTACCTTTCAGTGTATGTACACAAACCTGGCAATAAATGTTCAAATGACAAGCTAATTAGCTCATTATAAAGAACAAAAGGAAATTTCCATTGGCAAAGCCCAAGATTTTTGAAGAGCTAAACAAAATTTGAAATGTTAATAATTTGAGAAACAGAATGAAACTGAGTGATGAAGTTATCAACTGGTAGGTATTAAGGAACACAGGGCGAGGAGGCAAAGAGGAAAATAAGGCAACAGATTGCTATAATAGACATGATACAATATCGACATGATAGAATATTTTGTTCCTTAGAGAGGAAATACTGTACACCAAGGAATATGCCTGTGTAATATACAGTAAAATGTTAATTATTACATTTAGTTATGTAGATTTACTACAAATCATTTTAAAAAGTTATTCGTAAATACAGTAAAGAGTATCATCAATCTATGTTGACAATTCGATGAAGAATACTACAGAAGCCAGCTTTCCCATTGGAAAATATGGGTGACCAAAAATCTAAGCTGTTGTATGTTTAGAAAAAATAGGAGGGTCCCATTCTCCCTTATGCAGGAACAGCCCTGTATGTGCGTAAACTTGGCAAGTTTCAACTCACGGAGTTTCATTTTCGTTTTTCTGTCAGTGAAAGGGGAAGAGAAGAAAGGGTTCCATCTCTCTCCCCACTTACCTGATTTTTCTAAGATCTATAGAAGGCACAGACTCCTTGTATTTGCATGCTGTCCAGCCCTCTCAGTTTACTTGTAGGCTCTGAACTGCATGACTCCTGCAGAAACCATGCTGTTAGGAGCTCACCCAACTGTATTTGCCCCATGCTGTTCTTCAGTCCTCACAGGGTTGCATTTCAAACAGTTGGGGAAGCTGGAACAAGTTACTGCAACTTGTGCAGCTTTCCTTGTGGATTTTGACAAGTAACAATCTAGCAATGCTCACTGGGGCATTCATGAGTTCAGGGGATGAGGAAAGCATGCCATGGAGACAGTAAGGCGTGAACACAGGCTCTTTAGATCTTTAGATGTGCCAAATGGGGGCCAAATTTTTTTTACAGATATTATTGGTTGAGTTGTGTAACAACTGAACAGCTTGTTTAATTTCTTTTTATTTAAAGAAGAGTTAATTTATCTAGCAGCGATTTTGAAACTATAATTTCCAGTGCTTTCAAATGGGAAAGCTGATCCTTTCAGTCATAGTGGACATGATCCAATAATTCTTCTTCGAGAGCTTGTTCATGTCAATTCCAATCAGATGTGTGCATGCGCGTATGCACAGCAGCCGGAAGATTTTTCCCCTAACAGTATCTATCAGGTTGGTCTGGGCGCCCCCTCGAGTGGCGCTATCATGGCACTCAATATAAGGCCCTATCGACCCGCCACCCCCTCAGTTCCTTCTTACCGCCAGTGGTGGTTAGCTGGAACTTCCCCTTGCTCTTGTCTTGCATTTGGCAGTCTGTATATAATTCTCATTCGTTCTGTAGCTAGTGTTAAGTAGTTAGTAGGTACTTTACTTAGTTCTTAAGTTTGCTTTGGGGGGTTTCCCCTCCAGTGCTATCCCTGCGCTTCAAAGCCTGTGAGGTCTGCGGCAATTGTATGCCCAGAAGCGATCCTCACACTTCGCGGTTGAAGTGTTTAGGGGAGAGCCATCAAAAGGATTGCTGTAGGTTTCGTCCCAGGACACCGAAAGATAGCAACTCCTGAACCTCCTACTAATGGAAGCGGCACTCCGGCCCCAGTCGACCCCGGGTCAGCAGACCCGGCGTCGAGTACCTCCTCCTTGGTATGCAGTACCCCAGCACCGTCGGCACGGGGACTGGTGCCGAGTAAAGACAAGGACTCTCGGCACCATCATGGCTCCACTTGAGGCACACATGCTGCAGGTAGACACCGCTCTCAATCACCGGTGCTGCAGAAGAAGAGGAGACCAGAGAGGGGTCATTTCCCCCCGGCTAGACCCAGCGAGCCGGCCGTTGTGAGACCCGAGCCAGGCCACACTACTTTGGCCTCACTGTCAGAGACAGTTGCTTTGACTCCTGCCCCCGTGGAAGCATGGTCGAGTCCGGACCCTTCTCGCTCTCCGAGGCGACAACTACACCTTCCGTTAACCCCGGAGGCGTTTGACATGCAGGGACCTGCCCCAGCTCATGGCACCTTTCTCCCCGCCTAGATGGGAGAGGTCGCCGGCACTGGTTGCTTCCCCAGCACCGTCAAGGGGAAAGCCCACAATGATGGCCCGTCAGTCTCCATACCCGGTGCACCGCTCCCTGGTGCCAGAACAGGGCCAGCAGCCTCGTCGGTCCCTGAGCCCTCAGCGCAGACCCTCGGCACCTCGCAGTACCGCTCCTCCGTGGTCCTCCTTTTCTGAGACCTTGGAGTCGGACTCCTATTGATCTCGTAGGACCAGAAATCATCATGAGACCATCATCCTAACCCGGCACCGTGGCCCATGCAGTGGCAGCCCCCGGCACAGTGGCCCTTTTGGACTCCTTGGGCCTTTCACCAAGGTCAAGGGTGGAGCCAAGGGTCGCATTCCAGGGTGGCGGCGGTGGCCTCAGCCACTATCATACCGCCTCCGGCACCATCGGCATCAGCAGGATCGGGGGTAGCTCCATCATTCCCTAACGCCACCAACCCATCCCCTGCGGCACTGGCGTCGGCTACGCCAGCTCCAGCGGTATCAGCACTGATGTCCTTGGCACCGACAGCCCCAACACCATCGGTTCTGGCTTCGACAACTTCGGCACTGGCGGCCTCGGCACCAATGTATACAGCTCCGGCACCAAGGGCCATGACACCGTTCTTGTCAGCTCTAGCCCAGGATCCCCAAGCACCGCGGGACCCCTTGGGTGTGGAGGGAAGAGCACAACCACTCCTTGCGGGGGTCTCTTCCTCCTCCTCTCCAGATGAAGCGCTGGTGGGTACTTTGGTAGCCCCGGCCCTGGAGGACAACAGGGTCCTACAGCAGTTGCTGAGGAGGGTTGCCCAGGGCCTGGGCATTCAGGCAGAGAAGGTAGTGGAGGATGCAGATCCAATGGTGGATATCCTCGCCCCCTCCGCACAGGCACATATTGCCCTATCCCTCATAAAGACTATTGCCGACGCCACAAAAACCTTGTGGCAGACCCCGGCTTCGTTGCCCCCTACGCCTAAGCACCATGAAAGATGCTATTTTGTGCCATCCAGGGGCTTACGAGCACTTGTATACCCATCCTTCACCAGCTTCCTTGGTCGTGGACGCTGCTAACATACACAAGTGCCATATGCTACAATACATGCGGGGCAACGGCACAGTTTGCAGAGCTGCTGCCGCAGGACTCCCATGCTGAATTCTCGGCCCTGGTGGAGGAGGGCAAGCTCATTTCCCGAGCTTCATTGCAGGCTGCTCTGGACAGGGCTGATGCGGCCACTCGGGTGATGTCTACTGGGATTGCCATGAGAAGGAGCTCCTGGCTCCAAATATCAGGTCTACCAAACAAGGTCCAGCAGACCATTCAGGATCTCCCCTTTGAGGATGGGACTCCGTTTTCCTAAAAGGCTACATAGCCCAAAAGACTCGAGCCACCTTCAAATCGCTGGGCCTCCACACCCCTGCCATGCAGTGGAGACATTTTAGGCCGCAACCTCCTCTGCGGTTCTACCAACCGCAGAACCGGCAGGACGGCTCAAGAAGGAGAAACAGGAGCAGCAGGAAGAGGCTGCACCCATCCTCGGGCCAGGGCTCTGGCCCATCTGAACCTTCATCTGGCCAGAAGCAGGCCTTTTGAAGGTGCGGATGAGAACGGCGCACCAGAACTTGGACTGGATCCAACCCGCCTTACCCCTACAATCTCCTTTTCTACCCTGTGTGGGCCCATATCACATCGGACTGTTGGGTGCTCCGCACGGTAGAAAGGAGATACTCCCTCCAGTTCTCTGCCCTTCCACCCACCTTCCCCATCCCTCTTCAGGGACTCTTCTCACGAGCAACTCTTCATACAGGAGGTGCACTTGCTTCTATCACTAGGAGCAGTTGAAGAGGTTCATCAGGAGCTGAAGGGCAAAGGCTTCTGTTCCCGGTATTTCCTAATACCATAAGCCAAAGGCGGGCTCAGGACCATCCTAGACCTGTGAGAGCTCAACAAGTTCATGAGGAAATTGAAGTTCCGCATGGTCTCTTTGGCCTCCATCATCCCTTCCTTGGATCCAGGGGACTGGTAGGCTGCCCTCGACTTGAAGGACGCGTACTTTCATATAGCAATTACACCATCCCACAGAAGGTATCTCAGGTGTGTGGTGAGCAACAAACACTACCAGTTCACAGTCCTCCGGTTCGGCCTGTCAGTGGCGCCTTGTGTATTTACCAAGTGCATAGCAATCGTGGTGACCTTCCTACATAGATGCCAGGTACAGGTGTTCCCATACCCCGATGACTGGCTGATCAAGGGCCACTCCAGGGCTCAAGTGGAGGCACAAGTTGACTTCATAAGATCAACATTTGATGAACTGGGCCTTAACCTGAACATAGGGAAATTGACTCTGTCCCCTGTTCAGTGGATAGAGTTCATAGGGGCGGTGCTGGACTCTACACACTCCAGGGCATACCTCCCGGAAGCGAAATTTCGGGCCCTGGGCGACATCATTCGAAGTCTCAGGCAGTTTCCCACTACCACAGCAAGGAATTGCCTGAAACTTCTAGGACACGTGGCCTCTTGTACCTATGTGGTGCAACACGCCAGGCTCAGACTCCGGCCTCTCCAATCGTGGCTAGCCTCAGTGTATTGGCCGGCTGAGGACAGTTTGGACAGGCTCATGACTCTGCTTCGCCTGGTCCTCGACTCCCTTCAGTGATGGCTGGACCCGCAGGTAGTGTGTGCGGGGGTCCCTTCGCTGGTCCTCAGCTGTCCCATCTCGCTAGTGACCGACGCGTCAGCCTTGGGATGGGGGAGCACATCTGAGAGATCTCAGGACACAAGGCCTCTGGTCTCAGGCGGAACTCGCTCTCCACATCAATTTCAGAGAGCTGAGAGCGGTGCGCCTAGCATGCCAGACTTTCCAAGCCCACTTGACAAGGAGATGTCAAGCATTACCAGCAGATCGAGGGAAGTGATTATTCCCCTCTATTCGGCACTGGTGAGGCCACACCTGGAGTATTGTGTCCAGTTTTGGTCCCTCCACTACAGAAGGAATGTGGACAAATTGGAGAGAGTCCAGCGGAGGGCAGTGAAAACAGTTAGGGGGCTGGGGCACATGGCTTACAAGGAGAGGCTGAGGGAACTTGGGTTATGTAGTCTGCAGAAGAGAAGAGTGAGAGGGGATTTGATAGCAGCTTCAACTACCTGAAGGGGGGTTCCAGAGAGGATGGAGCCTAGGCTGTTCTCAGTGGTGGCAGATGACAGAACAAGAAGCAATGGTCTCAAGTTGCAGTGGGGGAGGTCTAGGTTGGATATTAGTGTTGGGGTCCACTAGGCATAGCTACCAGGTAACTCGGGAAAGTGGAAGGCCAAAGTGTCAATGAAACTATTTTGCTCTGGGCCTCTAGGCCATAGGCTGGATAGGCCTAGAGGCCCAGAGCATCTGAGTGTTGAAGACACTGATAGAGAGATATGCACAGTTGTTTGCTCCCCCAGGTATTAATACATACTCTGAGTTAATTAATAAGTAAAAAGTGATTTTATTAAATACAGAAAGTAGGATTTAAGTGGTTCCAAGTAGTAACAGACAGAATGAAGTAAGGTACCAAGCAAAATAAAATGAAACGTGCAAATCTATGTCTAATCAAACTGAATACAGATAATCTCACCCTCAGAGATGCTTCAGTAAGTTTTTTCCTCAGACTGGACACCTTCCAGGCCTGGGCACAATTCTTTCCCTGGTACAGCTCTTGTTCCAGCTCAGGTGGTAGCTAGGGGATTCTTCATGATGGCTCCTCTCTCTTTGTTCTGTTCCACCCCTTTATATGTCTTTTGCATAAGGTGGGAATCCTTTGGCCCTCTCTGGGTTCCCACCCCCTCCTTCTCAATGGAAAGACACCAGGTTAAAGATGGATTCCAGTTCAGGTGACATGATCACATGTCACTGCAAGACTTCATTGCCCACTTGCCAGCACACAGGTATACAGGAAGACTTACAGGTAAAACACAGCCATCTGCAGACAATGGTCCTGGTTAATGGGTGTCATCAAGATTCCAAACCACCATTAATGGCCCACACTTTGCATAATTACAATAGGCCCTCAGAGTTGTATTTCATATTTCTAGTTTCAGATACAAGAGTGGTACATTTATACAAATAGGATGATCACACTCAGTAAATTATAAGCTTTGTAATGATACCTTACAAGAGACCTTTTGCATGAGGCATATTCCAGTTACATTATATTCACTTATTAGCATATTTTTATAAAACTATATAGACTGCAACGTCACAGGTGGCTTTTAATAAGTTTGTCCAGTTAGCGGAGTTCCAATCTTAGGCAACAATCTGCCTACTGTGTGAGCCTGCGTAGTAACTACACAAAATATTTAACCACTGGGTATGTTTTCCCTGCCTGTCTCTTTCTGAGATAAAGTCTGGAAGCTCAAAACAAATAATTTTGTGAACTGGCAGGTAGGAAAAATTAATTTTACACACACGAACCTGTAGAACTGCAATGGACTGTTACAAATGTTCGGTCTCTCTTCATTGCTGTTCCTAATTTTGCTATAGCACTCTTACAACCAAGCTTTCATTCCATATGAAGGTTCTACATGTGACCTAATATCTAGTTTGGGAAAAGGTGCTTAGACTGTTGGATTGTCTTTGTTGTTGTTGTTATCGTGAGTACAGTGCTTTATACTAATGGGAATTCAGCATTTTAAAATTATAGGTTATCAGATTCTGTAATGGGGACCAGATTCCACTATCAGTTACCCAGGTAGTCTCCATCAGGAAGCCAATTACTATCTGCTGTAACCACAGGAAATAGAAGGACTTCTACCCTTAGATATAATTGAAGCTGCAGTTAGAAATTAGCTTTTGAATATAAATCCAGACTTGACACAGTACTCCCTCTTCCAGAAACTTTGCTTTATGATGAACACTTAATAACTATAATTAAGGTTTACAACCAGCCTGTTGTTGGAAATATTGATTTGTTGACTAAAATATTGATGAGTAACTTGTGATTGCTACTAATGGAAGCATCAGAAAAGGCATGTCCCTGAGCTACTTTATCACTTGAAAGTGTGCTCATTGAACATGAAATTCACCCCTCTTCACTCAAATCCCAAGTATTTAGGTTTTGCGCAATTAATTTCATGGAGCTGTCCCAGCTCTGCAGCTGCTGTTCTAACCCATGTGATAGAATGGTGACTTCTGCCCCTCTGTGGCTCTTGTACAATGGTGTTTGTACCACTGGATTTGCATAAGTGAAGATCCAGTTGCCCCCCTCCAATCTGTCCCATTTGGAGTTAGTGTGGAACACCCTTTAATGGTGCAAAGGTTCCTTGGTACCACTGCTCCACCTGTGATTTTCCTAACCCCCTTCTGCTGCCTACCCCTACCTCCAGAAATACTGGGAGGTTTCCACAACTTCTTGCACCATATCTTCACACTAGAATGAATTTCAGCTTTCCCTGTTGCTAGCCTCACCCATTGTCTTCCCTGGCCATCTTTCAATAATAAAAATCCCTTCAGTTTCTTTGTCTTGTGCAAAATACGTAATGGTTTGTAGTCTGCTAGTAGAGGTTATTCATGCAGGTTCAGTGGTTCTAAAGTCTTACTGGCAATGACTTTTCAATGAATCCACTGTATTCACTATTGACTATGTTAAAATATGCGACTCCTATCAGGTACTGAATTTAATGAGTTCCTTTTTATGTATACTTTTTGGTGTATTTTGATTTTTTTTCTAATTCTTGAAAGTAGAAACAGCCGAGATGTTTGTAAATTGTAAGAGACAGTAATAATAGTATCAAACTATTTCCTGCTTTTGTTTTCTGTCTGCAGGTCCAGCAAGAACAAAGAAACCACACTGTGGAGCCTGTTATAGATGACTATAAAAAGATGGGGACTCTCTTTGGTGAACTAAACAAAAGCCTTATCAGCATAGGCTTCACGAGGATGTATTTTGGAGAACGGATTGTGGAACCTGTAATAATCATATTCTTCTGGGTTATGCTTTGGTTCCTTGGCTTACAAGCTCTTGGACTAGTTGCTGTTCTGTGCCTTGTCATTATTTACGTGCAACAGTAGAGTATGGTGAATGGCCTGTTGGATAACATATTACAACCATGTCACCTTTCAATGGATTTATATGTTTAAACAAACAACACTGGCATATTAAAAGCTGCAATTTTCCAAATCATGCTACACATTACATTTGTGAGGTCTCTACATTCAGACTAAAATTACATATGCATTTTAAAGGAAGTCAACAGTCCTAGCACATCTCCAAAGGGAATGAAAAGGATATGCTCCTAATAATGGTACTGTCCAAAGTAACTTACTCTTTTGAAGGGCTTGTCCACACAGTAAGTTAGTACACAGCAAGCCAGGGTGTGACTCTACTGCACACTAGCGTTTCAAATACTAACTCGGTGTGGACAAGCCTGAGTGAGGGTACATGAGCCATTGCAACCTTGAGGGCTCAGTCCTAGGTTGTCTTTTTATTAAATGTGGTATAAAAACACCTCCATCTGAATGGGGTCAGCCTCTCTTCTGTGATGTGGCTGATATTTTGAAATGACACTTTCTTGTGTAATGGAAATTCCTCTCTTTGTTTTGAAGAGTACACATAACCATGAGATTTATGTTCCGTTATTTTTACATTGTTCTCCTGTAAGCTTTTTGAAAGCTGGGCCCATAAATCTGAACTAACTAAAAATGTGTTCCTCCACTGGCTTGCACGTGTGCGCACACACATTAGTTTGTGACTGTAATGCCAGGCCTACGTTAGAAAAGGGTTGTCAGTCTAGCTATACCGACATAACTATACCAGCAAATCCTCCTCCGGTAGGCTTAGCTTATACTGGCAAAAAAGTACTGTTGCCAGTATAATTGTATCTACCCTAAAGCTTTTGCCAATATATAATTGTCAGGAAAAAATCACACCCGTAACTGACTTTGCTGTGCTGGCAAAGTTTCTAGTGTAGACCAGGCCTAGGTCTACTTATGTGTGCTTGGCTCTGGCCATTAATGCCTTTTTTAAATATCAAAACAGTTCTCTTAGAGGAAATAATTTGGGGACTTCGCAAATAAATATAAATCCCCACCTCTGCAACTTCTATTCCAGCTAATGTGCTTGAATACTGACTACAGCCCCTCTACACCTCATATGCAGGAGGGTTGTATTACTAGTATTAAATGTGGATCTATCAACTTTGATGATGATTCTGCTTTACTGCCCAATCCTAACATAGATGCAAGCTTTGCTTGTACAAGCACAGCAGACGCAGGCCTAATGTAAGATATGAGCAATTACGCAAGTAAGATAGATTTCAACTGCAGTCTTACTCAGGAATTTTTGGTGTTTGATTTGGAAATATACCATCTAGAGAAGCATGTTGTAAGCTGAAATATCAGAGAATAAGATATAATATTGTATAGAGTTTTAAAATAAATCTGTAAAATCCACTTTGGTAATGTAGAATCCAATCCTGAGAAGTGCTGAGCAGAGGAAAGGCCAGAGAAAATCTTCACTAAATAGGCTAACAATTTAGCACCTCTCAAAACACGGTATTTATTTTAAATACAGAATTGACTCTATCCATCTGCATTTTTTCATTTACATTTGTTTAAATAAAACAGTTTACAATTTAAGATGTAAGCTTTTGAAATGCTGCTTTACTTTTGTTTTTGCAAACATTTTTGGATTGACAAACCTTAACCATGTGTAGTTTTTAGTTATTTACAAACTATGGGCTTCATCCAAAGACCATTTAACTCAATGAAAACAATCCCTATTGCTCCAATCCTTTAGTTAATTGGGTCCTTAGGAAGATTCTTATGTCCACATGGAGTCCCGTTGGATTCCATGCCCTGCACACATTGATCCAGTTGCAGGGCCTATGGAGCCATTCCTTGTAAACTTTTACAGCCATTGAAATAAATTACTATTTGTGGTTTTAAGCACTAAGGTCCCAATCCTGCAACACTTTATGCATATGTTTACCTCTATAAGTAGCCCCACTGCATTAATAAGACTGTTTGCATGTGGGGAGTTAAGCTCAATTGCAAGTGTGTGTCAACTGGGCCCAGGTTAAAGAATGTATCAGTCTGTACATGAGTAAAAGAAGCATACTGATGACATGGGAATACTGTACATCATAAAATATT
The DNA here is from genome assembly GCF_028017835.1 of Emys orbicularis. Taxonomy (NCBI): domain Eukaryota; kingdom Metazoa; phylum Chordata; order Testudines; family Emydidae; genus Emys; species Emys orbicularis. Next base: position 29,443,281 of record NC_088687.1, on the reverse strand, counting down.
CATAGATATGCTTTACTCAAACATTGCTGGAAATCTGGATTTCCAAAAGCTAAGTATGAATATAATTTGAATTTAATGGTGGGAGCTCTCAACCCACAAGTGCCTAAGGATAAACATTTAAAAATCCTTTTAAAAATAATATAATATACATAGTATGTTTGTGTATTGTTTATATGTAGTTGTGGTTTTGTGTGTGTATCTATATATGTATATATGGCCTGTATTACAAAATTTGCTTATTTTTTACGTCATGCCTTTTTCCTCCCATACAAGTTATTGTTCAGAGCATTTCATCCAAACCCTTTTGCCTCGTAGGGAAAAGGTCAATGTCTTGTAGGATATTCCCTGTTGCTGAGACTCTGTGCGCACAGACTATGTGTTGTGATGCAGAATACACTGATTTCCTGAAGTGAAAGGAAACCTTCCATTGTTTCGGAGCTTAAGGAATAGCCGGCCAAAAGTGGGGCTGCTTGGTCACAGGTACAGAAATGAAGTAGGGAAGACAATGTAGTTACCAGCATATAATTTTTTGTCTGTGCATGTTAATGATCACAAACAATATGCATATAATCATCCCAGCAGCTCTCCTTCCCACACATGTCATGCAACACACATTCATAAAAGGTGTTCTTTACACTTGATTTTAGTTCAAAAGGAGTGTCAGCTATGTCTGTCCTCTTTTGAAGGAGACTATATCCTGCCCTACAAGTCTTTCATATCTGCATTTTTATGACCCTAAAAAAAAAAAGCCCCCTCTCTATTATTATTATTATTATTGAAACTTAACATGGAATAGATGGAGATGGACAAATGTTTTATCTTTTTCTAAAAAAGTAAACCTATCATTTGGACACCTCTCCTTCCCCCCCACCTTTCAGTAATGTCCCCTACTTCATTACTTATAGTCCGCCACATAAAAGTATTTTATACAGGATTGTCTGCCTGTAATATCTATGTATTACAGCATTTCCCTGCCCCATTTTTGTTGGGGTTTTTTTTTTGTTTTTTTTATTTTTGAGAGTGAACTGGGGAAGACGTTCCATTATATTGAAAATGGTTTTAAATGAGCAACATAACTGAACAAAGATGTGTATCAAAAGAAAATGCATTGTAAACTTGTGTCAAATATTGTGAGAAAATGTATGAGCAGCCTTTGCATTGCTTCTTCCCCATACCCCCAACTACAGTTTGAAGTCACTGGGAGTTTTGGATTTGCAAAGAATGCAGAATAGAGTCTCTATTCCAGAAATAAAGGGTGAATGTAAATTTTATTTGGATACAAGGGGTATAATCTCATGCTGAAAATCATTAACATTAATACAGGCGACTGTCAGTCTCTCTCCAGTTCTAATTACATGTGTCTTATGTATGTATACAATGATTGTATAAAAGAATTACATAATCCAAATTCACATTAAACAACGAACTATGTAATCCTTATTGGTCTTTGGGGTGGATAATAAGATTTCTGTAGAACTATTACTGTGTCTCCAAAAGAGCCATCAGATGCATAAATGTTTGAATTACTGTGTACAGTAAGGAAAGTGCACATACAGCAAAGCTGATGGAACCTCATTTGTACTGAAAATTGACACATTGAAACTGTCCATAATGGGGAAAATGTTGTTTCCTGGAGATTTGTGTGAAATAAGTCTTATTGAAAGCACTTTGTTACTCTTTCTAATAAAATGTATTCTGTCCTCACATGAATTTATTGTTTTTACCCTCTGTGTTGTTCTGTCTTACATTTGGAAGCAGCTAACTGATTAATAAAACATATCTGATATGTCTTGATAATCCACTGATTTCAACTGAACTTGAAATTATTGTAAATCAGCTATGGAAGAGTACACAGGTGCTCATAAGTGGACCATAGCAGCTGTTGGTAACTGCATACAGCATCACATAACTATATGTCAAAGAATATAAACTCTCTCATTCCAAAAATCTGTGTAATCTCGTTACAGCTTCGGTGGCGGGAGGATTTTCTGGTTAAGAGTGCAACCTGTGGAGGAACTAGATTTGGTCAGTAGCATGAGAGATACTTTATAAGCCCATAATTTGTAGACCTCTAAATAGACATTTTTGTTTAACACTCGTGAATGATACACAGTCCAAGACATACCAAAGTGGATCCACTTCAAACAGTTCGTTCTCTCTCATTTCTCATTCCTCAACCCAGAAGTTGTTTCATTTCAGGCCATTCCAAAAAATGCACGTCTCTATCAGTGATTCTCAACCGGGGGTATGCATACCCAATGGATACGCAGAGATCTTACAGGGGGTACAGCAACTCACCCTAGATATTTACCTAGTTTAAAACAGGCTACATAAAAAGCACTAGTGAAGTCAGTACAAACTAAAATTTCATACAATGACTTGTTTTATACTGCTCTATATACTATACACTGAAATGTAAGTGCAATATTTACATTCCAATTGATTTATTTTATAATTATATGGTTAAAATGAGAAAGTCAGCAATTTTTCAGTAATAGTGGGCTGTGACACTTGTATTTTTATTTCTGATTTTGTATGCAAATAGTTTTTAAGCGAGGTGAAACTTGGGGGGGTACACAAGACAAATCAGACTTCTGAAAGGGGTATAGTAATCTGGAAAGGTTGACAACACTGGTCTACACCACACAAAAAGCCAGAACTGGTAAGGCAACATAGGGATCAATCTGCTTTAGAACAATTGTGTAGGAGGCCTTGGGGCCCAGTTCTGCAAACTTATGTGAATAGTCTTACTTGAAGTATATGGGATCACTTGCATGAGTAATAGGTTGCCGGATCAGGCCCACAGTTGTCATTTTCCAGTAAAATTCCTTGCAATGTGGGGATGTTACCAATTGCCCAAGCATCTTGGTTAACTTCTCTGTATAAGTATTTTTAGTCCTATGTACTATGTGCCTTTAAGAGTAATTTAGATTTTGTTTTATATTCTATAGCTTATCTATTCAATGTGTACCTAAATTCTATTCTTAAGAAAGCTCTAACTTTCTTATAATGGGGACAGAATAGTTTCAAAACGGTGGGGCTTACAAATACTCTAATCCAGTGGTCCCCAACCTTTTCGTGTGGCGGGCGCCGGACGACTAGCTGCCGAAGACCGTGACTGCCGGACAAGCAGCCGCCGAGAAGTAGCGTCATCAAGAGGCAATGCCGCCGAAAATCAGCGGCGTTTCGACAGCGACGCTTCTTGACGTTGCCGCTTCTCGGCAGCATTTCGGCAGTTGCTTGTCCGGCAGCCAGTAGGCGGGCACCGCGTTGGCGACCCCTGCAGGTCTGGTTATTTCTAATGCACTTATATACTTGGTGTCTATTGTAAGGTAATAAAGGTGGAAGAGGTTCATGTTTCACCACAACACACTGAAAATCCAACCCTTCCTTTCTGTCCCAATGATGAAAACACTTGTTCACACCCTGCTAATTTCCCATCTTGATTATTGTAACTTCTCTCTTATCTGGCCTCCTTGACTCCCCTTTGGACAGTCTCTCCAGAGCTTATGTTCCTCACTCTCTATCAGGCCATATCACTAGCGCCTTCTTGCCTACCACACCAGTTTTAAACTTCCTATTTCCTTGCACAGCTCTGCCTCAGCCTACCTCTTGGATCTCATTTGTTAGCTCCTTTGCTCCATCAGCAATGACAGCCTCATCATCACCACCTTTCCTTCACATGTTCCCAGCTTTGTCTCTTCTCCATGCTACTTCATATGCATAGAACAACCTGATGCAAGTTCCACAGACACTAATTTTACTGTTTCAGTTGTCTTCTCTGCTCTAGCTTTATACCAGAGAGGCATATGAAAGAGAGGACTTCTTACAAAAAGAACTGAAGTCCTCATTTCTTAGTGTGTTTATCTTGTCTGTGTCTGCCTTCTAGGGTACAAACTCCATGGGGCAGGAACTGTATTCATTTGTGTCTTGGACAACCCTGATTACATTTTTGGTGCTTAGCAAATTAATGCTGTCAGCTGCAGTGTTTAAAAATGTTTTATTATCAAGTGCTTGCAAAATATTTTCTCAGAGTGAATAGAGTGAAGAAACTGAAAGAATAGAGTTATCTGTCCAAGGGAAAGTTGTTTTAGAAGGTTAAAATATTTTGGGTCAATGGGAGAAAATACTTTTCTGGTGAGGCAGTTGCTGACCTATGTCCAGCTGAGGATGAATTAGCTGCTTTCCAATCCACCACCAGCTACCAAAGCTAATGGGGAGAAAGGACAATCTCGCCCTACAAGGCCCAAGGAATCAGTGAGGTCTGTTTTAGCAAGATGCTGATGGCGGCTTGGAGTGGAGGGGCATGGAAGAGGGAGGATTGCCTCTCCGCTGTCCAGGAATTGGTCCAATGACATTAAAGGGAGATAGTGGGAGAATTAATACAGGACTGAATGCAGGATCTAGGATCTGTTATATCCATTAATCTTGTGTATTGCTTTCTATCCTGGGTGTAAGAACAACCTGGTGGTTTTATTGCTGGTCTTTGCTTCCCAGTTTGTGCCCACAACAATCACTATTTGCAAGAAATTTGTGTGTCTGCCTTTCTAACCTGTCTTGCTGTGTCCTCTGTCAAGGTACTTTAAATATACCCATTACTGTGTATCTATTTTAAAGCACTAACAGTGATTGATCTAATCTCCCAAACCTCATTTTTAGGAGCTGGCAGTATCATTTGTGCAGTAGGAGCCAAGTTCATCACTGGGAAACTGCTGTTGGCTTCCCAGCAAGGGAAGTCATATTTCAGTATGACTGTAGCAGTTTGGGCTTCATAGAGGACTTCTGAGAGTACTATGGCGAAGAGCCTGTTGGATCCATACTAGTATACCAGGACAAGAGGTGGACATCAGCCTTCTTCCTCAGTTCATTTACAAAGACTACCTGCTTGGGATAATTATTTCTGCTTTTTAGTAAATCTGTATTCTTTTTCTCACAAAAAAAACCCAGCTTGCCTCAAAACAACACAGCCATGCCTCCCTCGTGCTTGCAACAAAGGAAAATATTATGGGTAACAGTTTCAAAAATATGTTAGGAACCAAAGTCCCATTTTCAAAAGAGACAAGCACTCAGGAATCTTGGGGCTCCGCTGCACTAACATTTAGTCTGTGGCAAGCGGAGGTGTGGATCTAACCTACACTAGCCTGCCATGCTCTAATTGTTCATCCTGCTGGCTCACACTGACCGCTCTTTAATGCATGAACTGTTAATGTGTGCCAGCAGGGTCCACACAGACAGACTGGGGGAAGCTAATGTGAGGTAGATTCATGCCTCAGTTTGCCACAAACTAAATGTTTATGTAGATAAGCCCTTTGTCTCGCTGACTTTCTGTGAGTCTCGAGCTCCCAAGTGCCCAAGTTACTTTTGAAAATGGAACTTTTAAGCTCCTAAATCACTTACGTTTTTGAAAATTTTATCCGAGTGAAGCTAAAACAATGGATTCATATCTCTTTAAAAATCTGTATAATCTTGATCCTAAAAGAACACTACTTCCCCCTGGGAAAATATAGGCAGTGTTTAAGGAACACTGGTGCAGGTTACAGTAAAGCATTCTGGCATATCTATCTTAATGCTATCTTGCTTATGTCACACACTAAAACGAGTTCTCCAACGTTTCCTTTGTGTATTCATGCATCTTGTAAAAGACCTCGCTAGAGCTGACATCAGCCAAGTACTTGCTTTCCTCAGGCATTTCAGCCCTTTAAGCTCAGAACTCTGTCCCTCTTCCCCAGCTGATCTTATTTTGTCTGTAGGCAGCCGAACTCCACAAAATGGCCCTGCTTTTCCCTAAAGAGAGAGGAAATATTGTCTAGCAAACTGCATCCTTTTCCTGGTCTTAATAGGATTAGTAAAAGCATATGATGATAAATTTTTCAGTAAGAATAAACCTTTCTCTGCCCTAAAGCTTGAGCTTATTTCAATAAATATCTTCTACAATTACACTGTTGCTGGAAAAAAGATTTAACAGCCTTGATTCTATTACCTATCTCTGATTTCTAGCCCGCTAATTACTTATGCTAAGTGGTGCTGTTTAGTGTCCCCCAACATAATTAAATATTATTCTAAGTTGTTTGTACTCTGTTAATAATGATGAAGAAATTTCAGCAATCAGAAAGGTAAAAAGGAAACTATTTGTCTCTGTTGCCTTTTCAGTGAAGCGTTGCCTAACGCCTCATGCGTTATTGATTCTTATTCCAGCTATTCAAAAAGCAAACACAAGTTACTGCTAACTGACCCCTTTGTTAACTTAACCTTTAAATCGCTCCCTTATTTTTCCTATCTTGTGCAGTAGCCATCACCATTCGGTCCACTCTACACTTGTAACATCTACTGTCTTGGGGAATTCAATTCCCATATAGGGGCTGGATTTGTCATGGTTATAGCACAGTTGAATAAGGCAGCGGAGGCAGGATTGTATCATAATTTAAGTGTTCCTAAACTGTGCTTCAGCATTGGACTTTATCATTTTTCTGTCCAGTCTACAATGCAAACCTTAGGCAGGTTTTACCTGTCTTGCATGAATTCTGTGTTATAAGCATGTGCTGGTTAGTGTAAACAGGACCTTAAAACAGTAAGAACTTATTTGTGTATTGATTGCCATCTGCAGTTTCCCATAAGACTGAGCAATGTATCATAATGGCATTTTTTTTGCAGGAATCAGCAGCAAATAAGCTACAAAATACTTTCAGGTGAAAGTAATCCTTCACTAATCATTACACTCTGCTGCTCTATTCTTAAATTACTTTCAGGAAACTTAATTCTCTGTTATTAGAACCTTCATTTAGATGTCAAAGTTGGTAATATTGTATCTTTAGTGTTAAATAAGGTTGCCCTTGTCTCACACACAGGCAGGATGATACTTTCTCTGAAAGCGTCTTTAATGCCTCCTTATCCCCTTTCCCACTATTCTCTGGGAATACAGACTGTGGAGGAAAATCACTTCAGCTCTCCTTCAATAGAAGTCAATCACTTTCACCACCGGCTTCTGGTAGTGCTCATTACGTTCTCCTCTGTAAAAGCCCCAGATGTCTCATGGGGAAACTCAGAAAGCATTCCACTTAGAATCAGATCTGTGTATGTATAGTTATATACTCTGTGTATTTTATGTGCTTTATTACTACGATTTAAAAACTAATTTTTGAAAACATTAGTATTTGTTTGAGTTCATCCCCTGCTGCTTATTTCCCATATAAAGTCATAGGACCACATTCATCCCTGGTGGAACTCCCCAGTGGCCTGTAGAATTTTCTGTTGAGAATGAATTTGGCTCATAGTGCCTGATCCTGTAGCTGCTACTCAGGCAAAACTCCCGGGGTCAAATTCAATCCTTAGATAGAATTATGCTGTTTCCACTATTGCCTTTATTGGAGCTGCTGATAGTTAAACCCTAACTGAATCTGGCCTTGTCCTTGAGTAAGAATTTAGCCTGATTAAGGACTGCAGAGTTAGGTCCAGGACTCTGTTTGTTACATTTATAACCCTCTCTGCAGCAACCAGTTGTGCAGTCACAAACACAGCCGTATGACTTTAGACTGCCACAGGAGCTGATAAGAAACCAGGGTCCTAATGACTAATGCTTTACAGATTTTTCCATTAAGTATTGGCATTCAGTGTCGGAAATTTCCACTCTCTCCTCACTTGACACAGCTTGTGCTTTCATTACCATATTCCTGGTATTTTGTGTTCACAGGAGACAAGTTTGAGAAGTGCTGACGTTTGCTTTCTGAGTAATGTGCACCTGGCTCCAAAGCAGCCCTGGATGCATGGGCATTCTAGGGTGGGCAGAGTAGAAGCCAGGCATGGGTGGACCAGAGGAAGGAAGGGGTGTGGCTGGGACAGGCTTACGTCCTGGCTATTCTGTATCCCTGCAAAGACCTGCGGGGCGGGGCATGATTGGGTCTGGGGAGCGAGTTAGAGCTGCTCTCAGGGTTGCCCTAGTCTGTGCCAAAGGCCACACCAGCCTGCAGCCTCCATGACCTTGAATAGGAGACACAAACTGCACTCCTGTCCCTTTGCTGGTGCCTACACGGGAATGATTGTGACTTTATATTGGATGCTACTGGGACTATAAAACTTCTGGCTGGTGGTTCAGGATAAATCCTTTGCCAAGTGCATATTTTCATGGATTAAAATAGAATGACCTTTAACTCGAAGCAAGGAGGGGTTATGTAAAAACTTTTTCCTTTAAGGCTTTTTAAAGGACTTTTGAAGGCTTTTAAATCATTTTAGTTTCTCAGATAAGGGAGTTACATTTAAAGTTTAAATCATTCATTTAAAACAAAACACAGAGAATCCTAAAATAATCCGACACCCCCAATAAAATCCTGACGTTTCCATACATCTGAAATTTGTCTGCAGAGCCTCTAAAGCTACACAGCTACAGGCTTCTACCTCTTACAAAAGGACAGAAGATAAGAGCAAATAATTGCATTTATGGGGTTCCCAAGTCTGTATCCATCCCAGGTGTAGAAGCATAGACTCTGTACCCAGTTGATGGCAAACAGGCTCATGGGATTGATGCTGCACCTGCCTTGACAATTTTTAAATGGGTCTTGTGGCACAAAGTTAATATTTCATTGCTGGACTCTGAAAAGCATCTCACCTTAGAGAGAAAAGATGGGGTGCATTGGACTGAAGAGGTACATGAATACACACAAAGGGTATGGAAGGAAGATGGTGTCTCCCTATTCTGGGAGCCCCACCTCACCTTCGCTCAACAATTTTACACCCCACTTGGAGCTCTGCAAATTCCTGCAGAGGTCTGTTATTAGTATTAGTCATGTACAGCATGGGATAATTCAGCTCACTGCACGGTAGGCATGTCCAGCCTTCTGAGGCCTGAATGCGCCAGAGGGTCACATAGAATTTATTCTGGACAGATTTCAGTATTGAAATCCCCCCCAAAAATTGTTTTTTTAATTGCTGAGCTGTTCTAAGGTAATTTGAAATGTCATATTTCATCTCTTCTGTCATTAGATTTGTTTTAATGCATCTATTCATATATACTTTTGAGTGTCTTTTATATTAATTTTTAGTACTTATACAGTGTCTTCTATTTTAAATATATGATCTTGGAATATGTGTGAATTAATTACTTGAATACCAAATTGTCCCCCAAAACATTTGAAATATCAGATGGAATGGAAATTTTGATTTTCACTTATCTTTATTTAGCAATTACTCTCCTAGCTTGACTCAACATCCATGTCACCTCAGTTGGAGACTGTGTGAGGTGCAGCTCAGGTTTCATTGTCCTGTGATGTCATGTTTTTTGTCCTTTAAAGACTGCCAAAGTCAACCTGCAAGAAGAGGAAAGCCAAGACCTGATATTCCTAATGTAAAAAAACAAAAAAATCTTGAATTGTAAAAAATTAAACTTTAAGGTTCTCTGTTGTCATAAAGAACCAGTAAGTAGCACAACTCTGTTTTTTCATTTTGACTTTGCAGTTCATCTTGAAGATACTGTGTAAAGATCTGGATGAAGTTTTAGTAATAACTTCACTGACTCAGATGTAGAATGTCAGATAGCTAAGTGGAGGATTCATGGCTTACTATTTTAAAGAGTGCAAAAACCACTTCACTGTTGTGGTTGTAATCTCAACCTGAGGAAGGACATGAGCAGTGGAAATGTCTTTGATTTTTTGCCCTCTCTGACTTCTGTAAAAAGCCTTCATCTATGTTTTTTGGTCTTTTCCATTCTGATATTGTTGTGTATATGCTTAAGTGCTCCGGGGCTTATTGCAGCCTCATAAAACAAAAATCAAGTTGCCATATGTTCCGTTTCTTCAGGAAGAAAAATGTAAATCAAAAACTTTATAACTCATGTAGCTGCTAAAAATGACTGCAATGGTACCTTGGATGCACTGGGCTCACTGATGGTATGGAACAGTCGTGAGGCATGGCATGGAAACTATATAACAGTCAAAGATTGTTTCATAAACCCCATGACTTTCTGGCCAAACATAGGTACTCACACAGGTTGTGTTCAGCTCCCAGCTTTTCACTGACAGCATTGCTGGCTCCAGTCCCATGATGCCATTGGCTCCACTAATGATAAGGGTACGTACATAACTCCTCCAGTAGGGTTCACATGGCACATAGGTCTGATCAGAGAAGAATTAACTCATGTTTTTAATCCTGTAACATACGCTGGAATTTGAAGGCAACATGTCCCACAAAGCTGCTGTTCCCCCACTGCTCTCACCATCCACAACCTCTTGTAGTTCACATACTACCCAAGATAATGTACAGTTGCCGTAGCAGGCCTGTTGGTGCTTCCCGGTGGGGATATAATCACATTTGCCCTCTGTGTGCTCTGCTTCCTTTCCCCAGGTGATTTCAGCCCAATTTTCCTATGTTCATTGCATAAGCATAAGGGTTGACAGTGTAAGTACAAATAACTAGGCTTAAATAGCAAAATAAAACTGACATAGCAGGAAATTGAAATGTTCTGGCGAATACTCTGGTGTCTGGTCTCCATTGTGCACATTAGGGACTGGAATCGGAGCCATAGTTCAGTTTCCTGACGATGTCACATTGTGGTTTTTGAACATAGCTGTATGTATTTAGTCCCTTGAAACCATCAGGTCAAGAGTTCCTGCCATTAGCACGACTGTAAACTGCATTAGAGCATCCCACTGGAAAAATCAAAACTCCTGCTGGCTATCCGTTAATAATGTTTCAAGGGTAGTCTGCTCTCTGCCATGCATCCTGATCATTATCTTTGTATACTTATTCCTGCTTCAATAACTTTATCAGCCGAGGTGTGCAAAATTCTAGCTCTACAATTTACAGATTTATAATATAGCTATTACTGCTGTGACTAGAAAATGAATTGTAATACTTTTATCATGGACACAAACTATGGTTAAAGCTTAGCAGTGCCCCCCTTAAGAAGGCTCACTTCCTGATTTTTGTTTCCATGGACTCCCAAACTGACTTAAAGAAATCAAGGCCACTGTGTTATTGGAAATGTTGACACCTTAGCTCTCAATTCTGAATGTCTCCTATTTGTCCATCAAGGCTTAAAATGTAATATATATATATATAAAATATATATATATTTCATTTGTGTGAAATATCTTGTAAAGTTCATGTAGGAACTTACTTCTTGCCTCATATGTGTTCCATTTCACAGAACTGAAAATAATATGTCTGCTTTTGCATCTCCTCGTTTCCTAGTTTTTCATTCAAAATTCTTAGCCCCAGTTGTAAATTTGGGCCTGCACACACCTTCTTTAATACATCTTCTCATTCCAAAGCATCTTTACAGACACAGGGAGAAGTACAGCACCACCATTCATTCCTGTCCATGGCTTATTCCTCCATTAAGTCCAGCCTGATCATGTCCCTACATATGATGTCCTGATAACTAGTCAGTAATCAGCCTCTAGGTCTGACTGACCTTGGTTGCATTTGCATTACTTTCTTTAGCATCCTATCATCTATTTGTCTTCTACAGTGTCCCCACCATCATAATATTTTCCATTGCAGTCAATTCCATATCCTGACTTCATATCATACTCTTTCTAACTTTTTTTTAAAAAATCATTCCACTTTACACCTGCTATCATCCAAAGAACTCTCCTCTCTACTGCTGCCAGCCTTCTGATGTTTCATTTAATATATCTGCTTCCAAACCATAGAGCAGGGATCGGCAACCTTTGGCACGCGGCCCGTCAGGGAAATCTGCTGGTGGGCCGGGACGGTTTGTTTACCTGCAGCGTCCACAGGTTCAGCCGATCGCAGCTCCCTCTGGCCGCGGTTCGCCGTTCCAGGCCAATGGGGGCTGTGGGAAGCAGCAGCCAGCACATCCCTTGGTCAACCAAAAACCAGACTGACCATATTATTAGCAGTAAGAGGCATAGAAGGTCACTGTTGGATGTTAGAGTCTATAGGAGTGCCGAGTGTGGCAGTGATCATGAGCTACTAATGGGAAAGTTAATAGTTAAAGGCTAGCTCTCTGAGGGAGGTATACAAGAATGATGCTTCGAGGGTGTTTCAGTCCATTAATTTGCAATGATAAAGAAATCTCACCACAGACTGGATTGGTACTGTTCAAGGAAGCAATACAAAATATGGTGGAGGAAGTTATTAGAAGGCATAACCAAACAAGGAAAAGCTAGACAAGTAATTAAACAAGAACATTACAGGGAAAGTGTAAACAATCCAGGACTGCTGGAAAGATTGAAGAAATGAAAGTGTTGCAGAAAGCAGTGAAGAAATCACAAAGATTGCACAAGCAAAAGGTCTGGAAAGAAGTTGTTCAAGAGCTAGAGGAAGGGTCAAGAAAAAAAAATTAAAACAATGTACCAAAAGGTTAAGTTATATGGAAACACAGTCAGACCAGCAATACAAGCAGTAAGAGAGACTACCAGAGAACTGACAACAAATACCAAAGAGGTGCTGGAAGTATGGAAGCAGCATTTTGACCAAGTATTGAACCCTGCCATTCAGCCAGCTGCAAGCAGTCTAGACATGCTAGATGAACAGTGCAAGGCAAAATGGTTATCAGCACTGAACCACCATCAGAAAAAGAAAAAGAAATAGAAAGAGCAGTGAAGCACTTAAAAATGGGAAAGCTACAGGAATAGACAATATAATAGTTGAGCTGCTAAAATGTGGTGGGACAAGTGCTGTCAAGCATTAAAGAAAAATATATAAGGTATGAGAGCAAGAGGAGGTACCAGATGACTAGCTAAAGGCAATAGTTGTACCAATCCCAAAGAGAGGAGATCCTGTCGATACAAATAATTGTAGCAGTATAAGCTTATTATCAGTACCGGGAAAAATCATTATGAAAGTAATTGTCAACATTTTAAGGCAAGTTTTAGAGGAAATGGTAGACAGGAGTAGTATGGCTTCAGACAAGGACAAAGTTGCATTGATCAGATATTTGCTCTTTGACAAGTGATGGGGAGAAAAGTCAGAATCACAGGACTGGAAGGAACCCTGAGGAGTCATCTAGTTCAGTCCCCAGCACTCATGGCAGGACTAAGTATTATCTAGACCATGCCTGACAGGTATTTGTCTAACCTCCTTAAAAATCTCCAACGGTGGAGATCCCACAACCTCCCTAGGCAATTTATTCCAGTGCTTAACTACCTGTCTTCCCCATCTTCCATGACTATTTGAAGATAATCACTAATGGCCCAGATATGTCCTCAGTCAGCTCCTTGAGTATTCTAGGATGTATTTCATCTGGGCCTGGTAACTTGAAGCCATCTAACTTGTCTTAAGTAATTTTTAACTTGTTCTTTCCCTATTTTGGTTTCTGATCCTACTTCATTTTCACTGGCATTCACTATGTTCGACATCCAATCGCTACTTTCGGTAGAAACTTTGCTTTTTGGTGAAAACTGAAACAAAAAAGTCATTTAGCACTTTTGCCATTTCCACATTTTCTATTATTGTTCCCACACACACATACATTGAGTGAAGGACCTACCCTGTCCTTGGTCTTCCTCTTGCTTCTAATGTATTTGTAGAATGTTTTCTTGTTACATCTCTAGCTAGTTTAATCTCATTTTGTGCCTCGGCCTTTCCAATTTTGTCCCTACAGACTTGTATTATTGTTTTATATTCATCCTGTGTAATTTCACCTAGTTTCAACTTCTTATAGGGATCTTTTTTGAGTTTCAGATCATTGAAGATCTCCTGGTTAAGCCAGGGTGGTTTCTTGCCATACTTCCTATCTTTCCTAAGCAGTGGGATAGTTTGCTCTTGTGCCCTTAATAATGTCTCTTTGAAAAACTGCCAACTCTCTTGAACTGTTTTTCCCCTTAGACTTGCTTCCCATGGAATCTTACCTACCAACTCCATGAGTTTGCTAAAGTCTGTCTTCTTGAAATCCATTATCTTTATTGCGCTGTTTCCCTCCTACCATTCCTTAGAATCATGAACTCTACCATTTCATGATCATTTTCATCCAAGCTGCTTGCCTCTTTCAAATTCTCAACCAGTTCCTCCCTATTTGTCAAAATCAAATCTAGAACAGCCTCTTCCCTAGTAGCTTTCTCTACCTTCTGAAATTAAAAAAAAAATGGTCTCCAATACAATCCAAGAATTTGTTGAATAATCTGTACTCTGCTGTATTATTTTCCCAACAGATGTCCGGGTAGTTGAAGTCCCCCATAAGCCCCAAGTCCTGTGCTTTGGATGATTTTGTTAGTTGTTTAAAAGAAGCTTCAGTCACCTCTTCTTCCTGGTTAAGTGTTCTGTAGTAGAACCCTACCATGATATCACCCTTGTTTTTTACCCCTTTATCCTTACCCAGAGACTTTCAACAAGTCTGTCTCCCATTTCAACCTCAGTGTATACATTTATATATATATATAATCATAGAATATCAGGGTTGGAAAGAACCTCAGGGGGGTCATCTAGTCCATGCTGCTGCTCAAAGCAGGACCAATCCCCAACTTTTTTTTTTTTTTTTTGCCCCAGACCCCTAAATGGCCCCCTTAAGGATTGAGCTCACAACCCTGGGTTTAGCAGGCTAATGCTCAAACTACTGAGCTATCCCTCCCCAGTAATACCACTGCCCCTTTTCCCCTGCCTGTCCTTCCTGAGCAAGCTGCACCACTCTATACCAATATTCCAGGTGTATATTATCCCACTAAGTCTCTCTGATGCTAACTGTTGTAGTTGTGTTTATTAACTAGCATTTCTAATTCTTCCTGTTTATTCCCCATACTTCTTGCATTAGCATACAGATATCTAAGATACTGATTTGATTTCCCCCCGTGTTCTTTCTTATCTCTCCCTTATCCCTACTATAATGGCCCATGTTCCCCCCAGATTCTGATGGGAATTAAATGATGGGGATTAAAGATATTTGCTGTTTTCACTGACTTCACAAGGGCATCTGATTCTGCCTGAAAGGAAGCATTATGGAAAGTAGTAAAATTATATGGCGTCTGTAGCGGGGTGGTCACCCGCTCCTGCCTTAAAAGGCTTAAATCAGCCCTGGGAGAGGGCTGAGGCTGTGCGTTGGCTGCTGCTAGGAAAAGCAGCAAGCCTCGGCTGATTGGGGAACCAGCCACAGATGTGGCCACGCCCCAATCAGGGCCCAGCTGGCCCTTATAAGAGGGCAGTGAGCCAGGAGCATACAGATACATACTCTCTCTCCCTCCATGTGGCGAGGGATGGGCCTGGCTGCTAGGAGCTAAGCAGGGTACTGAGACTGGAGCAGGGCTGGAGGAGCTGGGGAGCTCTGGCCTAGGAACCCCCAAGGCTGCAGGACTTGTTAAAGGCCAAAGAAAGGTACTGGGGTTGCAGAGGTAGCAGGTCCAAACCCTCCTTGCTGATGGTGAATGGCATTTACACTGCAGTCTGCCTCAGTGAGTAGGGGCTAGATCGAGACTGGCAGTAGCCATAGTCTGAGATGAGGTGGGGATAGAGGGTGGGGGTTCCCTGGGGAGGGGAGACCCAGATCTATGGGGGAGCACCCTGGCCTGAAAGGGGCACCAGGACCCAGAAGGGACTTGGGCCTAGCGGCAAGTGGGGCACTGGCCTGCAGAGGGTGCTCTGGGGGCTGGGAATGCTAATTCCCTGGCTGACCAGCAAGAGGTGCTGCATGGTGTTGTCACCCCATGACAAAGTCCCAGATAGGGCAACTGTAATTATAAAAGTTGTGTCCAAAGACTTCTTTAATAGAGTTTGCATTGCTCATGTTTCTTGAAAGGTGACTTGCAAATTTAAAACTAAAACACATACCAACATTACTATTGTGTGTTGAATGGTACTAATGAGGAGGAGGAGAGGGGCATTCTGCAATGACAGCTGAAAGCAGGTAAGCAAAACTGACCTTGAAACTGTGCTTAGAACCAGTTTAGAGCAAGGGAGGAAAATCAACACTGTCCTAAAATAGGATTGACAAGGCCTGCTAGGTCTATCCCAGCTGCCTGAAGAGCCTTCACTGCCATTCAGCATGTAATTAAACTTAATATTTATTTTGTGTTTGTTTAAATCCTGCTATGTCCAGTCTTAAAACATAGCACCAGCTCTTTATTTTGAGCTGTGCCTCAATATATGCTATGTTGGGGATATATTGGCCAACCACATCATTCTTATGGAGTCTCTGTACATTAGGTAAATCCATGCTTTTGTGAAATGTTTTTAATACTGTGTGCACTGTATCATACAAAAATATGGCTATACCTGACCTATAGAAGTCAGCTGTATACCTCAGAGAGAGGTTCCAGGGTTGGTTGGTATGAAGTCACCAGTATAGTCAGTACTGGGACACTCCTTTAGAATGAGAAGGAATAATATGCAACAGGACTGAGCATTGCAGGATGTTGAGACCTTCAAAAACTCTAGGTACAGTTTAAATTAATTATGTGATGAAACCCACTTTTGAATATAGAGGGCCAGATCTGCAGCTGGTGTACGTCCACTGAATTCCAAGCCTACTGCTAATAGGTTTTTGATATTCCTATTGAGAAGTCCCCTCTGTCATTTTTTTTTTTTTTTTTTTTAATTCTGTTTCCCACAATTTTCACTTCAAGCTCCTCCCTTCAGCACTTCCTGGAAGTTTATTTTTTATTTCTCCCTTAAGGTTCATATTTTACCTCTTGAGCTTAGTTAGTTAAGTGACGTAAGTCCAGACTTATCTTGGGATTTAATAGGTTTTTGCACTAATGTCACTTATGACAATCACATGTTTGAGACTTCCCAGGTGTGCTTCATAAGTACTTATTCTAGTTTCATATTGCAAAATATATCCACCTAGGGCCAAATTCTGTGCTGATTTCCAGCCTGTACATCATACATTGAACTCACTGGAATTTGATGTAAATTAGTGCAGAATTTAGCCCTCAGTGTCTGCTAGTCTACTGTCCTAACTGTACTTGGTGTCCTGTTCTAATTGTTAAATCATTGCTACACTCTCTGTTCTGCTAAGAGGTTGGCCAACCTCATTCTGCACTCTCATTTTGGCTGGTTTAACTAGCAGATTCATTGCCTATCTAATATTGTTTGTAATTCTCTTAATACTGTTCCCGATCTATTTCCCAAGATCTGACTTCTCCAGCTTGGAGGCATATAAAGAAAGAGCTATAATACTTTCTACTGAGCAATCTAATTGATTTGATCTGTAAGAGTGTGATTCAAATATAAGGAGGATTAGAGTCATAAGCATTAGGTACTTCAATCAAGTTCTTGCTAAATTCTGTTTGCCTGCTTCAGTTTCCTCAGTCAATTGTATATTACAATTAGGTATTTCAAGTATCCTGGATTTCAGACATTCAAATATTTGTGAACATAAAAACTAATAAACATCTGGACAATAACGCAAATAAGTTACCCTTTTAGTTTAACAAAGCAATTGCTTAATATCTACTGATTGGTGTGTTTTTTTTTTTGTTTTTTTTGGGGGGGAGGGGGGTATAAACTTGAGCGATTGATAAGTGTTAGAGTAACCTTAATACAATTCAGTGCCTTTCACTTTTCGTTTACCAGTTCAAATCTGGTCCAAGTCATTTAGGAACCAGAAATATTACCATCTGATGTCTTATTGCAGGACTATAGTCTATATGAATGAACTCGATGGCCCAAGTCCAGCTCTTAAGGAGCAGATGTGAATCTAACAAAATAACCATCACAATTGGTGCTATTTGACATGCTTGTCAGCAGTGTGAGCAAAGAAGAGCAGGCTTAGAAGGACATGGAGCCTGAACTATATATCCTTCCTCTTATTAATAATTACTTGTATTACAGTAGTGGTTAGCAGCCCCAGGATTGGGACCCCATCATGCTAGATAGACACTGTAAAAACGCAGAGTAAGAAACAGTCCCTGCCACGAAGAGCTCACAATCTAAGAAGGTGAGACACAAAAGATAGAAGAAAAGGAGTATTATTATTCTCTTGTTCTAGCAGCAGCTAAGCCACCGAGTGATTAAGTAACTTGCCCAGTATCACACAGGGAGTCTGTGGGAGAGGTGGGTATCGAACCCCAGTTGCCTGCATCCCAATCCAGGACCTTTAACTAAATGATCACTTTCCTGTCAAATAGTGCCCCATACTTATGCTTTTCTGGAGGTTCACACTTTAGGAGTAGGTTTTAGGAATTGGAAAAATCTATATAAAAAGAGTGAATTCTGAACAGTATTAATGGAGATGTCCTATCTCCTAGAACTGGAAGGGACCTTGAAAGGTCAGAGTCCAGCCCACTGCCTTCCCTAGCAGGACCAAGTACTGATTTTGCCCCTTATTAGGCTCAGTCCTAATACTTGTTACCACTGAATGTGATGGGGCATAAATGTTCTAGGGAATATTCAGCTAGAAAGCACCTGTGGAGCAGCTGCTGAATGTGCCAGAGATCCTAAATATTCCATTGTTTTCAACAGAATATTGATGAGGTGGTAGGAGCACAGCAGGGAGGAGGATGTTAGTAAGATACACATCATTAGCTCAGTGTAATTATGTACCAAGGAGTGGGGCTTGCATTCCATCAGTTTTAAAGAGGCAGTTCAGTTCTTTAAGTGGAACCTCAGTGCACTTTAGCATATTCTTGTTTCTGCTGAAGTGATACATCAAAAAAGAGTAGGGATATTTTGAAATGACATTTGAAGAGCTTCACCGTGTATATGGTGATATTCCCTTGCTCTGTCTTTATATAAATAGGCAGAGATTTGAAATGTATATCCACCCTGATCTCTGATTTTAGGTCAAATCCACTATATTTTACAATGGTCATACTTCTTCATCATATTCATTTTTAAACTCTCTTGCTAATCAGCTCTTCATCTCATCTTAAATTCAGCTGAAAATGTATCTTTGCCTGTACCTTTTTAATTCCTCTCTCCCTCAACTGGCATACATCTCTGTAATGATATTTTATGCCATAAAACATTCATTTGTATTGAATTGGCTCTATTTATATCACTGCCCTACTGGATGGAATTGGATCTGTTTGGTTGTATGTGTCAGGCCCCATACTGCTAATGCATTATTATTTGGCTCAAATGGCAGGAGGTTCTAATCCCCCTTTTTTTTTTTTTGACTCCTAATCCTGATGTGACTGTCAATTTCTGCATTGCCAAGATGTCAGGACAATGGTAGCGTTGGAGTCATCACAGGCAATGGAGTTGTCACAGTATGACTGTTGCTATACAAAATAAAGTTGCACTGTTGTAAACTGAATGCTTCTGTTCTGACATACTGCAAGAGATTAGCTCTCCAGTTTTCTTAGCACTGGTTACAATTTACAAATGCCTGTCAGTTTTGAGTTATTACTAAAATTCTCTCTAGAGGCTTAGTCTATGCTATGGTAAAGTGCTAATTCCATAGAAAATATCATCATGAAGGTAAATTCAACAATCCCTTCTAAAATCTACCACACAACTCTTGAGTCATGCTGATGTCTCATCTTTTCTAATTCATTTATGGTTTATTTTTATTTCTCCTTCTCTCTTCCCTGCTTTTTTTTATTTTTTTTATTTTATTATATGCAATCACTGTAATATACCTTCAAGGCTGACTTGTATATCTAGGAAAAAGGATCAGGGACCAGTTGTCATTATTGTATTCCTCCCACCTTCTACTGCTCATCATTATGGTAGCAAGTTCTTTGCTGAGCAAAGACAGAACTCTAGGAAGTGTTGACAGAGCTAACTTGGCAACCAGCTAATCCTTCTGAAGAAACACTTGCTTCTTAAGAGAACAATTCAAATGAATGAAATGCTAGAGCATATGTTAATCCACAGACCATATACCCAGCCTGATTTGAAAAGCTCATTTTGTAGATGTACTTGGCATGTCCTGCAGCACTGAAAAGGTTAATTCCTGGCAGAAAATATCAGGTGCTGTTTTTTGGAGTTTGGTAGGTACTGTCCTGCCAAAAAACCTTATCTGTGACTGTAGGCTCACAGGCACTCTGTGGATCTTCCAGACAGTTGCTCTCAGCTCTAAGAGGGTACTTCCCACTCAGTAGCAGCCATGTAATGCCTGTTTAGATCACTTCCTGTAAACCCTCCTTCCTTGGTGCTGAGTCACTCTGCCCTGCTTTACTGCCATACAGAATGGCAAAGTGGCTCAGGGTAATGATATTGGGAGGGAGGCTGGGCATTGTGTGCACTTTGAATGCTAATATGGGGCTGTTACTGAGCGATTATTGGGCAATGGAGCAGTGAGGCCCTGAGACTTCCAAAATGTGGGTCATGATGAGATGTTGACTTTTGGAAACAGATATTATATTCTCCACTTTCTCTGTTTCAGTATCCCATCAACACTATATCCCTATAAGCAGGGCCAGATTAATGCAGGGGCTTTAGGGGCTGCAGTCCAGGGCCTCAGGCTAAGGGGGCCCCACAGGCTTGATTCGGCCCGCTGCTTCTTTTCATCTGGCCAGCAGCAAGTCTCTGGGCCACAGGCCGTACACCGGTCCCTGAGCCTCAGCACCCCACCCCCCTCCCCAGGGCTGGAGCTGCAAGCCCCGGCTCGCTGATGTGCCCCTGCGGCTTCTAGGCGAGGGGTGTTTAGGGAATCTCTGCATGCTGCCCCCAGTGCCGGCTCTGCAGCTCCCATTGGCCAGGTACCACGGCCAATGGGAGCTGCGGGGGCAGCGTGCACCAGGCAATGCGGCCTGGCCCCTCTGCCTAGGAGATGGATATGCTGGCCACCTTGGGATCCTGCCTTAGCCCTGCTGCGCCGCTGACCAGGAGCCGCCCGAGGTAAGCACCTCCCGGTCGGAACCTGCACCCATCACCCTCTCCTGTACCCCAACCGCCTACCCCAGCCCTGAGCCCCCTCCTGCACTCAAACTCCCACCCAGATCCCACACCTCAAACCTCCTCCTGCACCCCAACCCTCTCTCCCATCCCTGGCCACTCCAGAGCCCACCCCCTGCAGCTGGAGCAGCACCCCCTCCCACACGCCAATCCCTGAGCCCACTCCCCCACTCTAAACCCCCAGGGGGCCCACAAAATCTAATAGCCCTGGGCCCACAGGAGAGTTAATACAGCCCTGCCTAGAAGTATAAAGTTACTAGAATGATTGACTATGCAAATAAGATTAGTATGGGAGTGACTATGCGGATTCTTCTGCAGACCCTAGCAGAAGTGAATAGGGCTTCAACAGCTTTGTTCTATTCTCTCTGAGATGTGGGCAACTGTTCCTCTTCCTGAGGAGTTCTCAAGTGTCAGGTGCCACAAGATGCCATTCTGTCACACCTCCTGTTTGGCATGTGTATGGGACCATTAGCAGGGTTAGTGAAGAGTCATGTCATTCAGTGTTGTCAATAAGATGGGGACCCATACTGGTATATCTCCATTTTGACCAACTTCGATGATGTGATTCAGCATCTCAGCTGCTGTCTAGTTGAGATTGGGGCATGGACAGAGAGCAAGCTGGCTGAAGCTAAACTCTGACAAGACTGAGATGAAGATGGGTTGGTAAAAGCAACCAGAGGAGATGGTGGAGGTGGTAATGCCCTTTCATTTAGGGAGTGTGTTTGCCACTAATTAGAAGTGCTCACAAGGTAGGAGGTGATCTACAGTTGCCATCTGATGATGATACAGGAGTAACCCAGTTACCTCTCTTCCATCTATGCTGGTTAGGAGATTGCAATCTTTCCTTTTGGATGCAGACATTGCCCCTGTTCATAAATTTGTTAACACAAGATTAGACTATGGCGAAGTGGTCTGTGTGGGCCTACATCATAAAATCATTTAGAGACTGAAGCTGGTGCAGAATGCAGTAGTTTGCTTATTCAGTGGGGCTTTTTGGTGGAGTTTGAGACACCAGTGCTCTGGGACATGCACTGGCTGCTTATTGGCTTCCAGGCACAGTTTAACATGTTGGTTATGACCTAGAAAGCCCTAAATGGCTTGGGACAGCCTACCTGAGGGATCACTTCTCTTCCCATGCCATAATGCCAAAGCTGTGGCCAGCAGTACCATTCAAGCTGGATCCCCTTCCTTATAAAAAGGGGTGGCTGGGAGGGCTCTGCGACTCTAGAACTCAGTCGGATCTGAAATTGGTGACCACCTAGGCATGTTGGGGGGGAGAATACCACACCCTATTTGATAAGGCCTTTGGAGAATGCTGAGAGGGATGATAAAGCCCCTAAAGGAATTTTTAAGTGGCTAGCTGGTTGAGCTTTTGCTGATCATTTCAATGCTGTTGAGATTTAAATTGTGGTGGTAGTGACTTGGATAGACAGCTTTTTAGTTAGTTTTAAAATCTAAATAAATATGCTAATAGCTTTAAGCCTCAAAGCATTCAGTGTGTGAGCTAGATGTTTCCAGACTGAGCAGAGAGAGACTGGTCTGACTGCTACTGCAGTTAAATTGTTGTGCGTCCTTTCCAGACATGCATAATTCTTGAATTACTAAACATCACACCATCCACTTCTGACCTATCCTCCTTTGTATCCTCACTTGCCCTCTCATGCTTTTTTTGTTTTGTCACTTCTTTCTCTCCCCTCAGGCACAGTAGGAAAGGATGATTATGGAACTCTCCTACAGCCAGGTTCACACCACTCTCTCCGAGCAGTGTTCTATTCCTACACCTACAACAGGTGGGCAGAGCAGGAAGCGGAATGGACCCAAATGCCAATGTTTCCAACTCTTGCCATTTTCAGTGAGTCTCATGTTACTTAGTGTTTTTCTTAAAACCCTGGTTGCTAGAATCTTGGGTTTCATTTTAAAAATAAGTTTCCAATCTCTGTAATTGCAGAGAAAAGCTTAAAAATATGAAGCAAGTGCACCCTAAACGTTCAGAAACCAGAAGGCAAATAAAAAGAACCGCACCCAAGTTTTTGGCTTAAAAACCATGAGTGTTTTTTAAATAAATAAATGTCTTCCGATTTATTGTACTGTATTTTGGGTTGGGGGCCCTCATTCGTGATTTTTAATGCATTTGGTTGGCAATGCATTAAAAATATATTGATGTAATGCATCACATTCAGAAAATTGGGATATGCTGCCAAATGCAGAACTCTCAACAGATATGCAACTGACACTGTCAATCCAGTGAAGAATATTACAGATGCTGAGGGCCTGAAGATAATGCTGTTTTTCTCCCAAAGACTGAAAATCACTCCTCTAACCTGTGCAATCTGGAAACCATATCACTGGGTGCAGGAAAAGCCACCTCTTCCAACACCAGTTTTGAGGATTAGTGTTTTAGAGAAAAGTAATTGAAGCTACAGCTGGTCCACATCTCCACCTGATGGAACCACGCAGGGAGGAGATTACTCCAGCAAGTGCTATGGATTTGGGATCCTTTGAACACAAGGCAATAACCCTTGTTAAACATTTTATGATTCTATCCTAGTTGATATGCTAAATAGCTTGTACCTGAGCTAAGTGCCCTTCTCAACTTGTTGCTCAATTATGATTCCTGTTTGTTTGCAGGAGACTTTTTTTATTTAAACACCATGTCATCTATGAACATTATCTTTTAAAGCATTGCTGTGCTCAGTGCTGAACAAGACAAAGATAGTCCCCATCTCAAAGATTTTAGTTTTTAAAAATGAATCACAGAACTAATTATTCACTTAGTATTTTTTGTAAGTAAATATGCAATCAGTTGCAGAAGTTAGGGATGAAGTGGGTTGTTGCCTGGATAACCTTTTAAAATCACCAAGATAGCTAATTTGTGAAATATAGCCATTTTCTAAAAATCAGTGGTTTTATTACAATATATACTATGTACAACCTGTACTGTATGTGTACCAAAATACATATTACACAATATAACCATTATCTTTGTCATGGACAGAGATGAAACATTCAGACCAACTGACACAGCTGTTTATGTAAGCCATTAGCAGAGACCCCCAATTTGGTCAACTTAATGTGCCCCCCCCTCTCTCTCTTATTTATTTATTTATTTATTTATTTATATATATATATATATATATATATATATATATATTCTCTCTCTCACTTACTTACATACATACATTGAAAATGTATGCCTACTTTACAATGAGGCATAAGAACAGCCATACTGGGTCAGATGAAAGGTCCATCTAGCCCAGCATCCTGTCTTCCAACAGTGGCCAATGCCAGCCGCCCCAGAGAGAATGAACAGAACAGGTAAACAAGTGATCCATCCCGTGCCCATTCCCAGTTTCTGGCAAACAGAGGCTAGGGACACTGTCCCTGCCCATCCTTGCTAATAGCCATTGATGGACCTATCCTCTATGAATTTATCTAGTTCTTTTTTGAATCCTATTAGTCTTGGCCTTCACAACATCCTCTGGCAAGGAGTTCTACAGATTGTCTGTGTGTGTGGTGGGGGGAGGGGGGGGCGGGGGCGGGGAATACTTCATTTTGTTTGTTTTAAACCTGCTGCCTATTAATTTCATTTGGTGGCCCCTAGCTCTTGTGTTATGAGAAGGAGTAAATAACATTTCCTTATTTACTTTCTCCACATCACTCATGATTTTATAGACCTCTATCATATCCCCCCCCTTAGTCATCTCTTTTCCAAGCTGAAAAGTCCCAGTCTTATTAACTTCTCCTCATATGGCAGCCGTTCCATACCCCTATCATTTTTGTTGCCCTTTTCTGAACCTTTTCCAAGTCTAATATCTCTTTTTTGATATGGGGCAACCACATCTGCACACAGTATTCAAGATGTGGGCATACCATGGATTTATATAGCAGCAATATAATATTTTCTGTCTTATTATCTATCCCTTTCTTAATGATTCCCAACATTGTTGGCTTTTTTGACTGCTGCTGCATATTGAGTGGATGTTTTCAGATAACTATCCACAATGACTCAAGATCTTTTTTTGAGTGGTAACAGCTAATTTAGACCCCATCATTTTATATGTATAGTTGGGATTGTTTTCCAATGTGCATTACAGTAACTCCTCACTTAGTCATCCCGGTTAACATTGTTTTGTTATGTTGCTGATCAATTAGGGAACATGCTCGTTTAAAGTTGTGCAATGCTCCCTTATAACATTGTTTGGCAGTCGCCTGCTTTGTCCACTGCTTGCAGGAAGAGCAGCTGGTGGGAGCTAGGAACCAGGGTGGACCAGCAGCCCTCATCAGCTTCCTGCTCCCCTAAGTTCCCTGTGCAGCAGCTGCCCAGCAGGCTACCAATTGCCAGTGTAGTGTATTAAATTGCTCCCCATTGGAATGGGCTACTTACGGCTGCCAGTCCTGGTACTCTGAGCAGTATGGTAAGGGTGTGGGAAGTGGGGGTGCAGGGGGCAGTCAGGACAGGGAGCAGGAGGTGATTGGATAGGACTGGGCAGGGGTGTGGATAGGGGTCGGGGCAGTCAGGGGACAGGGAGCAGGGGAGCTTAGATGGGGGTGGGGTCCCAGGGGGATGGTTAGGGGCAGGAATGTACTAAATTGCTCCCCATAGGAATGTGCTACTTACGGGGTACTACTTACAGATGCCAGTCCTGGTGCTCCTTAAGTGGCACATTCCTACAGGGAGCAATTTATTTTTTATTTTTATTTTTTAATAAAATTTACCTTTTTTAAGAACAGGATTGTATGTTTGTGCACATGTTTTTTAGTTAGCTGGTGACAATAGCTGATTGCATTTTTTTCCCCTCCATTTCTCAGCTCTTCCCTGGAGGGGAAGTGAAAGGGCTTGAGGGTATCCCACAGGAAGGAATTCCCAAGTGTGCCTTCCTGGGCTCTCAAAGGGGTTCTGCACTTGGGTGGTGGCAGCATCTACCAATCCAAGGTCAGAGAAAAGCTGTAACTTTGGGAGTTTAATACAAGCCTGGGGTGGCCAGTATTAATTTTTAGAGTCCTTGCGGGGGGGCCCCCCCACCTTCTGCACTCAAACTGCAAGAGTGGGGAATCCGCCTTGACATGGTGGCAGAGCAATGGGATCATTTTGAACCAGAGGCACAGACCTCAGGATTTTAAAAGGACACATTTTTCCTTTTGGCAGTCTGCAAAGCCAGGGAGGTTCTCTTCTCTCTCTTCCTGAGGGGGAACAGGCACGCAAAGGGTTCGCCTGCAAAGCCAGGGAGTCCAACAAGCAGGTTTTTTTTTTTTTTTGGTTTTTTGTTTTGCTTCGTGACAACAAAATAGCTAGGCTAGAGTAGGGCAGCCCTGTGCACGAGGTTACGGTCGGGCACCGAAACCCTAGAGCAACCGGTCTTCCCAAAGCAACACGCCACGGAGAAGACAGACCCAGACATGCAGCTCCATGACAGAAATGCAGGAAGGGGATGGGGGACCAGAGATTTCCCCAGAGGGATGGTCAGCCCTCCCCAACCAGAGATCCAGGTGCCAAGATGGACCCATACCGAGTTCTAACGGCAGAAGACAGGAATTTCTTCTTACGGCTGGAGCATTTGGAGGCGGAGCACTTGGAGCTGGAAAGGGCTAAACTGGGTCAACCAGGTAGCCCTAACAGCCCTCCAGGTACCATTCCCCATTCCAAGAAATTCCCCACCTACAAGGTAGGCAATGATAGAGGCCTTCTTAGAACATTTTGAAAGGGCCTGCCTTGGGTACAACATCCCTACAGACCAGTATATGGCGGAGCTGAGGCCACAACTCAGCGGACCCCTAGCAGAGATGGCAGCTGAAATGCCTAAAGAAACGAACTTTTAAACAAAAGGCCAGAATTAGGATGGGGCTAACACCCGAGCATGCCCGTTGGCAGTTCAGAGCCCTAAGGTGGAAACCCGATGTGGCATTTTCCCAACATGCCTACCACATTGTAAAAAAATTGGGATGCCTAGATGTCAGGAGCAAATGTTAAATCTCTGGAAGATCTGTCTCTCCTAATCCAAATGGAGCAGGTCTTAGAGGGTGTTTCTGAGGAAATAGAAAGGTACTGTGACATTGCACTCTATGATTTTATGAAAATATGCTAATGAGTGTGAATATAATGTAACTGGAATATGCTTCATGCAAAAGGTCTCTTGTAAGGTATCATTACAAAGCTTATAATCTACTGAGTGTGATCATCCTATTTGTATGTATGTATCATTCTTGTGTCTGAAACTAGAAATATGAAATATAGCTCTGAGGGCCTATTGTAGTTCTGCAAAGTGTGGGCCATTAATGGAATATTGATGGCTCCCATGGGAACAATGGGCCAGATCCTCAGCTCATGGAATGCAGCATGGCACCATTGGCTGGCCCAATATCATTTTGAAGAAAACAGATACACCAATAACTGTAACTGACTTCTACCCTCTGGGTTAAGAGGGTCAGAGCCAAAGCCTGACAATAACATTTATTTAATTATTTATATATAGATCTAGAGAGAGATCAACACTCAGAGATCATCCAGAGCTCTGAGATAATAGAGAGCCCCTGACTAAGCCAGCCCTGATTACAGAATGGGCCCCACCTGAGAGAAATTAGGTGATTTCAGGTTTAACTACTGAGTGGGCCCAGCTGAGGAAGGGCTGGAGGAAAGAGAATGCAGGGAGTCAAAAGGTGCTTGCAGGGTCTGGAGTGGATACCCAGATTGGGAGACCTAGAAGGGGAGGAAAGAGGTGAGGCAGGAAATGGTGCAAGGAAAACTGCAATATGGGTAGAGGATTTGACTTAGCAGTGCAGTACAGGGCCCTGGGCTGTAACCCAGAATTGAGGTTGGGACTGGATTCTCCTACCAGCCCCAAGGAAGTGGTGTACAAGGGTAGCTGAGCCCAGCGAGGGGGCTGCAGTCTGAATGTGACCTCGCTGAAGAGGAGCTGTGGAGAAGGTGGAAGCTTTTTATTTCTGTTAAGATAGTTTTGAACTTTAATTTGGATGGCTGACCCTGGAAGGAATGGGCTAAAGACTGTGCCCTGGCTGGAGGGATGAGTTATCTGAAAGAAACCACCACAGCCTCAGAATGACTGACTGACAAAGGCTGCTACCCCCCAAGGACACTGTGATGCCATGCCTGGCCATGAGGCAGTGCATAGTGGTGAGTAAACCCTCTTGCAATGCTTTTTCTTAAATTACTTTAACTGCAGCATGTCTGAAACAACTGCTGCAGAGTATGTATCTACCCTAGCCATGAGTAAAACAACCATCACCGTAATACTTTATATAGGTGGCTAACACCATTATTAAGGAAAAAAATTGTTCATTGCTGTATAGAAAATGAGCCCTATGGGATGTATTGTGCATTTATGGAATGGGACACATTTTGAAGTTTGCCTCATTGTCCTCTATTGGGGGCAGTTCTTCAAGGATGTTCCAGCATTTTATTTTGTAAAATATATGGGCTCTTCCACAGGAGAGGGCTCTCTCACTTCCCTCTGGAGCTATCGTGAGCAGTGAGTGTTTTTCCCCTCCAAGCTCTCAGTCATATTTCTTGTGTGGATTGGTGTATTCTTGAAGGGTTGCTCAGAGCCCCTGATGTAGCTCACATTACTGGCCTAATAAGCTGTTGCCAAGGTGATGCTGTCAGGAGCTTGGCCAGCATGCTGGACCAGTTGAAGCTTCATCTAGATTGGGCTGCTTGAGGCAGTAGAGTGGAAGGTAAAAACATGTACTGCTGCAGCCAGGGCTTCATCTAGGATGGGCAGGGGTGTGGTTTCCTGCTTCTGTTGTGCACACCTGGACGTATAAAACACAAATCTGTTTCTTTACCGATTGTTTTCCCCTCAATTTAAAATAGGCATGATAACTTGTCCTAGGGCGTTAGGACAACTCACCTTGATGGTGTCCCTTCTTGGCATGTGTCACAGTGTGGGGGAGGGTGTATAAGGTTTATTAGATGACAGGAACACAGTCCAAAACAGAGCTTTTAGTTACAGCCAACAGGACCCCCTCAGTCAGGTCCATCTGGGGGGGGGGGGAGGGATGGAGAGCTTGAACCCTGGCCCAAGGTCTCCCTCCATTTCCCCAGCCAACTCCAAACTGAAACCCTCTCCAGCCATCTCCTCCAGGCACACCCCTAGCTCCTCCTACAGCCTTTGTCCAGTTTCCCAGGCAGAAGGTGTCACCTGGCCCCAGCCCCCTCCTGGGCTCAGGTTACATGCTCAGGTATCATCTCTTAAGTGAAGTCACACCCTGATATCCCATCAGCAATGCAGACAGTATCAGTAAAACTCCCCCACAACATCCCCAGGTCAATCCTCCCTACTCCATCACACCTCTCCCCCCTTTGAGACTGAACTGAGGGGGGTTACTCTGACCTTTCCCAGTTCATTGGTTAGGTCCCCCTCACTGGGACAATGCATCAGCTATCATGTTGGCACTCCCCTTCACATGGACCACCTCCCTATCATAATCCTGCAAGAGCAGGCTCCACCTCAGGAGCTTGGCATTGGCTCCTTTCATCTGGTGTAGCCAGGTCAGGGGGAGTGGTCGGTGTACACAGTGAAGTGTTGCCCAAAGGGATTTGTCTTGAGTTGTTTTTTTAAGGGCTCACACTATAGCCAGGCATTCCTTCTCTCCTACTCTGTGTAGTTTTGCTCCCAGGGTAACAACTTCTTGCTCAAGTATGCAATGGGATATCTCTCCCCCTTTTCATCAACCTGCATTAACACTGCACCCATCCCCCTGTCTTAGGCATCAGTGAACACCAGAAAGGGCTTGTCAAAGTCTGGGTTTACCAGAACAGGGCCACTGACCAGAGCCACCTTCAACGTACAGAGCCCTCTGGCACTGCTTGGTCCTGACCACCTTGTCGGGCTTCCCCTTCTTGCATAACTCAGTGATGGGGGGGGGGGCAGCTATGGAGCTAAAGTGGGGCACAAATCTTCAATAATACCCTGCCATCCCAATAAAGGCTGCTTTTTGGTTTGGGGAGCGGGCCAGTCTCTGATCGCCTCCACCTTGACTGGTTCTGGTTTTAGGCAGCTGCTCCCCACCCGATAGCCCAGGTAAGATACTTCATCCATCCCCACCTTGCACTTCTCAGCTTTTATGGTCAGCCCAGCCTCCTGGAGTTGGTCCAGCACTTACTTAATCTGGGACACATGGTCTTCCCAGGTCTGGCGAACAACACAGATGTCATCAATATACACCACAGCAAAACTCTCCATCCCCCTCAGTAGCTGCTCCACCAGATGCTGGAAGGTAGCTGGTGCTCCCTTGAGGCCGAAAGGCGGGGGTCAGGAACTCATAGAGCCCCAGGGGGGTGATAAAGGCAGATTTCAGCCTGGCATCTGCATCCAGTGGCACTTGTCAGTAGACCTTTGTAAGATCCATAGTGGTAAGGTAGCGAGCTCCTCTCAACTTGTCTAGGAGCTCGTCAGGCCTGGGCATGGGGTAGGCATCCGATACAATAATGGCATTAAGCTTCTGATAGTCCACCCAGAACCGGATCAACCCATCCTTTTTAGGTATCAGCACCACAGGTGAGGCCCAAGGTGGCCAGATCACCCCCAAAGCCAGCATGTCACTGACCTCTCTTTCCAGGTCCTGAGCAGTTTTCCCTGTGACACGGAAGGGATCACACGTGCCTATAAGATGCTCTCCTGTTTCCACCCGGTGGACAGTCAGATTAGTGAGTCCAGGCTGGTTGGAAAACAGCTGTTGGTACAAATGCGGCATCCCTCTGATCTCTGCTTGCTGGGCAGAGGTTAGCCAATCAGAGAGGGGAATTGTTTCCAGGGAGGAGCCAGCTCCTGTCTCAGGGAATAGCTCTACTAACGGGTCATGTCCCTGCTCCTCTCAATGTCCACACACCGGTAACACCACATTCCCCCTAGCATAATATGGCTTCATCATATTCACATGGTACACCTGGTGGCGGTGTGCCTGGTTAAATAGTTACACCACATAATTTACCTCATTTAGTTGCTTGACAACCTTGAAAGGGCCTTCCCAGGTGTCCTGTAGTTTGTTTTTTCTCATGGGGATGAGAACCATCACCTGGTCTCTGGTGGTGTAGGCATGGGCCCGCCCCATACGGTCATACCAGACCACCTGTTTCCTCTAGACTCTGGCCAGATTCTCCTTGGCCAAGCCCATGAGCTCAGCAAGTCTTTCTCAGAAGGTCAAGACATACTCCACCACTGATTCTTCAGCGGGAGTGGCCTTCCCTTCCCATTTGTCTCTCATCAGGTCCAGGGGCCCCTTACCCTTCTTCCATATAACAGTTTGAAAGACAAAAACCCAGTAGAGTCTTGGGGCACTTCCCTGTACATGAACAGCAGGTGACGGAAGTACTTGTCCCAATCCTGCAGGTGCAGGTTCATAAAGGTTTTCATCATCATCTTTAGAGTTCCATTGAACCACTCCACCAGCCCATTGGACTGGGGATGATATGCTGAGGCCCAGATGTGCCAGACCCCACATTTCTCCCACAAGCACCAGAGCAGGGCTGACATGAAGTTGGATCCTTGGTCTGCCAAGACTTCCTTGGGGAACCCCACTTGGCTGAAAATGGTCAGCAGTGCATCTGCCACGGTGTCTGCTTCAATAGAAGACCAGGCCCCTGCCTCGGGGTAGCAGGTAGTGAAATCTACCACCACCAGAATATATTTCTTCCCCGTCCGGGTCGTCTTGCTGAGAGGCCCCACTATGTCCACAGCTACCTTCTGAAAAGGCTCCTCTATAATGGGCAAAGGTCTCAAAGCTGCTTTCCCTTTGTCCCAGGCCTTCCCCACACTCTGATAGGGGTCACAGGATCAGCAATACTGTTGGACAGTAGTAAAGACTCCAGGCCAGTAAAAGTTATGTAGCAGCCTCTGCCTGGTGCACCGGATTCCCTGGTGCCCTGAGAGAGGGACATCATGGGCCAGTTACAGTAGCTTGTGGTACTTCTGGGGGACCACCAGCTGCCTCTGGATCCCCCACGACTCCACTTCCCCTGGGTGGGCCCATTCTCGGTACAAGAATCCCTTCTCCCAGAGGAACCTCTCCCCATGGTCTGTGCCACACTGAGGCCAGCCAGGTCCCTTCGCTTCTGCAAGGAGGGATCTTTCTGCAACTCGGCCTGGAACTCAGCGGTTGGGGAAAGGTTGGGGACCTGCTCCCTCTTGCAGGGCCAGTGCAAGGATATTTTGCGCCCTAGATGAAACTTCCACCTTGTGCTCCCCCTCCCCCTGGAGCATCACTTATTATAAACTTTCAAAAATGAATACTGCATAATGTGGCATTGTTCATTAGAATTAATACACATTTGGCTTGAAAATTTATTAATTTCATTATTTAGTCTACATATTTAATGAAAATTAAATTTAGCCTTGGGTCTCCTGCACGGGGCTAGAGTCCCTCCTGCCCTCCCCCACCCCCTTGGATCTGGAAAGGGCTGTTTTGGGGATCAGCGCTGGGAGTCCGGATCTGGCTTCTATTCTCCACCCTGGCACCACTCACTGGATGACTTCAGGCAAGTTACTTCCCTGTTCTGGGCTTCAGCTCCCCCGCCCAGTGCTAAGGTGTGAAATGATTCCTTGCTCCTGAGCTAGAAAGTGCAATGCAGACGGGAGGGGGGGTCTGAAGGCCTGTCTTCCCTACAGGTGTGAGGTGAGGACAGAGTTCCAGCCTCCGTCATGACTGTCCTGGTTGCTTTACTCTGCCCCATGCCAATTGCTGCTGAAGCCCCTTATTCAGAGAGCTCTGGCCCAGGGCAGAGGCATCAGTGTCATTCTGGGTCTGATTGTCAGAGATGTCTGTGGGAACTTCAGCATTCTCAGTACTTCTGAAACTCAGGGCAATTTATTTCGAATGCTGGGCCAGGACTGAGCCTGCAAAGGCAGGTCCATATACACCTCTCAATCCACAGCAGATGTCCCATCAATAACAATACAAGCAATCAGGAGATTGAGGGGCAGTTGGCCTAATGCTAGGAATGGAGAGGATATGGCCCTAATGTGGTCACTAAACTTCTACCTAATAAAGTTACTGGTGCATCTGCTGTCATTCAGTGGGAGAACAAAAATCTCTTGGGTGCTGCAGCTTGCCCAGGGTTCAGCTGCACTTAACCTGAGTTGCTCGCACACTTGCCGCGGTTGTGCACCACGCAACTGGTCACCCATGTTACATGAAAATCTGGCTCTGACGGTGTCGTAATTAGACTTAACAGTTACTGCTGCATTTCCTAGAGCTGTTGTCCCAGGCTGGCTGCAGACTCAGGCAGACAGAACTGTCTGCTAGACACCCATCACCTTTGGAAGATTTTCCTTGTAGCCATAAGGGCTTGAGACAGCTGTGTTTCTTCACTGAAAACTTGCAGTGTGCTGCCCCTGAATCCCAAATTAATACCTTGTGTGGGTAGGTGCAGAGCTCAGGGCTTGAAGACCTCTGGTCTAATGGTCTGAGCCAGCGCAGAACTAGGAGCCTCGATCTCCTGTGTTCAAAGCAGGACTCTGACAATGACTCCCCAGGTGACCTTGGGCAAGTCACATCTCTGTTCTCTGCCTCAGTTTCCCCCAAAATGGGGATGAAGCCTTGGAAGGTGGCACATGCTGAGAACGGTTACTTTTGCAGCTCTTTAACCCTGTATCCTCTGGCAGGGCCATGATCCACCCCAGCAGGTGGAGCGGTGGCCACGGTCTCCTCTTCTTTTCCCGCACCTCCTCCTGCCGCTGCATTGCTGTCAATAGGGCCAGCTGCAGGCAGGCTGATGTCACCCGCTCCGATCTGCAGCCGGCAGCCCTTGGGTGGCAGCGGGTCCGGGACTGCCATAGCCAGAGGGAGCGGGCTAGGGAGCAATGCGTCGGCTTGGGGAGGAGGCGGCTCTGGGCTGGCAGGGGGGCGCAGGCGGGCAGTGATGTGGGGCGTGGTGGAGGGAGGCGGTGTCCTTGGGCCCTCGGCCCCCCATTTCAGATGTACCCTCACCATGGGCACCTTGAATAGGGTCCCCCACACACCTGTCAGGATCAAGTAGGTGTTGGGTACCACCCAATCTGGGGCAACCACCTCGGGCCGGGCCAGCGTCACCTCAGCGCCCGTGTCCCAGTATTGGTTGACCTTTCTCCCATCCACCTCTAGGGGAACCAGGCACTCGCTCCGCAGGGACAGCCCTGCGCCCACCCTGTAAACTGAGAACCTTGAGTCTAGAGCATCCAGCCTCCCAGTGGAGCTGGTCTGGGAAACTCCTCCCTCCTGAGCAGGTGGTAAGCTGCTAGCCCCCTTGCCTGGGAAGCTTGCCCCTCCTCTGGCTGTGTGTCTACTCAGTTAACCCTGTGTGGGTTTGGTCCGCTCAGTCTGTCCTTGAGCTTGGGGCACTGGGTCCGTATGTGGCCTCTCTGGCCACAGTAATAGCAGCTCATGTTCCATTGGTCCCCTCAAGCCGACCGGTTGGTCCTGATGCCAGTTGTTCCCCTTGGGAGGGGATTCTCCACATTCCCCCTTTGGGGGGGGTCCCAGAGTGTCTGTCTGTCTCTCTCTCTCTGCATCATGGTGGGCCTATTACTTTGGGACTTCTCCTGTCCACCCCCTGACAGGCGGGCCACAAACTCATTGGCCAGCTGCCCTGTGTACTGTAGGTCCTCTGGCTTTTTGGCCCGCAACCACATCCTCAGGTCAGATGGGCAATCTTCATACAGTTGCTCCAGTACAAGCAGTTTAATCATGTCCTCCTTTAGTCTGGGGCCCCATCTGCCCACTTGTAGACATATCCCTGCATTAGGAGGATCAGTTCTAGATATGTGAACTCGGGATTTATGCTGACTCTGGAATTTTTTCTGGTACCCCTCGGGAGTCATCCCAAACTCATGTAGCAGGGCCTTTTCATAGTCCCCTGCCTCCACCCCTTCCATTTGGCTGTACATCCCCACGACTTTGGGGTCCAGTAAGGCGGTGAGAAACCGGAGCCTGTCTGCAGGGTCAACCCTGTGCAGCTTACAGGCCTTCTCAAAGGCAATCAGGAATTCATCTATGTCCTCCCCTTCTTTATGCTGGGACAGTATGCACTTATCACTCCATGCAGTCCTGGGTCCCCCCTCACTCACCTCAGCAGGGGGCTCTCTGTTCCTCAGCCTCACCAACTCCAGTTCATGCTGACGCTGTTTCTCCTTCTCCAGTTCATGCTGATGCTGGTTTTCCTGTTCTTCCCACTCCTCCTTCAGTTCCTGCTGCCTCAGCTCCAGCGATGGGGAGCTGTGCCGTGAGGATCTGCTGCTGGCTGGAGGGGTCACCATGCCCTCGGTATTCGCCGGGCTCCTTCCACCCCTCCCCTAGCTATAGGTAGGAGGGGTCTTGGGATGCCCTCGGCAGCAGTCTGACCCCTCTGAGCTGGGAAAGACATCCGTGCCTGCCCTGCATCTGCCAGGCTGCTTCCCGCGGAGACAGGGATCGGTTCATCCAAGCAATCCTCCTCCTCCAGCTGGGCAATCAGCTGTTCTTTGGTGAGCTTCCCAATGCGCAGCCCCCTCTACTTCCACAGCTTGACCAGGTCCCTCTTAAGGCGATGGTTATACATCTTCCCACTGGCCCCAAGTTACGGTAGTTACTGTGGACTCGCAGGCCTGTGCTCTCAGCTCCTCATGGTTTCCAGGAGGAACCCCCTAGTGTACCAGCCCTTCTCCAGGTCACCACCTCTCTCGCAGGGTCAAGCCACCGACTCCTCCGCCCCTGGAACTGCTCGCCGCAGTCCTCCAGGGGGACTCCGTTACTGCAACAGTCCTTCTCGCTGGTCACACACTCCCAGGGGTTAAGCGTAGCTTCTCCGTCCCCCGAAACTGCTCCTCCCTGAGCCTTCAACCCACCTGGTCCGCGTCAGTCTCCCTTCGTTTTACTGCTTCCCCAGTCACTTACTGCAGGAAGCGCCAGCCATGGGTGCAGCACATCCCACCACTGCCGCCAATTGTCACGGAGTGTGGGGGAGGGTGCATGAGGTTTATTAGACGATAGGAACATAGTCCAAAACAGAGCTTGTAGGTACAGCCAACAGGACCCCCTCAGTCAGGTCCATCTTGGGTAGGGAGCTTGGACCCCAGCCCCGGGTCTTCCTCCGTTTCCTGAGCCAGTTCCAAACTGAAACCCCCTCCAGCAGTCTCCTCCAGCCACACACCCCGGCTCCTCCTCCAGCCTTTGTCCAATTTCCCGAGCAGAAGGTGTCACCTGACCCCAGTCCTCTCCGGGGCTCGGGTATCGTCTCTCAAGTGAAGTCACACCCTGATATCCCATCACCAATGCAGACAGTACCAATAAAACTCCCCCACAACATCCCAAGGTCAATCCTCTCCACTCCCGACTCAGTCACAGCATGCAAATATTTATTTATAAAAGTGGATATTATTGTTACTGACCTTCTGGAAAGGACTAACGGACAGGCAGTGGACACTGAAGAGGTGGAGCCCATATTTCAAAGTCAATAAAGAAATTACCTATCTGCTTGAGAAGTAAGTTTTAGTTTCCTGTCTGAGTGCTAGCTAACAGGTCTTTTAGGGCCAAACCTCAGCATTTGCACAAAGTCTTATGCAAATCCAGAAACTACATATAACTGACACCTCATTTAAGGAGGTCTGTTAAACATTTGGCCCAGAGAGTCTACAAGAAAGGTAGAAATGTAAACGGTGTTCTACTTATTTGCAGCAGATTGTAGCTTCTCTAATGTCCATGTCTAGCATATGTACGTGTGTCTTTATGATGACAGTTAAGGGACTGGATGAATCTGCTTTAAATGGCAAAATCTGTTAGAGGAATGGAAAGAAGGTGATCGTGGACATAGTGGGACCCCTCAGCATGGCAACTCGGACAGGGACAAACTACATTCTGGGGGTGGTAGATTTCGCTACTCCCATCCAGAGGAGGTGGCCTTGTCCTCTACCGAGGCAGACGCTGTGGCAGACGCACTGCTGACTGTTTTCAGCAGAGTGGGGTTCCCCAA
Source organism: Emys orbicularis (assembly GCF_028017835.1). NCBI lineage: Eukaryota > Metazoa > Chordata > Testudines > Emydidae > Emys > Emys orbicularis. The sequence continues at coordinate 29,406,617 of NC_088687.1, read as the reverse complement.
GGAGGTCATTACAGACGAGGGCTCCAATTTCATGTGAACTCTGCTCCGATGCTTGTGGGAGAAGTGTGGGGTCCAATACACCTGGGCCTCAGCGTATCACCTTCAGTCCAACAGGCTGGTGAAGAAGTTGAAGGGGACTCTAAAGATGACGCTAAAAACATTTATGAACCAGCACCAGCACAGGACTGGGACAAGTCTTTACCCCACCTGCTGTTTGCATACCGGGAAGTGCTCCAGGAATCACCTCTGTTCTCTCCTTTCGAGTTTCTGGATGGGAGAAGAGTGAGGGGACCTCTGGACGTGTTGAGGGAGAAATGGGAGGGGAAGGCCTCCCCGCATGGAAAATCAGAGGTGGAGTATGTATTGACTTTCTATGAAAACTTCGCTGAGCTCATGGACTGGGCTGGGGAGAATTTAGCCGGAGCCCAAGAGAAGCAAAACGTCTGGCACGACTGCACGCAACTATACTACCGGGGGCCAGGTAACAGTCCTCATTCCCGGAAGAAAGAACAAACTACAGGCTGCCTCCAGCTGGCCCTTTAAGGTCATCAAGCAGCTGAATGAGGTAAACTATGTAGTGAAACTGTCTGTCAAAGCGGGTTCACAGCCACGGAATCTGGCACGGGAAGGAGCAGGGAGATGATCTATTTCCTGAGATGTTCCGCAAGGCCAGAGGGGGGCCGGCCCGCCGATGGCCGCAAGGCCAGAGGGGGGCCGGCCCGCCGATGGCCGCAAGGCCAGAGGGGGGCCGGCCCGCCGATGGCCGCAAGGCCAGAGGGGGGCCGGCCCGCCGATGGCCGCAAGGCCAGAGGGGGGCCGGCCCGCCGATGGCCGCAAGGCCAGAGGGGGGCCGGCCCGCCGATGGCCGCAAGGCCAGAGGGGGGCCGGCCCGCCGATGGCCGCAAGGCCAGAGGGGGGCCGGCCCGCCGATGGCCGCAAGGCCAGAGGGGGGCCGGCCCGCCGATGGCCGCAAGGCCAGAGGGGGGCCGGCCCGCCGATGGCCGCAAGGCCAGAGGGGGGCCGGCCCGCCGATGGCCGCAAGGCCAGAGGGGGGCCGGCCCGCCGATGGCCGCAAGGCCAGAGGGGGGCCGGCCCGCCGATGGCCGCAAGGCCAGAGGGGGGCCGGCCCGCCGATGGCCGCAAGGCCAGAGGGGGGCCGGCCCGCCGATGGCCGCAAGGCCAGAGGGGGGCCGGCCCGCCGATGGCCGCAAGGCCAGAGGGGGGCCGGCCCGCCGATGGCCGCAAGGCCAGAGGGGGGCCGGCCCGCCGATGGCCGCAAGGCCAGAGGGGGGCCGGCCCGCCGATGGCCGCAAGGCCAGAGGGGGGCCGGCCCGCCGATGGCCGCAAGGCCAGAGGGGGGCCGGCCCGCCGATGGCCGCAAGGCCAGAGGGGGGCCGGCCCGCCGATGGCCGCAAGGCCAGAGGGGGGCCGGCCCGCCGATGGCCGCAAGGCCAGAGGGGGGCCGGCCCGCCGATGGCCGCAAGGCCAGAGGGGGGCCGGCCCGCCGATGGCCGCAAGGCCAGAGGGGGGCCGGCCCGCCGATGGCCGCAAGGCCAGAGGGGGGCCGGCCCGCCGATGGCCGCAAGGCCAGAGGGGGGCCGGCCCGCCGATGGCCGCAAGGCCAGAGGGGGGCCGGCCCGCCGATGGCCGCAAGGCCAGAGGGGGGCCGGCCCGCCGATGGCCGCAAGGCCAGAGGGGGGCCGGCCCGCCGATGGCCGCAAGGCCAGAGGGGGGCCGGCCCGCCGATGGCCGCAAGGCCAGAGGGGGGCCGGCCCGCCGATGGCCGCAAGGCCAGAGGGGGGCCGGCCCGCCGATGGCCGCAAGGCCAGAGGGGGGCCGGCCCGCCGATGGCCGCAAGGCCAGAGGGGGGCCGGCCCGCCGATGGCCGCAAGGCCAGAGGGGGGCCGGCCCGCCGATGGCCGCAAGGCCAGAGGGGGGCCGGCCCGCCGATGGCCGCAAGGCCAGAGGGGGGCCGGCCCGCCGATGGCCGCAAGGCCAGAGGGGGGCCGGCCCGCCGATGGCCGCAAGGCCAGAGGGGGGCCGGCCCGCCGATGGCCGCAAGGCCAGAGGGGGGCCGGCCCGCCGATGGCCGCAAGGCCAGAGGGGGGCCGGCCCGCCGATGGCCGCAAGGCCAGAGGGGGGCCGGCCCGCCGATGGCCGCAAGGCCAGAGGGGGGCCGGCCCGCCGATGGCCGCAAGGCCAGAGGGGGGCCGGCCCGCCGATGGCCGCAAGGCCAGAGGGGGGCCGGCCCGCCGATGGCCGCAAGGCCAGAGGGGGGCCGGCCCGCCGATGGCCGCAAGGCCAGAGGGGGGCCGGCCCGCCGATGGCCGCAAGGCCAGAGGGGGGCCGGCCCGCCGATGGCCGCAAGGCCAGAGGGGGGCCGGCCCGCCGATGGCCGCAAGGCCAGAGGGGGGCCGGCCCGCCGATGGCCGCAAGGCCAGAGGGGGGCCGGCCCGCCGATGGCCGCAAGGCCAGAGGGGGGCCGGCCCGCCGATGGCCGCAAGGCCAGAGGGGGGCCGGCCCGCCGATGGCCGCAAGGCCAGAGGGGGGCCGGCCCGCCGATGGCCGCAAGGCCAGAGGGGGGCCGGCCCGCCGATGGCCGCAAGGCCAGAGGGGGGCCGGCCCGCCGATGGCCGCAAGGCCAGAGGGGGGCCGGCCCGCCGATGGCCGCAAGGCCAGAGGGGGGCCGGCCCGCCGATGGCCGCAAGGCCAGAGGGGGGCCGGCCCGCCGATGGCCGCAAGGCCAGAGGGGGGCCGGCCCGCCGATGGCCGCAAGGCCAGAGGGGGGCCGGCCCGCCGATGGCCGCAAGGCCAGAGGGGGGCCGGCCCGCCGATGGCCGCAAGGCCAGAGGGGGGCCGGCCCGCCGATGGCCGCAAGGCCAGAGGGGGGCCGGCCCGCCGATGGCCGCAAGGCCAGAGGGGGGCCGGCCCGCCGATGGCCGCAAGGCCAGAGGGGGGCCGGCCCGCCGATGGCCGCAAGGCCAGAGGGGGGCCGGCCCGCCGATGGCCGCAAGGCCAGAGGGGGGCCGGCCCGCCGATGGCCGCAAGGCCAGAGGGGGGCCGGCCCGCCGATGGCCGCAAGGCCAGAGGGGGGCCGGCCCGCCGATGGCCGCAAGGCCAGAGGGGGGCCGGCCCGCCGATGGCCGCAAGGCCAGAGGGGGGCCGGCCCGCCGATGGCCGCAAGGCCAGAGGGGGGCCGGCCCGCCGATGGCCGCAAGGCCAGAGGGGGGCCGGCCCGCCGATGGCCGCAAGGCCAGAGGGGGGCCGGCCCGCCGATGGCCGCAAGGCCAGAGGGGGGCCGGCCCGCCGATGGCCGCAAGGCCAGAGGGGGGCCGGCCCGCCGATGGCCGCAAGGCCAGAGGGGGGCCGGCCCGCCGATGGCCGCAAGGCCAGAGGGGGGCCGGCCCGCCGATGGCCGCAAGGCCAGAGGGGGGCCGGCCCGCCGATGGCCGCAAGGCCAGAGGGGGGCCGGCCCGCCGATGGCCGCAAGGCCAGAGGGGGGCCGGCCCGCCGATGGCCGCAAGGCCAGAGGGGGGCCGGCCCGCCGATGGCCGCAAGGCCAGAGGGGGGCCGGCCCGCCGATGGCCGCAAGGCCAGAGGGGGGCCGGCCCGCCGATGGCCGCAAGGCCAGAGGGGGGCCGGCCCGCCGATGGCCGCAAGGCCAGAGGGGGGCCGGCCCGCCGATGGCCGCAAGGCCAGAGGGGGGCCGGCCCGCCGATGGCCGCAAGGCCAGAGGGGGGCCGGCCCGCCGATGGCCGCAAGGCCAGAGGGGGGCCGGCCCGCCGATGGCCGCAAGGCCAGAGGGGGGCCGGCCCGCCGATGGCCGCAAGGCCAGAGGGGGGCCGGCCCGCCGATGGCCGCAAGGCCAGAGGGGGGCCGGCCCGCCGATGGCCGCAAGGCCAGAGGGGGGCCGGCCCGCCGATGGCCGCAAGGCCAGAGGGGGGCCGGCCCGCCGATGGCCGCAAGGCCAGAGGGGGGCCGGCCCGCCGATGGCCGCAAGGCCAGAGGGGGGCCGGCCCGCCGATGGCCGCAAGGCCAGAGGGGGGCCGGCCCGCCGATGGCCGCAAGGCCAGAGGGGGGCCGGCCCGCCGATGGCCGCAAGGCCAGAGGGGGGCCGGCCCGCCGATGGCCGCAAGGCCAGAGGGGGGCCGGCCCGCCGATGGCCGCAAGGCCAGAGGGGGGCCGGCCCGCCGATGGCCGCAAGGCCAGAGGGGGGCCGGCCCGCCGATGGCCGCAAGGCCAGAGGGGGGCCGGCCCGCCGATGGCCGCAAGGCCAGAGGGGGGCCGGCCCGCCGATGGCCGCAAGGCCAGAGGGGGGCCGGCCCGCCGATGGCCGCAAGGCCAGAGGGGGGCCGGCCCGCCGATGGCCGCAAGGCCAGAGGGGGGCCGGCCCGCCGATGGCCGCAAGGCCAGAGGGGGGCCGGCCCGCCGATGGCCGCAAGGCCAGAGGGGGGCCGGCCCGCCGATGGCCGCAAGGCCAGAGGGGGGCCGGCCCGCCGATGGCCGCAAGGCCAGAGGGGGGCCGGCCCGCCGATGGCCGCAAGGCCAGAGGGGGGCCGGCCCGCCGATGGCCGCAAGGCCAGAGGGGGGCCGGCCCGCCGATGGCCGCAAGGCCAGAGGGGGGCCGGCCCGCCGATGGCCGCAAGGCCAGAGGGGGGCCGGCCCGCCGATGGCCGCAAGGCCAGAGGGGGGCCGGCCCGCCGATGGCCGCAAGGCCAGAGGGGGGCCGGCCCGCCGATGGCCGCAAGGCCAGAGGGGGGCCGGCCCGCCGATGGCCGCAAGGCCAGAGGGGGGCCGGCCCGCCGATGGCCGCAAGGCCAGAGGGGGGCCGGCCCGCCGATGGCCGCAAGGCCAGAGGGGGGCCGGCCCGCCGATGGCCGCAAGGCCAGAGGGGGGCCGGCCCGCCGATGGCCGCAAGGCCAGAGGGGGGCCGGCCCGCCGATGGCCGCAAGGCCAGAGGGGGGCCGGCCCGCCGATGGCCGCAAGGCCAGAGGGGGGCCGGCCCGCCGATGGCCGCAAGGCCAGAGGGGGGCCGGCCCGCCGATGGCCGCAAGGCCAGAGGGGGGCCGGCCCGCCGATGGCCGCAAGGCCAGAGGGGGGCCGGCCCGCCGATGGCCGCAAGGCCAGAGGGGGGCCGGCCCGCCGATGGCCGCAAGGCCAGAGGGGGGCCGGCCCGCCGATGGCCGCAAGGCCAGAGGGGGGCCGGCCCGCCGATGGCCGCAAGGCCAGAGGGGGGCCGGCCCGCCGATGGCCGCAAGGCCAGAGGGGGGCCGGCCCGCCGATGGCCGCAAGGCCAGAGGGGGGCCGGCCCGCCGATGGCCGCAAGGCCAGAGGGGGGCCGGCCCGCCGATGGCCGCAAGGCCAGAGGGGGGCCGGCCCGCCGATGGCCGCAAGGCCAGAGGGGGGCCGGCCCGCCGATGGCCGCAAGGCCAGAGGGGGGCCGGCCCGCCGATGGCCGCAAGGCCAGAGGGGGGCCGGCCCGCCGATGGCCGCAAGGCCAGAGGGGGGCCGGCCCGCCGATGGCCGCAAGGCCAGAGGGGGGCCGGCCCGCCGATGGCCGCAAGGCCAGAGGGGGGCCGGCCCGCCGATGGCCGCAAGGCCAGAGGGGGGCCGGCCCGCCGATGGCCGCAAGGCCAGAGGGGGGCCGGCCCGCCGATGGCCGCAAGGCCAGAGGGGGGCCGGCCCGCCGATGGCCGCAAGGCCAGAGGGGGGCCGGCCCGCCGATGGCCGCAAGGCCAGAGGGGGGCCGGCCCGCCGATGGCCGCAAGGCCAGAGGGGGGCCGGCCCGCCGATGGCCGCAAGGCCAGAGGGGGGCCGGCCCGCCGATGGCCGCAAGGCCAGAGGGGGGCCGGCCCGCCGATGGCCGCAAGGCCAGAGGGGGGCCGGCCCGCCGATGGCCGCAAGGCCAGAGGGGGGCCGGCCCGCCGATGGCCGCAAGGCCAGAGGGGGGCCGGCCCGCCGATGGCCGCAAGGCCAGAGGGGGGCCGGCCCGCCGATGGCCGCAAGGCCAGAGGGGGGCCGGCCCGCCGATGGCCGCAAGGCCAGAGGGGGGCCGGCCCGCCGATGGCCGCAAGGCCAGAGGGGGGCCGGCCCGCCGATGGCCGGTTTCACATTTGTATTGTGATAAATGAAGCACAGGGGCGGGGAGGTAGCTCCTTGTTATGGATGGACATCCAGCCTGCCAGTTAACTATAAAATCCTTCTTAGTAGCTGTTTGTTCTCCCAACTGGAGATGCGGACAGGAAAGCAGCTATGCCGGACGTGGGCAAACGACGGCCTGCGGGCCACATCCACTCAAGGGTTGGGCAGGACGGTCCCGCAGAGGTCCCAGCCAGGGAGGCTAGCCCCTGTCCCCTCTCCCGTAGTCTCAGCTCGCTGTGCCGCCTGCCGGGCTGCGAGAGCCACCGGGCGTAATATATTAAATTTCTCCCCGTAGGAATGTGCTACTTACCGAGCACCAGGACTGTCATCTGTAAGTAGTACCCCGTAAGTAGCACATTCCTATGGGGAGAAAATTAATACACTACACGGCAGTTCAGCTGTCCCTCCCCCCACTGCCATGTGTTGCTCCTGCCTCTGCCTTGGAGTTCCTCCGGGGAGTCTCCTGTTTGCTGTGCAGGGGAGGGGGGAAGAGGGGGACTAATGTCAGGGTATCCCATTCCCCCTTACTTCTGCCCCCCACTTACTCCTCCATTTAGAGCAGGGGGGATACACAATAGGGCTCAGGATGGAGAGCTTGCCACAGCTGCTGTCTCAACTTCCTGATCTTTTTAAAGGCAATGTACTTAGAATGTGGTGTCAGTGTACTTAAAGGGGCAATGCGCATCTCTCTCTCTCCCACACACAGGGTGTGTGTCTCTGACTGCCATACTCTCTCCCCTCCCTCCGTTCACTTCCTTTGATTGTCGCACTTATGGCTGTATTATATGCCTCTTTATCACCAAAGGACGAACTCCTGCACCAATAGGGCACAAAAGTAGCTGATCTCTGTAAACTATAACCATTGGCCTTTAGATACTATTCTGAGGCTTTCTTTTTTGACTATTTCAGACTGAAGGATTGAAGAAGCATTATACAAAAAACACTTGTTCATTTGAAAGCTGTTCATCAGGCTCACTTGCCAGAAGAACATCCACAAACCATTTGAATGACCAAGTTCCTGCTTCAGATCACTAGCTGATACTATCCACGCTGCTAATGTTATTGTGCTGTCTAGAATAATCGTAGACTTGCCTTGTCCACACTGTGCATGGAATGAAATTGGACAATTTTTTCTTATCTTCCCTGTAACTTGCTACTGGAATAGCTTGCAGTTTCTACATCTGAAGAAAGTAGGACTTCATATTTATGTAGTAACTTGGACAGGAAAAGAGTTTGTATATAAGATCTTTGTCTATCTCTTCTATCAGCTGATAAAATGCAGTGTCATAAGATGACTGTACTGGTGCAGTGTAACTAGATGGCTTCCTTTTAAGAGTTGTTATACTCAAGTAGGAAGAGGTATGTTCAGTTATAATCTGCATCCTAAGCAATCAAAACTTCCACAGATGTTCAGCACGTTATCTCCTCTTTGAGTGCTGCCTCCCTTAGATTGGTTGATCTTCAAAAGTTTCTATTTTATGATGTTTCTTGTCTTGTGTGTGAGTTATTTCCCTCCCTCCCACCCAACTCCCCCCCCACACACACACACACACAAGAAAACAATGCAAAAGGACCAAGCGCTGGACAATGTGCTTGCTCTAGTAGCTATAGAAGCAGGTGCATATGATGCTCTTTGATCAGATTGAGTCTGTTTTCTTTCCTGGACTCACTACAAGTCTGAGATTTGCCAAATTCAACTTCCTTTTGTATTTTGTGTAGTATTGGTAGCACATCGTCTAAACCACAAAACTCATTCAATAGCCCCCAGTACAATGAATTGCTCCTGGCTTCTGCTGCCGGCATCACAAAATTCTGTCCAGCAGTGGTGGCTTTTGAAAACTTTGCATTCTTTTGATTTTCTTGACAAATACCTTTGTGGAGTGTCCTTGTGGTTTGATCTAAGCTTTAGGGGGCTTGTATCCTTCACGTTTTCATACACTATAGCTGCCGGGCAGAGGTTAATTCCCAAAATATATTGTTAGCATTATCAGCACCCTTCACAAGTATATAGCCGTGTGCTAAATTAGATCTATATGTTAGTATCAAAATCACCATTTTTATTTAGGGAGCTCTTTGATTGGAGCCCAATATGAAGCTGTAATATTGTCATTTCTAACACTAATACCACCTGTTCATAACTGTCAGTGAATTAAAAAGCTACTTTCTGGAATATTTCAAAGGCTATTACTGCATGCATCGGTTATTACTGCATGCATAGGCAATTACAAATAAAACCTTTTACCAGGCAGGCTAGATGGTATGTACAAAAGCTTACAACTGGAGAAGCATTACGTTGGAAATTCATGTACATTTATATTTACGTGTTATACAGTACAAACTATGGGCAGGTAATCTACTGCTTATGCTGCACTGCCTTCAGTGTGATACTGATTTGGTCAGCAATTTTCAGTTTAAAATATAGAAGTGATTTAGTTTTCTGAGATACTTTGACAATTAAAAATATGCCAATTGAAAACGTTCCATGTTAGTACATTGCAAAATGTTGCCATTTGCCATTTTTGCTACTTGCTAAACAGCTTAATCACTTCTGGGGGAAAAACTTGCTCAAGCAAAACCAATAAAATTATTTTAATACATTGCTGTTTGATAGCTTTGACCCATGCATACCACAATAAGATGTTGACGTTAACTCAAACAGTAAAACTGTAGTCATAATCATGTTGCAATGTTTCTGGAACTTTGCAAAAAGTGACATTTTCTCATTTTGGGTACATTATTTCACTTTGCCTACAGGTTTATGGCACCCCTTGACAGTGCCATGTCATACTTTATCTAAATGTAAATAAAATGAGCTTTCAAATTATATATGATGTGGGAATGTCTAGGTTGGATACATTAAACTCCAAAATTATGGCCCTTTTTGAAGAATTGCCACATACTTAAATGCGGTGTTGCTGCACTGTATCCTGTAGGGCTTGTCAGTGTTGTAGTAAGCTGGTTTTCTTTGTTCCTCTCCGACAGATGCCAAAGCATCACCATGGACGGCTGCTGTTTCCCCGGGAGAGATTTTACCTGTGAAAAATCAGGATCAGGGGAAGTATAGTTATGTATATAAGACAAAGCCCCTAATAGTGGGTCATCTGGTCACCCTAGCGGTACCTAGATGACTAACAGCCAGTTCGAGTCAAATCTGGGAAAGATATAGGTGTACTATTGGGAAGGAGAAAGCATGCTGGAGAAATAACATGTATCATAGCCTTATAGCAGAGAAGCCAAAAGCAGAATTGAGTCCCCATCATGCAAAGTGCTGCATGAATACATAAGGAACTAGGTCCTTGACCTAGAGGGTGATAAACATATACATCTATCTTAATTTTGGTTTTGTAATTATATAATTAATGGCATTTGCCCACCAGTGCTCAAAGTAGCATATAGCCTTGAGTAGTGTTGGATTCTTCAATCCTCCTGAATGCTTATTTTCAACATCAGCACGCTTGCTTTCTTTCAGCTTCACCTAGCAAGAGAACAGCACCCTGTGCAGCAGTGCTTTAGTCATAATGACCCGGCCCGTTACCTCCAGGCTGAACTACTCCTCTACCTGAGATTAAAACCTAAGACCACACAAAAACTGCAGCTTGTCTACCACAGAGAAGTCAGCCTGCTAAATCCAAAGAAAGCACTGGTACTCTGCACCCTGTGTTGGATTCTCTTCCAGGTTTGAATCAAGTCCTAGGCAGTGGTCCTGATCTGTGAAGCATTCAATAGGTAAGGCCTGTGCTACCAGAGAGACCCTCTCTCCTTCATTTGCCCTCCCCACTCCACGCCACGCACGTTCACCTGCAATTGACTAGCACAGTATAGCTGAGGCTTCATCTTGAAACCCAGGCACTCTCAGGGAAACGCTTTAGACTAGGATTACCAACCACTGGTGATTAGGATGATCCCAAATGTTGTGAGCACCCCTGTGATGTTATGAGTGTAATATAATATTTCATTGGAAGGTGACAGGGCCAGAAAGAGTTAGTTAACTCATCAACTGACCTGACCCCTGGGTGAACTTTAGAGACTGGCTAGGAAGATAGGTAAATAGGTAGAGCTTTGAAATGCAAGTCTGCATTGTTAGAGATCTCAAGGGTAGATGTTTGCTCAGGTCTTGTGATGTAAGCAAACAAGTCTTGTCTATTGCTATAGTTTTAATTCAAAGATCAAAAAAGGAATATTAACATTTGTGATGATACTTGAGTGAAATAGTATTAGTATCTCTTTGAAGGTTGTGGTAACCTGTATCTGAACTGTTTAATGGATAAATTACCCTGTGCTAATTGCCAGGATGTTTGGAAGGAGAATTAAGCCTATTGTTTTCTCAGGCCAAAAGGCTGCTGGAAATGTGTAAGAACCCTGGGACACGATCCTACTTGATCTCAGATCTGCTTTGGGTTTCAAGAGGGGGAAACCTTAAGCCACAAGGATTGAGATCCCCAGTTGTTGACTGGAGCCACCCTGAATATGGACATTGGACTATAACCTATGAACTATTTCTAAAAGGACTTTTGGCAACAACAAGCTCACCTTTGCTATGTATCTGAACCTCAAGAATTGAATTCAAGTCTGTATGTATATTAATCTTTTAACCAACCCTCTCTCTTTTTGCTTTTTTTAATAAATTTTAGTTTAGCTAATAAAAATTGGCTATAGCGTGTATTTTGGGTAAGATCTAAGTTATAATTGAACCTGGGTAGGTGGCTGATCCTTTGGGATTGGAAGAACCTTTTCTTTTATATGATAAGATTTTCAGTAATCATCATCATATCTGACAGGTGTATCTGAACGGAGGCCTCAGGCTGGGCACTTTAAGGGAACTGCATTGTTTGGACTTTTGAGTAACCAGTAAGGTACTATAGAAGCTGTTTTCTGCTGGCTTGGTAAATGTAAGTATTGGAATAACCACCAGCTTCTGGGGTTTGTCTGCCCCGTTTTGTTTGCAGTTCACCCTAATTGAGTAACCTCAGCTGGCTCCCACGGGCAGCACCGTCACAACCTCTTATGTAAGAAACATTCCATATTTGATGGCTGCTGTACTATGACCTTTATCCAACTTGGAGTTGCAGCAATGGAACAACGTAAAAGTTCATTCACTATGTGTGATTTTGTACTATGACTAAAGCATCCAGCGTATGGTCTCTTAAAGATGCGTTTTTCATAGTGGATCTTTTATTTCCTTGAAACCTAGGAATCACCTTGCATCTCTCACAATGTGGTGTCTGAGACTCTCCTCTTTTTTTTTCATTTCAAAAGGGTTCTTGTCCTTAGCCTCAGAGAGAAAAAGCTTGAAACCATGAACTCAGCAAACCTGAAGGAAGGCCAATTTTTTTTTAAAGTCTCATGGTGTCTTTAGACCTTTCTCCTGCCTTTTGGGGACCTGACTCATGAGTTGTTGAAGGCTTGGGGTAAGGCTGCCAGTTTTGGTTGGATGTATCCTGGAGGTTTCATTACATGACTCAATCTCTAATTAAAGATTCATCTTTAATTCCTGGAGATTCCTGGAGAGCTACCAACCCGAGCTTGGGGTGACAGTGCTGCCTCAGGAAGGGAGATGGGGAAAGAGCCTGAGAGGGTCTAAGAGACTGGGACGGGGGGATTAGGAGGGGAGCAGGGTGGGAGAGTCCCTGGGCATGGATCCAGGCAGGAGGCGAGTTAAAGGGGCTGGGCAGGCGCTAGGGAACAGCCTTGCCTAGGATGAGGCGAGGGGAGGAGCAGGTGGGGGCGTAGGGAACAGGGTTTCCCTACTACGCATGCTCGCACCTGCTGCCTCCTCCCGCCGTGGGTCGCGTGCGGCACTCAGCGGCCGGGTGCACCAGGCAGCTGCTAGGGGCTGCGCGCCGGGGGAGCGGTAGCTGCGGGGCCATGAGGCTGGCGGAGGGGCGCTTCGGCCGGGCGCTCCTTCCCCCTCCGCAGCGAGCGTAGCCGCCTGTTTGGGCAGAGCCGGGTCCCCGGCCATTGATGCCGCTGCCGTTGGGCGGCGGTGGCGCGCGCCGCAGAGGGGCCGTTTGATTCCGGGCTGGTAACGGCCGGTGCCGGCCGCTGCCCGTGGTCGGGCCGAGGCCTGGGGCTGCCCCCAGTATGCGATGGGGAACTGCTGGGCGCAGTGGTGCTGCGGCCTTTTCTTGCGGAGAGAAGCGGGGCGGATCCAGCGAGGCGGAGGGTAAGGCGGAAGGAGCAGCCCCCTGGGGCGGGGAGGCGCCGGCCCGGGCTGGCTCCGCCCTGCGCCGGGTGGGGTGGGGGCGGATTCGGCCGGGTCCCGCGCGGTCGTTACCCCGCACTCCCACCCCCGGACCCCAGCGGGGCGGAAGGGCCTGGCAGCGGCACGGCGGCTTCCCAGCCAAGGGGAGGCCGCGGGGCGGGCTGGTCTGTTCTCTCCCTGAGATGGGGCCGACCCCGGGGTGAGCCGGGGGCGGGGGTAAATGTGCCGCTGGCAGGGCAGGAAGCGGGGCCTGGCACGGGTGGGGGCGGGGGGAGTTGGTCGGGGCTGGCTCGGGATCGGGCCCGGCGGGGTGTACCTGGGAAGGGTAGATGGAGGCGGCCGGTGGGGAAGGGGGTTTGGTGAGGTGCCAGGTGGCGCTGTGGCCTGGAGGAAGCTCTGGGAGGTGACACCCCCCCCCCCCCTGCCTCGGGCCTCCAGCCTGGACAGAATCCAGTGAGTGAAACCATTTCTTATGGCCAGCACCTGGCTGATCTGTTAAGCCCCTGTCATACCTAGGGCTAGGGGTGCTCAAACTCACCTAACTTGTGTGAGGCTCGGTTCTCGCTTGTTGGAGCTGGCTAGTTCCCCCTTCCTCTAAAGAGGTAATGGGAGAACTTGACACTCACAGTTTCAACTTGAGGTCTTAGCAAAACCTTGTGGAAGACTCAAGGGGCTTGTCTACATTTGAAATGCTGCAGCTGTGCCGCTGTAGCGCTTCATTGTAGATGTTACCTACACCAATGGGGGGCTTCTCCCATCGGTGTAGGTAATAGAAGAATTCTTCCTTCAACCTAGCGCAGTCTACGCAGGGACTTAGATCAGCTTAACTATGCCACTCAGGGGTGTATATTCTTCATGCCCTTGAGCGTAGGTTGGTTGATCTTATTTTCTAATGTAAATTAGCCCTAGGACTCTAATACTACTTAGGAAATTATATTGAAAACTTGCTGCTGGGAGTTGGTGCCTTCTGGTACTTTCACAAGGTAAATCCTTTGTTCTCCAACAGTAATTATGACCCCAGGAATAAAAGTAATCTCTGGTAAAGGTAATTTAGCAGTGTCCAGAGAGGGTGTAAACTTAGAATTCTGACGTATAGTTTGATTCTGACCAGCAGGAAGGAACTGGTTGTGAATCTGAAGGTGGAAGGTAGTTTGGGTAAAAGTGATCATGAATTGATAGATTTCATGATTCAAAGGAAATTAAGGAGAGAGCAGCAAAATAAGGTCAGTGGACTTCAAAAAGGCAGACTTTAACAAACTCAAAGACCTGCTAGGCAAGATCCCATGGGAAGAAAATCCCAGGTGATAAAGGAGTTTAGGAGGGCTGTGAGTTTCCCCAGGAAACAGTATTAAAGGCACAACAACTGCAAACTATCCCAGTGTGAATGAAAGATCCATATTGGCTTTTTACTATTTTTCATATCAGGAGCTCTTTAATGGACTGAAAATCAAAAAGGAATCTTATAAGAAGTAGAACTATGGATGAATTGCGAAGGAGACGTATAAAAGAATAGCACAAGCATCTAGGAACAAAAGAAAAAAAGGCCAAGACACAATAAGGCCTTGTCTACACTGGCAAGTTTCTGTGCAGTAAAGCAGCTTTCTGCGGTGTAACTCCTGAGGTGTACACATTGCCAAGCCACTTAGTGCTCAGAAACTCCTCAGTTGCAGCGTTGCTAAAAAACCACCCCAACGAGAATCATAAGCCTTAAAACGCAGAGGCTCCAGCTAGGGTGACCAGACATCCCGTTTTTATAGGGACAGTCCCGATTTTTGGATCTCTTTCTTATATAGGCTCCTATTACCCCACACCCCATCCCGATTTTTCACACTTGCTGTCTGGTCACCCTAGCTCCAGCGCTGTATTGGCAGTGTAAACACATTACAGTGCAGAAAGCAATCAATTGGCCTCCGGAAGTGTCCGATAATCCCTCAAGTGGCTGCTCTGCTCATTGTTTGAACTTGGCTGCACCAAGCTCCCTTTCTGACAGCCATTGCATGCTGTGCTGATCTGCTCTAGGACACAAAGCAAACTATTAATGTTGAACACAGAGGAGTGTGTGAGAGAGAGAGATTGCTGTGCAGAGAGCTGGAAAGGGAGGCAGGGGGCTGATGTTGGGGTTTCCCCCTGCTTCAGGACTGGTTGCTTCCTGCCGCTGTCTGAACTTACAAGACGGCATGCTGACACACTCTCTGTCCCCCAAAACACACCCTCTTCCCCCCCACACATACACACACTTCACTTCCCTCCCTCCCCCCGTCAGTTGAAAAGCAGCTAGCAATGTAGCAGGAGGCCCATGAAACAATGGGATTGGGAAACATGCATCATGTGATGCTGTGCCTGCTCCATGAGGCATTGAAAACCCTTCCCAAAGCACCCTGAGGCCAGTTGCATAGTGGGATAGCTACTATAATGCACTGCTCTCTTTGCGGTTGCAAGAGATGCTAATGTGGATGCACTCCACCATCACAAGGAGCCCAGTGTGGACACTCAACAGCAGTTTAATTCCAGCGCTTTAATAAAAGTGGTATAATTTGTTGCGCAGAAACTTGCCAGTACTGAACCCAGGACTAACCCCTATGGAGCCCCACTAGATACATCCTCCCACTCCTGGGTTCAGTACTGTTCAATATTTTCATCAATGACTTGAATAATGGAGGGGAGAGCATGCTTATAAAATTTGCAGATGACACCAAGTTTGGAGGTGTTGCAAGCACTTCAGAGGACAGGATTAGGATTCAAAATGACCTTGACAAATTGGAGACTTGATCTGAATTAAACCAGGTGAAATTTAGTAAAGACAAGTGCAAAGTGCTATACTTAGGAAGGACAAATAAAATGCATAACTACGAAATGAATAACTGGCTAGATGGTAGTACTGCCAAAAAGGATCTAGAGGGATTGTAGTGGATCACAAATTGAATGAGTCAGCAGTGTGATGCAGTTGTGGAAAAGGCTCATATCATTTTGGGGCATGTTAACAAGTGTTGTATGTTACCCATGAAAGTAATTGTCCCACTGTACTTTGCACTGGTGAGGCCTCAACTGGAGTACTGTGTCCAGTTCTGGGTGCCACACTTTAAGAAAGATACGAATAAATCGGAGAGAGTTCAAAGAAGAGTAACAAAAATGCTAAAGGTTTAGAAAACCTGACCTATGAGGAAAGGTTAAAAAAAAACTAGACCTGTTTAGTCTTGAGAAAAGAAGACTGAAAGTGGGGACCTGATAAGTCTTCAAATACGTTAAGGGCTGTGATAAAGAGCACAGTAATCATTGTTTTCCATGGCCACTGGAAATAATAGGTTTAATCTGCAGTCAGGGAGATTTAGATTAGATATTAAGAAAAATGTTCTAACTAGAAGAATAGTTAAGGATTGGAATAGGCTTCCAAGGGAGGTTGTGGAATCCCCATCCTTGGATTTTTTTTAAGAACGGGTTGGACATGCACACCTGTGCATGCGTGCGCACACTCCCCCAAATTCAGTAGCTTTAAACTGACTTGGAGTTTAGCTTGATCAAAAGTTAAAACATTTCATGCTTTTATCAACATTCTGAACAACTGTGGCTTTTGATTGATCAAACCCCTCCCCCCCCCAAAAATTCTACTATGCTTGTATTTAGAAAAAAGTTCATAAGTTAATAAACTGACCAAATTTGTGTTCTTTCTGGGGTCTTGATATCGACAATGTAAGCCAAATATGAATCAGTTAGCATCTGTAAAAATCTAAGCGTAGTCTTTGGGGAAGGTCTTTAATATATTTTTATAGATATTTAATAAATATTTGCCTTTAGTATATGCTGAACAAATATTTTGCCCAAAGATTAAAAATAATCACCTCTTTGCTGATAGCCAACATGAAAGCTTTCAGTCTAGAAAGATTTATTTTTTCCAATAAGTTATGAGCAACTGAGAAAGGGAAAGTTAGACGTTAGAAAGTTGTGAATCTTGTAGATGTTTCATAGAACTGGGGGAGGGAGGAGGGGAGAGAGAATATTATGGTATTAGTTGAGAGAGTTTAGGAATTCTGAAGACCTCTGTAGTAAATGCTGTGTAAAGTGAATTTTACTGAAAAAATTGGCAGAAATCCCAGGTTCCAAACCATACTGTTAATGTACACAGATCCATACTTATGGGATCTGATGCTGCTCCCATTGACGGTAATGGTAATCACTTATGGGAGAAGGTTCAGCCTCTCTGAGGAAATTAGTGCTTCACCTTCATTGTTGTATGCAGTGGAAGTCTCAAACTATAAAATTGGAGAGATCTCTTGTAAATGCTCAGGCTAAGAATTCTTTACTGTTTATTTTGCACTTTAGTGCATTTATATATGAGGCTTGCAAAGCACTTCACAAACACTAATCTAAATTGAATTTATCTTTGTATGAAATTGCAGAGATTATTTTAAAATTGCTTTTTAGCAAAGTGTTTGCTATATGAATTACTGTAGTAATTGAGTTCTCAGTGGGAACAACAAGAAAGGTTGCCTAAACTGCCTGCTAAGCTACAGAATTTGGTCTGTTTTAAAATTATCATTTTTAATTGTGCCCTGAAACAAATTTCTGTTAATATTGCTCTTCAAATAAAACTTAATGTCTCTGGCCTCCAGCCGTATTAAAAAGTAGGTCAGGTCTAGTTTGTCCCTGTCCTCAATCATAAGCTTTTTCTCTTTGCTCCTAGAGAGATCACATCATTCATAAAAGGCAGCTGTGGGGAATAAATATAATTGGAGCTCCTGGCATTTTTTTGGTATCATTTCCCTAATAAGATTAAAGCATAAACATTTTTATCACATAAGTAAAAAACAAAATCAGTTTAAATTTTTTTGAATAACTTTCCATATGTCCATGTTCTTGCATATCTAATTTTATTAACAAGATTTTAATATAACACCCCCCCCCCCCAATGACTACTTAAACAGGGTTGTATTTAGCTTATTTACTCCTTCCATGGAGGTGTAAATGTGAACCCTGTATGTCTCTTTTTCCCATACAATATTTTGTCATTCTTCTCTAGATATATCAACTTTAAAGGTTTAATTGCCTAACCTGTAATGTCCAAAAGGTCATGATTTTGTATGAGTTGCAAGAGATGGAGAAGTGAAGCAATACTGTAGCCTTTTCTCTTAAAAGTTCCTTCAAGAAAATAATCAAATGTATCAGTATTTAAATATAGAATATCAGAACATAATATACATATGCACACTAATGATGTACTAATGAGACAAATGGTAAGGGGTGATGAAAGCAATATTTTCCCCACTCCTTCCTTGTTCACTCTGGGCCCTACCCTGAGAGGTGCCCAGTGCCCTCATGTCATCCATAACCTTAGTGGGATTTCAGGGCACTGAGTTCCTCAAAGGCCCACACTTATCATTTCTGTACATAAGAGGGAACAACAGAGCCAAGTGACACAAGATGCCTCTTCTGTTGCTTTTTATCCATCCCTTTAGACAATTATTCCGTTTAAAACAGGAGGTATGCATTCTGGAGACCATTTTTAAACATGATGCTATTGTGAGCTGAAAACGAAAGCAACATGGGGAAGCAATTTAAATGGCTTGGGGTTTTTTTTGTTTTGTTTCTGTTTTTTTGGTAAAAACAATCATTAATTTAAATCTGAGGCTTTTTAAAACTCGTTTGGAAATTTGTGCTATTGCAACTTTAGATTCAAACTAAATAATAATGAACGGAATCATAAATGCAGTTTTTAAAATGCCACTACGGGTAGGGTATATTTATTGAATTTTGCAACGTTGGTATTGGCAGAAATCAAAATTGAAAATTAAGGCCTTGATTCTGGAAATACTTCAGGTACATAACTATGCTTATGAATAGTCCCACTGACATCAGTCGGCCTGCTTGTGCTTAATGTTAAGCTTGTGCCTGAGTGTTTTTAGCATCAGGGCAAAAATTGTATTTTTATTTAAAAAAAAAAAAAAAACTTTTAGTGGCATAAAATCTTTTACTTCAAAACAAAATTGCTTTCATGTTATAATGTTAAACTTAATGTGAACTTTTTTAAAAACAGTCTGAAATTTTCAAAAACAGAAGGCTAAAGTTAGGCATATAAGGATTTTCATTGTCACTAAAGTAACTTAGGGCCCATTGATTTCTAACTGCAAACTCGATGAAGGCATGTAACCTAAATAATTTGTTTTTCTTCAATATTGTGCCTTCAGTGTAGTCAACATGACAGTTACGTTGCTGATACTTGCCTGAGGAATCTGCCTCTCAAGAGTGGAGTTATATGGTTATGTGGAGTTCTGGGCTTCGGCATATTGTCTATTCTTTCCAACCCAGTTACATCAGTCAAGGAACTGGGCTTTATTTGGGCCCTCCTATACTTGTTACAGTCCATTGGGCTTGCTGTAACATAGGTGTTTTCTCAAAATCCTCGGAGACGATTCCACAGCCTAGTACATCTCACCAGTCTGGAAGTTTTCCTAGTGTCAGCCTAAATTTTTCTTTTCTTAATTTCACCCTTTCTTTTTTAAATGTGTGGTGTATGTGCACATGTGCTCTTTCTCTGTGGTGCAAAACATTTGGGAGCTGAAGATCTAGAAAAGCTCCTCTAACAATGAGTAAGAGCAGTCACGGTTGGGTTACCCTGGAAGTTATTTCTGGACAGAACAGTAGTTTTTATTTACGCCTGTGCTAGCATATATAATGTATAAATACAACCATACCTAAAGCAGCAGTGGTCTGCTATTTGAGAGCCAATATTCTGACTTAAGGGGTGATAGCCTGGAAAAAAAAGTCTTGGTTGAAAGTCTTGGATAAACTCCTTATTATACTCGCCTGACTCCTTAAGATATACTTAAGTCAGTCAGTGACTCAAAGAAAGGTTTGGATCTCTGTAGTTGCTATGCTCAACCACCCTCTGCCAAAAATGTCATTTGATTCCCAAATTGTGATCCATGGAGTACTGGCAAGTCAAATGGTGCTGGTTTACTACCTTGTTTCTTGATGCTTTTTTTTGATAAATCAGTAATCTTTCTGAAGAAACAAGGGATATAAAAGGTTAGCCCTCTAGCTACATCAGTAAACAGTCAAAGAATGACACTCTACAAGCTGGCATTTGTTACATAGAACACTGCTAGCAGGCATAATGAGTCATACCGTGAGCAATGAGTTTTTCAGAGGCTGGCCAGAATTATGTGTCTTGAGGGAAATAGGTAAAATGTACTAAAACTGGTTAACACAGTTTTAAAATAAAAATGCTCAATGGCAGCAAATGCAAAGCAATCAGCATCCTGATACATTACTCCTTCACTGGGAAAGGAGTTTATTCTTTTTGCACCTTCCTTCCAATATGAAAAAAACATTTTTACATCCTCAGACACAAGTATTTTTCACACTCCAGTTTGTTTCCCCTGTAATATAGTGCATCAGTTAATATAACTCTATTAATAGTTGACAATAATAAATTAGCTTACGCCTAAAACATTAAAATGAATTCACAATGGCTTTTGAAGTATTTTGCTCTCGAGCTGCTTCTAATTTTGTGATTAAAATGGTAGTGATGTAACTATCAGACCTGACTTCATTCTGTCATAAATATTTTTTTTAGAATATTTTGAGAAGATATTTGAACTGTAGAACTACTAACCTGCAATGAAATTATGGGTTTATTTTCTAGATCAAAGTATTTTAGAACATGTTCAACTGGAGAACACTTCACTATAGAGGTAAGTACTTTTTTTCCCTAAGCATTGAAACCTTTTTTTAAAAGTTGCACCCCAACCAGACTTTCTGGCACTTGTCATTATTTGCATAAAATGGAGCCTCTTAATACTATATCAGACTAATGCACTAAGTGAATCATGAAATAGTAATTGTCTTGCCACTTCTCTTGATCAAGTAAAAAGACTTAGGCATGTCAATATTCTAAACTGTAATGCATATAGGAATCAAAGTATTAGTTTTCTGTGCTCTGTCCCGCAGCAGATGAGACAATAGCAAAAATTCTCAAGTCCTGTCTATACTACAGCTTTCACTACTGCTATACTGGGAGTGAAATGTATCACATTTTTGCCATTGTAAATGCATCCTAATTTAGTCTGCTGGATCACAGAATCTGATCTGATCTCCCAAGATCCACCAACTGTGGAGGCTACTCTGTGTTGACAGGAAAATCCTGACTTTCAAGCAAGGAAGCATCTCTATCGTTGCACTATTAAAGACTATCCATTTAGCTAAGGGCAGAGTCTGTCACTTGCCTAACCTGTCAGGTTCATGGGAATAACAGGGTTGATTGTGTTCATAGAACATGTCAATATAGCACACATGCCCTTGTTTCAAGAACTTGAGGACAGCTGTTTCCTCAAGGTGGAACTTGGCATTGTTGGGGAGAAATTTGTAGTAGCTACAATTGCTACCTTACTTGGCTGTCAGCAAGGGGAAACAGAAGGTTATGTGGACATAAAAATCTCCCCTTCTGCAGCATAAATCTGTCAGTGTGAGAGTGTTCCCTGCAGCAGCAGACTGATGTGGAAAGACGGTTCTGTCCTTTTCTTAACCTCCTAGATGGCTTAGACCAGTTTCTCCTTTCCCATTTATAGTAGTTATTCTGTATCTTATAGGAACTCCTGTGGGCTGTGCTGCCCACCGATGCTAGTAGATTGACTCCACTATAGATGTAGGATGCAGCGCTGGATGGCTTCTGTTGGTTTTATTTTGATCTTTGTGATAGGTCAACCTACTGCAGTGGCTTGTGCAACTTGTAAGGCTGCATATATTTTGGATTCAGCCTTCTGTGCTTAGATCCCTTTATAAAGCACCCTAATGTTTTCATTGGCTCTTACTCCCTGATATGCAAAGTTGTCATCTTACTTAGAATCCTGGTTTCTGTTTCAAGTAACTAATTATTCCACCTGAATTTGTTACTGTATATCCCCAAAGTGGAAAGGGATGAATTGAGGTCTCTCTGTGAAAGAGGTATATCTGTGCTGCAGCTTTCCAGGACGCAGATTCGGGGAGGGGAGACTGGGACCATATTAAGAGGTTAGGATCCATAGCTGGAAGAGAGGGTTTTCCATCTTTTGCTGAGGAAAGCTTGTATTTATTTCTTCAGAGATGTCAACGGTGCCTAGAGCTTTTGTATAGGCAATTTATTTGTTTTTATAAGTTAATTAATTTTGCCCTATGAATATTTTTCAGAAAACATGTCATGAATTTCATTTATTTTAATATTTTAGTGTTAGAGGTAGCTTGCAGTACAGCTTTTGGCTATGGTGCACTTTTATACTAATATACAGTACTTCTGTGTCTCCAGTGCCTATAACTGATAGTTTTGCGGCTCTTATTCATATCAGAATACATGAGCTTGAGAGAATTCATCAGTCCTTAATTAATAAAACCATAAATTACCCTCCTAGCGGAGTTGCTTGGGGCACTGTATAATACCAAATGCAATGAAATGCAACAAAACTCTTAATTCTAACTCTTACCCTCTTAATTATTACATTCTGTGTAGAAGAAAACAACTTACAAGCTATGTTTGTAGGGAAGCTGGTCACACTCCAAAAGCAATAGCTCTTCACAAAGTAGAAGATTTGATAATTGAATATTCTTGTCTTCAGCTTTAATTGGAGCAGCGTTTCCACAAAATATGCCTAATAGGTAAACATGTTGTAATTATGCTGATTTTTATTTGTGTTCATTGACGTGTGGTGTTTGTATCGCAATGACTGCTTGTCAGTAATCTTGTATTCTCTGTGTTGTTTTTCTTTGCAGTTTGAGAATCTAGTGGAAAGTGATGAGGTAAGTACTTGGGTTTCACAGTACAGCACTCAGTAATTCAACACACTTTCATACTTGTAAAAAATTTATTTGTAGTCCCAAGATCCACATCTTGCTAACCCTTCTGGCTGCAGCTAACTTCTGCATTGGCCTCTTCATAGAGGAGTTGCTGGTATTTCTTTGACACTATCGGGACTTGATTTTCTTCCTCTAGGATAGTAGTAAATAATATTTATCTGGTTATGGGGGATGGAGAGAAGTGGGACTGCAAAGGGAAGTGCAGGATTATTATAATGGGACTTATGAAAAAAATTATACCTGATAAAGATTCAGTCTGTAGGGGTATCCTACATAAGAGTAGGAATACTTGGCTAACTGTAATCTTTTGGTAAAACACAAACATTCCCCATATCAGTTGAGTAGTGGCAGTACAGCATGCTTTTATACAGAGAATCTGAGTTTGGCACCTGAACTATTATAAGCTCTAACTTGAACTGGTAGAAGCACTGGAGTCAGTGTCTTTAGCTCCATGTAGGAATGTGTGCGTTGGAGTTACTCTTTGGTAATGCCTCACTTCATTTCTGAAGCCTAACACAAGGAAGTAGTTCACTAATGCTACAGGGAGTTGCTTTCAGTCCATCCTTCATTGCAACTTAAGGTTTTTGAAAGTAGTAAAGAGGGGATTTTTGTGTCAACAAGCCTCTTTTCCCAACTCCCTGGCAACTCCCCCCCCCCCCCCAAAAAAAAAAAAAAACAACCCATTCAGGAGGTACAGTTATAGAACTTCTCAGGGACCTGGAGGCAGTTGGACTCTGTCCATGTGACCCATAATGCATTCGAATACATGCTGTCATCTGGCACAAGAGTGAAATTACTGCATATAGGGTATACATATTAGACTTGCTCTGCCAGTTTTTGCTATCTAAGAATGAACTTGTTTAAATGTTGGTACTGCAAAATTTAAACAGTGACCATTACTTATCTCTTTTGCACCTTCAATAAACAGGATTGGCATCCTTTGTGGTTCCAATGTCTGTACATAGCAGTAATCTACGAGGTGTGGGTTTATAATGGATACCAGCACAGTTCAAGTATGCTGAGGCACTAGGTCAAAAGTGGCATTTTCAACCATCTGTGAAGTACAAATAGTTCTGTGACTGCTGCTTAGAAGTGTCCTTGCACAACGGCTTTAAAAAACTTTCTTAAAAATAAACGGTGGCACGTGTCAGTCACTGGTTTCTCACTTTCATAGCTTATATCACTTTGAATAAGCCTGTTATAAGACAAGGCTCCTATGTTTCATCAAGGAGTATCAGATGTGAAACAGTATGAAGGTATTTAAGAAGTCAACTCAAAGAGTTCCTCCTACACAAGCATTCAGGTCTTGAGCAGTCCAGGCAAACAATGCACGTTACAACAAAGCTTAAACTTGTTCTTCATAATAATTTTAAAAACAATACTAGCTGCCTATTTAATTTTAAAAACAGCAAAAAATATCCATCTCCCTTTCCATTTCTTATAAGGAGTCTTGAAGTTTAAATCTCCTCAGTTGATAGATATGCTTGCTTTGCTCTGCTTAGCTCTTGGAAGTCCAGGGGCTCCGGACTGCAGGCCCCGTGCTGCCCGGGGTACCTAGGGACAGCTCTGTCCGCCATTAGGGATTTTTTCCCGAGAACTCCCTGTAACATTTCGTGAACCCCAGTTTGGGAACCACTGGTGTAGACTGACCTGAAACAAAGACCCAAGTTGCATAGGTCGCCTCCTCCCAGGTTAACGTAGAATGAGGTAAACATATCACTGATCTGGTTGGTACAGAGTAGAAGATTCACCCAGTGGTACTGTATCCGAGCCAGACGGGAATATGAAAACATGAAAGTTGCCTGTCTGGGCAACACACTGGAGGAATGCCAATTCAAGTTTTATGCAGTTCTCTCACTCTTCTTGTGCATAAATTGGCTCAAGTGACAAGCCATTCAAAAGGATCAAAATAGGCCTCACAACTTCACTTCCAAACAAGCACATGCTGATAATGATGGACAATATGTTGGCAAGTCATGTCAAGAAACATGGAGGTCCCTAGGTCCAAAACGCTTCAGAGGGAAACTAATGTATTTTTCACGTGGGCTGAAAAACACCCTTTTTACGCAAGAGTGCTTCACATCTGGGAGAAGGGTGATGTAAGGGGAGACTAGCTAAGTGGACAGACTAGGAAGAGTGGAATCTTCACCATTAGGTCTTCAGGAATCTGAAGTTTTTCAGGCAGCAGCCGTGGAGCTCTCTTCACCCATGGACAGTACCAAAGTTGCCCAGGTTCTACTCCTGGATAAAGAGCAAAAGGTGGTGATAAGTTGGGCTATTTAACAAATGGCCCATCAGCCTGCTCTATATGTCCCATGTAGTTTCTGCATTTTGCTGGCTACCATGTGCAAGGGAGAAGAGAATTGGGGGGAGAAACCTGATCCCACAAGCTCTTTAATGGCCAAAACAAGCTGGAGACCATAAGAGAAGACCTGCCTTGTGGTCTACCTATTCGAGAAAGACCCTCCTTTCTCAGGGTGCCAGCATTCTATCACAATGCAGACAGGCTGAGACTAGCTGCCTGTTACTTAGAAAGGTGAAGATGGAAAAAGAGGATGCTTGTAGCTCATTCTGTTGGATCTCTAATTACATATGGGTGTTGCTTCTGATCTTAAAACTTTTGTCTGTGAAAGTGTGGTTGTTGTTTTTTTAATAAATGTAGATTGGTTAGTTTGTATATTTAGATGTAGATAATGGCTTATCTTAATTACATTGATTTTATTTATAATTTAACAGGGAGAAAGCCCAGGAAGCAGTCATAGGTAAGACATTGTGTTTCAAGAGCTTTTCTTTTATAAACTTATGTCCTCTTCCATCATGTCAGTCAAGTTACATATGACCAGCAAAATTCATGCTGACTTTTCACTTAACTGACGCCTGAAAATTCTAATGCCAGACAGTTACCCAACATCAGTGGATAACTGTGAACTTACAAGATATTAATATTAGTGGTGGTAATTTATTTTAATATAGTTTAAAATACTTTTTAATGGAATTTAGTCAACAGTAAATCCATAATTTTTTGTAACCCACCTGATTTTTATATTTAATTCTGAAATGATGAACCCACACCTTAAATCTACTAGTTTTGCAAAGCTTACATTTATGTGGCATTCACAGCCACTTGGATCTGACTAACACAGCAAATAGCACCACAACCACAGGGGGATGTTTTTCTCCACTGCCTTTGGGGCACATGCATAGACTGTGCGGTGAGGATGATAGGAAGCAAGATGCAGTGATCTTGAAGGGGCGAGGATGGAGGGTCCCAGAGCTCAGGCTCCAGCTCCAGCCCCAGCCCAAACATCTACACAGCAATTTTTTTTAGACCCGCAAGCCCAAATCAACTGACCTGGGTCAGCCACGGCTGTGCCATGGGTCTTCTATCCCTGAGTAGTGTACCTTTTAGAGTGCTCTGTGCAGTTATGGCAGCCTGTGGCTTGGGTATTGAATCTAGCACCCCAGACTTTGCAGTCAGTCACTGGAGTTTGCCTGCTATCAGACCCTCACTGCACAGCCTGCAGGGGAGGAAAAGCCAGAGAGGCAGTGGCAGAAGAGGACAGAGGGGGAATGCAATGGAGGAAGATCATCCCCGGAAGGTCCGGGCCCAGGTCTGGCCAAGGTAATTAAGGACCATAGGTAGCTTTCCCAGGACTGATCCTCCCCTTCGTACTTGAGAGTGCGGGTCAGGAATACAATAAGCAGGGCTGTAGAGAGGTCCCGGTTTCATGGAGGTGGGGAGGCAGGGATAGAGGTCTTGGACTGGTTCTGGAAGTGGGGAGAGGGAAAGGTCCCAGTTTCTGGGTGGGGTGGGGGGTCCCTATTGCTCTAACATTCACAGAAGTGTATCTAAAATTCATCACAAGCATTCAAAGTGCTAGGCTAGACGAGTCCCCCTCCCCCAACTGTATTTAGCTTTACACCTTTGGCACTAGAGGCTGATCCAAGCAACATTCTTAATTTTTTTTCATAAACACCCCAAAAAATCTCAAAGCAGGTTGGCATCTGAGTCAATAGAAGGACTTCAAATAAATCAGTATAAAGCAACAATTTTTTTCAGTAGTCTAGAACAGAAAAATCTTAAATATCTTGAAGTATCCTTCTAAATTTTAAAAGTTTCAACTTCTTTAAAAGGCTTTGGCACTTGGCTTTTTGTTTTCCTCACAGGTATTCAACTTTGTTCACAATGTAGATATTTTCTAAAAGTATATTTCAGTGATTCTGCATAAAAATATTTTTAAACTTAATTGCATGTTAGTAAATTAATTGAAGGTAGATCTGTATAATATACAGCAAGATTGCTGATGTTTGAGTTTATTAAACATTTACTTTATTTAAACTACTGGTGCAAAGTTAAAAACAAGTAGCCTTTATTTAGGCATACAAAGATAAAACAATGCAGAAGCTTTGTCTGCATTTCCTTTACCTGACTTCCTTAAATATCTTGCTTTTTTAAATCTGTAGCTTTGGTTTTTGTACTGTAGGTCAGTTAAAAAAAAAAAAAATCCCCCTCTAACATCCCACAAAAAATAGTTTGACAAACATTCCGCTAGTTGTGGGGGGAAATCTGGACACGAACAAGGTTCCAGTGAATTCCCCAGTGCTCTGTAATCCTACAGGCTTATACCACTCACTCAATCTTAACTTGGTCCCCTAATATTTACAAAAGTATATACAAATGTTACAATAACAAATTACTAAAATTATAAAATCTTTCTATTCCATGAATTCATATCCAACATGCTATAACATTTAATATGTCCTGCAACGTTATCACTTGATTCTGCAACTTCAGCGGGCGCCGTGTTGGCACAACAACTTGTCTTCAAGAGTGGGGCCTTGCTCCCTGTGAAACACTGTGTGTTCCTTGCTTAGTTGCTACATAATACAAAGTGCACATATGGTTACATAATTTTAGGGCACGGTATAATCAACATGAAACAGAGCCTCCATTCCAGTTCTTTTAATAAAAACATTGTTCTGCTCCTCCTACACTTTGATCTGAGAGAATATTTTGAGCTCGGATATAACTTCAGTTACCCTGGGACGACTATCCTTTTGAAATCTTTACTACATATTAAATAATATGTAATCAAAAATATGTCCAATATTTCTATTAGAGAATAGAAAAAGGGGACACAAATAGGATGGGACAGCAGTGAGTAAAAGGTCATACAGCACTGAGAAATTAGTTGGAATCTTTCAATCTTAATTTCGAGGCTTTTATCCTTCTCTTAAAAGTGGCATAATTTTTGTAAAGGGTGAATTCTTTTTTGGGGGAATGCGATTTCATTTAAATACACTTTAATATCACATTGCCTTTAATAAATGTGTTATCGTGGGGATGTAGAGATAAATAGTAATGCACGACAAGCTAGGGTGTAAATCTACCTTGCTGTGCATTAACTGTCTGTGTGGACCACACTCTAAAAGTTCCCTAGAGTGTACTTTGATCTACTTCCATTTCACTAGGGAAGATTTAATGCACAGTAACAGGGTCCACATGACAGTTAGTGCATGGCATACTAGTATTAGGTAGATTTACACCCCAATTTGCTGTGCATTAACTGTTCGTTTAGGTAAGCCCTGTAACTTTAAACCTTGTTTTAGATATGAACTGTACTTTCAGCCTGCTCCTATGTTTGGATTAAGGGGCCAATCAAGTTAGAACTTCAGATCAGAAGGCTGGCTGAACAATTCAGAATTATAAATTAACTGCTTCCTTCTTTCCCTCATTAGTGTACTTCCATTTATTAGGCTTGTCTTATTAGTTCCAAGTCTAACTAATAATTTACTAAAGAGTGCCACTGTTTTTTCTCCCTCTTCAGACCTCTGACGGAGGAAGAAATTGCTGATCTGAGAGAGAGACATTATGATTCCATTGCTGAAAAACAGAGAGCATTTGATATGAAACTTCAGTCAGAGGTAGATAATTATGGTGGTTGTATGACTTGGATAATTTTATGATTATAAATAATGGCCTAAACAAGCAAAACAAGTTTTAATTTGTGGCAAATCATTGTTCTTGCATTTATCGGTTAACAGGATTTTTAGTTGGCCAGGTACTGTAGCTGTGCAATTAAATTTGTATGAAAGATGATCACTTAATTCATTTATTGCTTAATTAAATGGAAAATATAATAAATAAGATAGATAGTCCTCTATAGAGAGCTGTTTAAATTCAAAATATGCCAGCCTTTTTCCTTTGGAAAGGAAAAATGTGCTATGTATTTTATTCCACTTATTTAGTGGGGAGGAACAAAATTTTTTTTTTTTTTTTTAAATGAAAGAACCTAATTCATCATGTCTGCTTTTAACATCATATCCCATTAACAATTAATGGGATATGATGTGGAAATTAGTGATCGCTTCCAGATGAACACCTCTTTAAATGTAATACAAATTCATCTCATGTTTAAAACTAGTTTTATAATGTATATGGTCCTCCATAAAACGCCCTTATGTATTTAAAACAGCTCACTATTTTCCCAGTAGCTGTCTTTGTTTTAACAGGGTAATATATATCTGACTCAATTTCATTAGTTGTTTGAAAGAAGAAACTAGCAGACTTGCAATACTTTGCATATAATGATGATCAAGAAAATGGTAAGAAAATCTGGTAGTTTGCTTTTTGTTTGTCTTTTTATGGGTAACTTTTTCTTTTAATTTAGTAAACTTATGTTTTTATTCATAGGAAGATAGATAGGTTCTGCTTTTGTTAACCCTTATTATTTTGTTCATATACAGTTAGCCTTACAAGAGGAGAAGTTAAGAATAGAAGAAGAGGCTTTATATGCTGCACAACGTGAAGCAGCCAGGGCAGCAAAGCAGAAAAAGCTCTTGGAGGTGAGGGGAAAAAGACCCCAATACATATCAGAGCTTCTGTTCTATATTTTTGTGTACACAGATGATCATAGCTTCATTTATTTTCTCAGAAGTAATTTCTGAGATGCAGCTTGGTTTGTAGTAGTGTCTATTTTCATGCATAGTCCCTGAAGTCTAGTATCAAGTATTTTTATAGCAGAGGAGCGCATGTGTTGCATAAAACATCTGTGCCTATGAATAGTAGCAGTGTTAAATGCCTAGTGCCTGTTGCTATTGAGATTAGAGTCAGCTGACACTTAGCCTGGATGTCTTAAAAAAAAAAATGGCTTTTTGTTTTCTGTTTATCCAGTAGACAGTTGCTGGTCTGTCTTCTGTGATACTTTGACTTCTTCATGCAAGTGTGGTTATATGAATAATAAAAATCATACTGTATTTTAGCCCATAATTGTTAGTACATACATTTTTCATCTCAATTCATTAACTAAAAGATGAGTATAAATTGTCTAATTATATGAAGTGTCTGCAAATTTAAAAGAACACTTAGAACTGTACGTCTGACTTTTTTCAACATCCATTTAAATGCTGTTTGTGACAGTGGTTACAGTATGCCCAAGAGAACAAAACTTCCCAAACACAGTTTACATGTTAATTACAGACCGTTTTAAAAGCCCATGGGTAGACTCACTGAAGAAAGTTAAACTCGTGAAAAATGAATCGCTGCAGTCAACAAGACATTAGGTGGGAGCCCATTTTAGGACTAACTACCATTCAACCTTTTCTTATTGAAAAGTTAGTGCAGTAGTTCACTAAATGAGCAGTGCTACCAGCAAGAGTCTGACATGATGATCATGGCCAGCTCACAGTTCATGGGACACTATAGGGCAAAGATGAGATCTAGTTTTCTTCCAGTATCAAATGTTCCCAAATAGTTTCGAGATGCCTTTCCAGCATTTTTTCCTCTTTTTTTGCAATTACTATGTTCTCTATTCTTTCTCAATGGATTTTTCTCGCCTTCTGCTTTTTTTAATTCTTCTGTCTTTGGTCTCTTTAAGGTCACCCATCAGTAATTTGTTTTATGCATAGGACTGTAAAAGTTCTTCAGGAGAAACCCTACCAAATGCCCTGTTCTGAAAACTGGTCTTTCTTACCCAGATCCTAGGACATCTATAATGCACCTTTTTGTTTTTAAACAGACTACCTTGTTGGAAAAGGTTGAATGACATTAATCAACAGGGAGTGGAGATGGGGAGGAAATTAGTTACTCTTCAAAAAGTCTCTAAATCTTATTTTTGTTTTTTAGTTAAAAATATAGTCATGTGGCTACAATTAAAAGAAAATGGTAGAGTTCTAATCTTGTTTTAACCGTCTTAAAAGCACATTTCAGGGATATGAGCTCAAGTTCTGACATGGTCCAAATAAACTAGAATTCAGTTATATAAAATTCACAATCCAACTCTTATGTCCGCCTGAAATCCATGCTTGGGTCAGGCATCAGTCTGTTAATTCAACAAACAGGTGAATCATTGGAAATATGACAACATATGAACCTGATTTGACCACTGTTGCTTATGTTAAATACATCTTGTATAGTTCATTTGTTTCTAATAGAAATACAGGTTAAGGTACTAAATGTGAGTACAGGTGACATAATCAAGTTCTGCAAAACAAAACAATAATTTTGAAATACTTGCGTATCCTGGGATTTACCTTCTAATTTATAGAACAAGTTTAAAGATGGATCTGCTTCATACAGTAGAAACCAAACATCCAGCTTTGCTTAATACCTCTACCTCGATATAACGCTGTCCTCGGGAGCCAAAAAATCTTACCGCGTTATAGGTGAAACCGCATTATATCAAACTTGCTTTGATCCGCCGGAGCGCGCAGCCCCGCCCCCCTGGAGCGCTGCTTTACCGCGTTATATCCGAATTTGTGTTATATCGGGGTAGAGGTGTATATGTGATCCTTTCCTTCCTCCTATCCACCTTCTCTCATTCACCAAGTATCAATAAGAAATGCACTTTCTCCATAACTTCCAAGTTCCTCACTACATTCAGAATCTAGTTGTGCTAATACATTACCTGCCACATACTCCACAGTGAGAAAATGCTTTTGTGCCAAGAAAAGGCATTGTCATATTGGAGTCTGGTATTAAATAAAAATTTTCACTAGACCCATTCAGCCCTTCAGAAAGAGCTCTACTACAGCCATGTTAAAGTGCTTGAATTAATCTTTTGTTTTACTACTCACACTTTTGTCCTTTTTCTCTCCTTTATGTGCCTGAGAAAATATATTTGCTACACACCTGGGCTCTCGCTACTAAAAATTAAACTTGCTCATTTCATTTCAGCTTTCTATATAATCAAAGTGAAGTCACACAGATTAATTTAATTAAATCAGTTATGAAACTGACCAGCAGGTACCTGGCTGGCCTTACATTTTTATCCACAAATTTTTCTCTCTGGGATTGTGGGGATGGAGATGTTAGTCATCTTAAAACCAAAAACTGTTAAAAAATGAGTGAAACCCTATGCCCATAAAATACACATCTTGAGGCCATAAAAGGAATCCTATTACTAGGTTGTATCTCATATTCTCAACCTGTTTACACATAAGGATACAAAGAAGGCTTTAAACTGCAGAATTTAAAGGAACCAACAAATAGTAAAGTTTTTGTTCATGCAAATCAAACACTTTATCCTGATATATAAAAATAGAAATATATGTGGCAATATTCCTTGTGCTGAGGTAATGTAAGGAAATAAAATTGCTTCTTTAAAAGTAGATTTTCTTTGTCAGATTAAAGATGTTTTCTATTGAACATGTACTAAGGACAGAACAAAACATCCAAATTGTCATATCTCAACTGCTTTTAGAAAGTACTATGCTGAGATAAGAATAACTGAGAAGGAAAGACACTATGGTGAATAACCACTCTTATTTTCATGCTTGCAAGTAAGATGGTGCCTCATGATCACATTTCTTGTGTGCAAAATGGGTTAAAAGGAAGAAGGCTCTTGCCCTTCAAGTTAGAAGGAACTGGTACTTCTGTGGAGAGAATATACTCATCCTCTGAGATTAAGAAGAAAAAGTTATTTTTATCTGACAAATACTTCACCTACTTAAGAATCTGTATTAATATAATCAAAGTCCTGTCTCTTTCCCAGCTGAATTGGGGGAACTGGGATAATATTTTTAGGCCTTGCAACAGGGAGGTAGTCGATCCCAGGAGGTTGAAACTTGTTTTAATATTTTTAACTATAATATGAAGGGTATTAAGTCTGTTTCTTCAGAGTGATTTTTGAAAACTTCCTGATATATGACAACTTACACTTTGTTTGGTAGCCACATAGACTACAGAGGATTATGCAGCGAGCACCAGCAGCTAATAATGGAGAATATCAAAGGTAAGATGTGAAACAAAATACTATTTTTTTTATTAATGACTAGTAGTGGGGGAGTTTTCAGCAACTGAGGATGTGTTCTTTCCCATCTTCCCCCATCTGGCTGTTTCAAATAAGGGATATTTTTATTCTGAAAATGCTGTTTTCCCCTCGCCACTAAAAAGTAGCCATTCTTGCATGTCATCATCATACTTACACACCATATTGCATTCCTACTGCTATCCTCTGGAGTTACTGGAATAATGCATGCAAAATGCTATTCCAGTCTAGAGTTACCCGAGTTATCCCTTTATCTGATGTCTTTCATGATTCAAATTTGAAATCTGCATTATAACTGTAAGTGAGTCAAACCTGTAATAGAATGGTGTCAGAGCTTTGTGCTCTCTGCTGTTACAAAACATTTTGTTAGTGAAAATAAACTCATGATTTTTATTAGCACTAGTATGGGGAGAGGTGGCAGAGGAGGGAATCAAAGAAACAATATTGGGAGCAAATGGGCAAAGAAAGTGAGGCAAGCAACCACATTTTGAATGGATCAGAGGGGAATTATATACTTGTTAAGGAGACCAGAGAGAAGATGGTTGCGGTAATCACAGTGAGAGATGAAGAAAGCCTGAACTAGTTTTAGCTGTGTGCATGGGGTGTGGGAGGGGGGATTTTTGAAATACCATGGAGGAAGAAAATGAGGATTTGGATACTGGATGCATAGGGTAAATGAGAGAGAGAGAGAGGAGTCAAAGATAAACTGCCAGGTTATGGGTCTGAGATGACCGAGATGAAGGTGGTGTTAGTGGTGAAAGAGAATGAGGGAAGAGGAGTGGATATGGGAGGAAGGTTCAGGGAGTCCAGTTTTAGCCATGTTAAGTTACCTGCAAGTTATCAAAGGAGATGTTAGAGAGCAGGGATGTAAGATTGGAAGGAAGGAGACAAATATGTAGTGGAATGTAATTTTGCAAGTCATCTGTATAAAGATGGTAGCTGAAACTGCGTGAGCAGACATGATTTCTTAAGGTTAACAAGAGGGTGCCATGTACAATGCTCTGTGAGATCCCCATGAAAAGTGAGATATGAGAACCTATTTAAAGATGCTAATTCATATAGTCTTTTTAAAATGGTGAACCTATAAATATGCTAGAAAACTGTAAATGCTAGGCTTGATCACTGATACCTCTGGATATAATAAGCAAAATGTTGTTTTTACAGCTCAGTGGCAGAGGAGGAGTTTGATTGTTCTTTGAGAAATATAAAGCTCCACTATGAAGCTTTTCGAAGTAGCAGTAAGTGATTTTCAAAATACATTTTGAAATTAGATGTTCTATAAATAACCGTGGAGCAAATTGTGTTTGAATATCCTTCTCCGAAGAAAAATCTCCTTGTTTTCCCACGTTTGGGTCTATACTTCTGTATAAGACAAGGTAGGAACTTCTGTTCCTCTTGGATTTTTGAGCTGTGGAGGCATCTGGAGATGTACTTCATATACCCTTTAGACAGGTGCCTGTACTGTATCCAGCACTCAAAGTTGTTTCATCTAATAAAACGAGTTTTGAACTAGCACCCAAACTGAGCTCCTCAGGCTGACTTCTACTGGTTATCCAGGGTTTTCCAGGCACTGAAGTGGCAGTGTCCCACAGAGACATCCAGAGAACACCTAGGTGTTGCAGGAGAAGGTCCTGTATATCAGTGGTTTTCAACCTGTGGTCCGTAGATTCCTGAGGGTCCGCAGACTATGTAAGATTTCCATTCCAAATTTTTTAGGGTTCTGCAAATGAGAAAAGGTTGAAAGCCATTGCTGTATATGGTACTCTCACCCTTGAATCAGTTCTGACCCAGTACCCCATTATCTTATTAATGGGCTTTGCATTGTTGGAAGCGCAGTCTCTGAAGTGTAAAAAGAGTATCTGGCTGCTTGTAATTAAGGATCCTGTAGAACTCTAGAAATCCTTGTTAACCCTGGCCAGATTCCAACTTGGATAATTGCATTCTATGTCTAAATCCCTGTGTAGTTTTAATTGGATACAGTATTCTTCACTGTCGTACCTTAATTGTTTAATGTTGTGAACTGTTAAAAAGCTGTTGTATGCTCTCCCAAAGGAGGATACATTTCATTAAATTAGTGGATGGAAGTGATTCATCAAATAGTGATGCTGAGGCTTAATTTTAGTTGGTTTGCAAGGTGCTTAGATTCTAAGTAAAAGTTGCTGTGGATATGTGATAGTTTTGGCTATTAAATCTTGAACCCAAATATGTATGTGAATTAAAAACACCTTCTTGATGTAGGACTTTCATCTGATGCTACCATTCTGACACCAAACACGGAGAGCAGCTGTGACTTAATGACCAAAACAAAATCAACAAGTGGAAATGATGACAGCACTTCACTAGATCTAGAGTGGGAAGATGAAGAAGGTACTTACTCTGTCATACCGTACTGTTTGTCATACAAACCTTGTATAGGTCAAAAACATTAACCATTTCAATGACTGTATGTAGTTTGACAACACCAAAAAATGCTGTTTCTTCTAAAGAAGAAAATGGCTTAAAACATTTTGAGCATGCTTTTTTAAATGTGTGATTTATTCTCTTTTAAGATCACAACTGGTGATGAAGATGATGATTTTGTCATAGGAAGATTAGCTTAAATACGTTTATTAGAATAACTCTAATATTTTCACGTGTCTGAGCAATGAAAACTAAGTTCCTTAGAGTCTTTAGCAAATTTGCTTCAGGTTTCAACATCGCGTGGTAACCTCACTAGTAGTAAACCTGCAACAAAATATAACAGTAAAGAAATACTGCCCCCTTGTGAGCAAGTAGCATCAGGAATTGATTACTAATGCTTGCTTTTGTTGTTTCACTACCTAGGATGTAAAAATAATTAATTTAACGGGTATGCACAATTTACGTTGGGTTTCCATTCTTCACATGAAACCCAAAAATGTAGTGATCTGGAGAAAATCTACGACTTGGTCTTAAATTCACTTTTGAAAGGCAGAATTTTCTTTTAGCTCTCTAAAAATATCCAGGCTCATATTTGAGCATATTTCTATATTGGGTGAATTTCTGCTGAAGTAACCGGAGCCTAGACAGTGATTTTTTTGTATATAGTGTTAAGTACCTTGAACTTTATCCATTAGTGGATTGGCAGCCAGTGCAGAGAGTGGGTGTTATATGCTCTCCTTGGCCTGCCCCACACAGACAGAAGGCAGGGGAAAATTGCATTTTGGACTTCCTCAAGCTTCTGGGTTCCTTTCACTGTCTTTGGTAGGGCCCACTGCTATATCCAACCAAGTGATTACAAAAGCATAGATGAACATGGTGGGTTACATCTGAAGGGGAGGTGCAATTTTCACCAGCCATAGTTGAGGGGGGAAATGCTGTTGTGGTGACTGAAATAATTTTGGCAATCTCAGAGCAATAAATCTAACTAGACCACAAACTTGTGGATTGCAGTGCTTGGCAGTCTTCAACTGATAAAGCAGTTACAGATTAAGTTGGCATTTCATTGTGACCCTTGCCAGAAACATCTCTTCCATTTTGATTGCGTTGATTTCTAGCCAGCTGGCTAAATAATGGAAAATTTATTCACATATAATTTGATGAAAAATTGCCAAAATTCAAAACTAAGTATTCAAGCAGTTATAATTGAGATCCCACTTTCTGCCAGTCATTGAGTGATTCTGCCAATGGTGGTATCTGGAACATATGAAAAGGGAGCGTATATTTAAAGTTGAAGTCATGGCTGATCACACTGCAACCCATATTATCGGATGGGCTCCCCAGTCACATTAAATCTTGAATAGAAAAAATGGCAAGGTGGATCCTTGAGAAATCCCTGCAGGGAAGAAGGCATAGTCTTCACTGCTCTGAAACAATTAGAAAAAACTGATCATGACCATCTGAATGGATTCCATCCACCCCTTCCAGGTGTCTCAGTTGTCAGAACCACTGATGCAGTGTGGAACACTCCTGAATGTCAGAGAAGTATCAACAAAGACATCTGTCCATTTGCCCCGCATAGACTGTTTAGGTACTATGTTGATGGGTGCTATCAAAATACATATGTAAGGGAGAGGCTAGATCTCATACCACAAAAAGCCAGAAAGGTTAGAAGGGTATGGAGAAAACTTTGCGTGCTCAAGTTCTTATATATGATCTGGTTATACATTTTTGCTGTTAATGAACAGGGTATTGTTCGATTGTAGACCAAAAGTATACCAATTTTTAAAATGGGTCTCTGCCTAATGGCCACCTAACTACAATAAACCTTGTGAGGGAATTAAACTTTGCGTGATCGAAAGACGTTTCCAAGTTAGGGAGCTCTGAACTAAGGCTTCTGGGAATGTCTAAGTTTGTCTATATACTTTTTACTTCATCTTCAAATTAGATGATTAGTAGTGGTAGTAAATATTTATATTATGATATTGCCCTAAAGACCAAGAGTAGACCAAGGGAAGAAGATGAGGATACATCATATATCAGATGAGTATCATGAAGAATAGTCAATAATAGTAATGTTGTGGTATCGTATATATTTGCAGCATATTTCATTCTGTTTGGTATAGTAAATTGTTAAAGTGTTGTAGCCAATGCAGGGGAATTCTAGATTAGTCCTTGTCCTAACAGATAAAGAGAAACTGATCTCAGAAGTAAAAGTTGATAGCTTAGGTACAAGTGATCATGACTTGATCACATTTATAATGTGCAAACAGAAGAAAGTCCAGACTAGTAAAAAATAAACTCGCACACACATATATATACATATAGTTAGTACTTAAGTAGGGCCAATTTCACAAAGCTGAAAACAATTGTGAGCCAAATCTGCTGGGAGGAAGAATTTAATTAGAAAAATGTGAATGATGATTGGGAGTCATTTAAGAACCTTATTAGATGCTCAAAAATCCACAATTGAGGAAGAAGGCTGTGCTGGATAAAAAACCAGCATAGTTTAATGCAGAAGTGAAGGCAGCTATAAAAAAATTATTTAAAACAAATGGAAGAAAGGGGGAGGTTCATGGTAATGGATATAAATCAGAAATTAGGAATTGTAAAAAATTGATAAGTAAAGGTAAGAGATTTCTCCTTGTATCCATGGCCAGCAGAGTTAAGGACATAAAGGAGTTTTTTAAATATATAAAGAATCCTGACAAACGTATTAGTCCATTACTAGAGGGAAATGGTAGCATTATCAGTAATAATGCAAAAAAGGCAGTGTTCAAGAAATATTTCTGTTCTGCATTTGGGGGGAAACAGATGATGCAGTCTCATCTTAAAGTTACTCTTGGGGGAATTCTGTGCCAAAAAATTAAGAAGTCTGTGCACAATATTTTAAAATTCTGCATATTTTATTTGTCAAAATAACACAATATAATCACACTAGTTTCAATTATTTTGAATAATTGAATCAAAATCAAAATACCTGTCAGCAAGTATGTCTGTAACAAAATAGACAACAAAAAAAGATTCAGGAAATGTTTTTGGACAAATAGATTTACTGAGCATATTAATACAGAACTTTGAGTAATTCATTTAAACTACAATACAGAAACTTATTTCCTGGACCCCTCAGAAGCAGTGCAAAGGCTTAGGGGGAGTCAGGGGTAACGGAGGAACTGATGGAGATGAAAGTAATTTCTGGGAAGGCGCCTGGAATGTTGTTGGATGTGGGTGGGAGAAGTATGGAACAGGTGTTTTTTGGGGGGGAGGGAGGGGGAATTGTGAGGGAGTGGGGGATCCTTCTCTATGCAGACCTTGGCTGATCCCTAGTCTCTCCCATTCAGTTAAGCACATCTGCTCCATCCCCATGTGTCCCAGCACCCCCACTCCCATTTAGGCCCTGCCCTAGTCTGTTCCCCCTCTCCCCCCCCCCCCCCCATATCCCATGCCTCCTCACCTGGCCCCACAGACAGGGCACTGTGAGGAACGTAGCCTCTCTGCCTTCCTATCCACTGCTGCCTGTTACATCCGGTGAGCCGGCTGCCCTTTGTTCTGGTGCCATAGCAGCCCCGGTAGGCGAAAGATGTGACTACAGTGGCTCTCTGGCAGAATGTATTTTCTGCAGAGGGAAAAAAAATCTGCAGGGGACATGAATTCTGCGTGTGTGCAGTGTTGCAGAATTCTCCCAGGTGTATACAGTGATGGTAACACTCTCTTTCCATTTCACTAGTATCTCTGTAAGTTGTTAAACAGAAGCTACTAAAGTTGGCATTTTTAAACCAGCGGGTCTAGATAACTTGCATCCAAGAGTTTTAAAAGAGCATGCTGAAGAGCTCATTAAACTGTTAATGTTGATTTTCAATGAGTCTTTGAATACCGGGGAAGTTCCAGAAGACTGGAAGAAAGCTAATTTTTTAAAAGGGTAAATGGGATGACCTAGGTATTCATAGGCCCATCAGCCTGACGTCAATCCCAGGCAAAACAGAGTAGCTGATATGGGACTCAGTATAAGTTTATGAAAAATAGATCCTGTCAAACTAACTTGACATCTTTTTTTGATGAGATTACAAAGTTTGGTTGATTAAAGGTAATAGTGTTGATGTAATATACTTAGACTTCTATAAGGCATTTTACTTGGTACCGCACAACATTTTGATTAAAAAACTAGAATGATATAAAATTAACATGGCATATATTAAATGGATTACAAACTGGCTAAATGATAGGCCTCAAAATGTAAATGTAAAAGGTGGATCGAGTGCGTATGTCTCCAGTAGGATCCTGTGGGAATTGGTTCTTGGCCCTATGCTATTTAACATCTTTATCAATGACCTGGGAGAAAACATAAAATCATCACTGATAAAGTTTGCAGATGATACAGATTGGGGAAGCGGTAAATAATGAAGAGGACAGGTCATTGATTCGGAGTGATCTAGATTGCTGGAGGACAGTTTACCAAGCAAACAATAACACATAGCCATATTAAAACACATAATGTATATATCTTGGAACAAAGAACATAGGCCATACTTACAGGATGGGGAACTCTATTCTGGGAAGCAAGGACTCGGAGGGAACCAGTGACTTAGAAAAAGATTTGGGGGTTGTGGTGGATAATCAGCTGAACATGAACTCCCAATGTGACGCTGTGGCCAAAAGAGCCAACGCAATCCTGGGATGCATAAACAGGGGAATCTCAAGTAGGGTTGTAAAATAGATGTAAAATAACTTCTGTATTTGGCTTTGGTGCAACCACTCCTGAAATACTGTGTCCAGTTCTGGTGTCCATAATTCAAGGAGAATATTGATAAATTGGAGAGGGTTCAGAGAAGAGCCATGATAATGATTAAAGGATTGGAAAACATGCCTTATAGTGATAGACTCAAGAAGCTCAATATATTTAGCTTAACAAAGAGAAGGTTAAGGGGTGACTTGATTACAGTCTGTAAATACCTACATGAGGAATACACATTTAATAATGGGTTCGTCAATCTAGCATAGAAAGGTGTAACATGATTCAATGGCTAGAAGTTGAAGCTAGACAAATTCAGACTGTAAAGAAGGCGTAAACTTTTAACAGTGAGAGTAATTAACCATTGGAACAATTTACCATCACTGATATTTTTTAAATCAAAATTTGATCTTTTTCTAAAAGATTTGCTCTAGGAATTATTTTGGGGAAGTTCTATGGCCTGTGTTATACAGGAGGACAGGCTAAATTATCACAATGGTCCCTTCTGGCCTTGGAATCTATGAATTTACTGATATTGTCTATTCTTGCTCTGAATATCTTTATGGTAAACAAGTTGTCACATACAGTTAACATGGAACTGCAATAAAGTTACACTGTCATTTCACCTTGTTAACAGTATAACTTGTTAAAGGATACTGTGTATCTTTCTTGATGACACCTTCAGTGAAGTGTCAGT
This sequence comes from Emys orbicularis, assembly GCF_028017835.1. Lineage (NCBI taxonomy): Eukaryota > Metazoa > Chordata > Testudines > Emydidae > Emys > Emys orbicularis. Next base: position 29,366,364 of record NC_088687.1, on the reverse strand, counting down.
AGCAAAGGAACAAAGAGATTGAAATATTGCTAAACTTCACAAGTACCCAGTGAGTGGATGTAAACTTTTTCCTGGAATCTCAAGTGATAAAGGGTGTTCATTATATAAATAGCATACTACAAGTAAGACTCACTGCAGTAATCCAAGTTTAAAATGAGAGGGATTTAATTAGGAGGGTGGAGTAAACCTGACCATAATGAGAACAGAGGCACAGTAAATCTTTTATTGCCTCTGCAAGCTTTCACTTCTTTCCATTGGCAGAGGAGACAGTTTATACACCTCTGGAGATAATGCAGCATTCTCTGCATTGCTAACATCCCTCTCTTTTGGAAAATCTCTAACCTGTTATGCAAATTTCTGATCAGCTTGGCTTACTTTGTGTATGTATCTTGAATTTGTCCTCTTTGTATAAAGCAAAATGGTATCTGTGTCTAGGGAAACACAATTTCTGAACTTCAGAATCCATTTCACTCGGTGAAGATTTCTTCTGCTATCACTGTGTCAGGAAGCTACAAGCAGATACATTACTACAGATCATATGATTTAACAGGAGTTAGTAGCTTTCATAGAAATTTCATGGAAGCAGAAGGTTTTTAATATGTCTGTATATGTTCAGAATACATACATACCTATCAAGTAGAAAGGGCAGCAGATTGGTTAGTGGGAAAGACTGTCAACAAACCTGATCCTATTTAGCCATGCTTCTTGCCTTCTTTTAAAAAAAAAAAAAAGGCTAGAAAATAGTTTCGTTATCAAACAGGTAATCAATTTCCTTGTGGCCAATTAACGACTAAAGAAGGTATTGATGCCCTTACTTGCATTGACATGAACAAGACTGCTTGCAGAGTGAGGTACTAGTCAGTAAGAGCAAAAGTATCAGAATCTGGCTCTAAATGTGTTCTTGTTAGCATTTAATATTTTAGCAAAAATGTGATGACACATTCTCCTCTTCCCTTAGTGTCTGCCCCCCCACTCGTCCCCCCCGCCAAAAAAAAAGTTGTGGCTTTTTAAAAGTTATCTTAAATTGCAGGCATGAACAGAATGATTCCAATGAGAGAGCGCTCTAAAACAGAAGAAGATATACTTCGAGCAGCACTAAAATTTAGCAGCAAGAAGACAGGAAGTAATCCAACCTCAGCTTCTGATGATTCAAATGGTTTGGAGTGGGAGAATGATTTTGTTAGTGCTGAGATGGATGATAATGGCAATTCAGAGTATGCTGGATTTGTGAATCCTGTAATAGAACTGTCTGCGTCAGACATAAATAAATCCGATGCTGATCAACAAGACAGATAGTGAAATTGTGTGGCTGTTGTTAATGGCAAAATGTTTAAAGTTAAATGGAGTGTACAGAAATGTGAGGCTTGTGTAAGAAAAGGAAGGAAACCATATTGTAATGCTCATTAGCAAGGAATGGGAATGATTTGTTATCTGAGTTACTTCAGAATTAAGTGCAATTTTATCATCTACCTTATAAATGTTTATGAAAATACTGGGGTGATTCTATCTTGTATATTTCTGGAAATTTGGGATTCGTATAAAATTATCTGCACTAATTTAAGATTCACAGCTTGACATACCTATATTTTAACTAGCCACTTTATTTCAGTGTATTTCTCCTGATTTGTTTTACATGTCATTGACCTAATATTTATCTTGAAAATAAATATCCTACATAAGTTATCTTAATACTTAAATGTCTTAAGTGGTGGGTGAGGATCTGTGGCCTGCAATGTGCAGGAGCTCAGACTAGATTATCATGATGGTCCCTTCTGACCTTAAAGTCTGAGAATGTGAAAGCGGTGAGAGATTACTTTTATAAATTGCCTTTTTCCATTATCTATTTGATTTGTTCTTTAACATAGGGAGGCCGAGTCAATAGTTTATCACATGTGAAATTGTCTATTTGCAATTGGTTTATTACCTCAACTTATTTCTTACCTTTTTTTAATTTGAATTATTTTCTTGTACCAAGCATAATGATTCCAATGGCATAGAAACAAGATTAGACAAGATTTGTCATGTAAAATGATGTATTATGTTTAGTGAAAGTATGCTACCTAAAGATTTTTTTATAGCTGATTTTCTGTACGTCAACGGGAAATTTTGAAATTTGAAAGTTAATTAAAGGAAAATTTAGAGGACCAAAGGTTCAGTTTTTTTCACTTACAGCTCATCAAATGCTGCTAGTACAAAAGTGTTTAGAGAGACTTTTAACTTGTGGAATACTTACAATTTCTTCAGCTTTGTATGAATAATTCTTAAAGTCAGCATTATGTGAACAGACTTGCAGTATATGGGGGAAAAAATCACTTGTCTGCTAGGTTTGGAAGAAAGAGATCCTAAAACAGAGTTCCTGTGGCTATATTAACACAAACAGGAATACACATCCTTTCCAGTTACAAAACAATACATTGAACTTTTCAAGCTTTCCTATGCTTTGTAACTGGATAGTTACCATCACTGATATGAGTTGAAACTTAAGCAGGCCTTCAATTACCACTGACCTTGTGGAATCTGATGCATATTCTCCCCTTACGTTTTGATTATGAATTATGTAAAACAAAAACTAACTGGAGAGGCTGTGTAAAACACAGTTGTAAATGTGTTTTTCCTGAGCTTGCAGTAAAGCTTTACTCTCCTAATGTAAATTGTGTGTTCCTCTATAGCGTCTTTCTGAATAAGGATTTTCATGCGTGGCTCTTTATTTTTAGAATAAAGGCAATGCACTTCCTCAAAGTTACAAAAAGCGACATCATCAGAAATAACTAAGTATATATTATCTAAAGTGTGTAACCCCTTTAGATATCTGAGCCCCTATAATATGATAGGGTCGTGGTAGTTTGATCTTCCTCATGCCTTTTATCTAAAATTAAAATACCAGACACTTTGACTAAATATGTACATACAGTGACACTTTAGGAAACCGCTAAATCTTTTAATGTACTTCACATTCCATTTCTTAATTTAAGTTGTAGCTATGTTGTTGGAAATATTTTAATGTAATATCTACATTTGCAATGCCTGTAATATGTTTTTTAAAAGTTTGTACACATCAAATGTATATTTTTGTTTTGGTGTAAGCAACTACTGTGTAATTTTTTTCTTGACATATTCATATGCTAAGGAACGCCAACTTTCTCAAGCTGTAAATAAACTTTTTTTACTTGAAAACTAACCCACACAACCTTTGTCACTTTTTTCTGTTTAAAAAACGTGTTCTGCAAACCATGGTCACAAGTGAACTACTGTTGATGACAAAGGGTCTTGATTGTTGAGCAAGCAGAAAATCAGAAAGAAGGGGGAAGATATAACTTGGACTGCAGATTATTTTATTATAGTGACACACATGGTTATTAGTAACATTCCACTTTCACAGTTAAATGAGTCGCAATCATTTTGACTTAAAAATGACAATGGAGTCAGTATTTTTCTTTAAATAATTTAAGAAAAATGGCTGAATGAGACAAACTGCTTTTAAACAGCCATTGAAACAGTTCTGCAGTATATATGCTCGCACATTTATACATATGAAACTGTATAAATGTACACAAGTATAATTAAAATTATGATTTTTGAAGGATGGAAATATCTTTACTTCATCATGCTCAGTTACTATCTTCCTCTTTTTGTCTTTGTTTTAAGCGAGAAGCTGATCATGTGTTGATGTATTTCTGCTTTTTTCAAGAAGTTCACTTTTTGTTTGAGTAAGTTACCAGAGTGACCTTTACAGATGGGTTTTGGGTAAAAAATGGGGAGGGGGTTTCCACTCAATTTGGAAAATTAAGATCGCTTTTCACTTCTTTCTTTATAGGTTATTTCAAGTCAACTTGCACTGTTTACTATACAACTGAAAGACTAGTCAGTATTGTAAACTTAAGGTTGCAACTGATTGTTTGTTTGTTTTGTTTGTTTTTTAAAAGTGTCCACAGATTTTTATTGTAATGGGAACATTTCTAATAGAAGTCCTGAACTTGGAGTCAAATTTGAACTAGTAGTGTGTCTTCAAGATTCATCCTTCTAACTGCAGGAAGCATTGTAGGTAAATTAGCCACAACAGATTAGGAAAGCAGAGGGATTTTAGTGTGTTGCCCAAAATTGCACAGCGGTAGAGTGGCGATGATACACAATCACCTTGACTTGCAGTTTCCTTATGTAACTATTGGACAATACTGCCCCTCATAGTGAGAGAGCTGTTTCTGAAAGGAAAGTCTAACAAGATGCAGTAGTAGAGCAATAAGAGGGAACATGCACAGTCTTAGATTGCAGTATTCCTTTGTTCTAGTCACTGTTAATACATGTCTCATAATTGCTAAAATTCACTGTTGACCCTTCCCATTTGTCTGGTCTACTAAAAATTCTGCCAAAAGCTGTCATCTCTGCTGTTACAGGGGATTAGAAGTAGCCAAAATGGGTGGACAATCCTGATCTCATGATGCAAATGTCACATTGCCCTTACGTTTTTTCTCAGTAGGATGTCGGGCTCACTGACGTGGGTGACTGCCTGAGAGAATTTTTGTTGGAGATTAGTGTTTTAGTCGGAGGAGTTTCGTTTTCAACAAGTTATTAGGGGGGAGGTGATTGCAAATTATCACCACCACCCCAATTTTTGAAGATAATTTTTAGTTTGTGGTTCAAAGGTGGTAGCTTTTTACTGTAGAATCACCCAGGCAGCCTCATCAGGACAGAGGATAAGTTGTGTCACTTTGTGGTCAAGTTGCTGCACAGAATGATGCAAGCAATTCCACCAGTAAACCAAACAGTTTCCGTTCAAAAGGCTTGTGCTATGTGCTTTAATAAAATCTCACAGATAGCATTAAACCACTTGTCATGTGGGCAGGACATATTCAGCACTGTCAGCTAAACTTCATGTGAGCAAAGTTGTTTGATGTAGTGATTTAAAAAGGCTGCTAAGCACTCAAAAGTGTTCAGTATTGGTATTCTTAATGTTGCAATCACCAGTGTAGCCAAACCAAGACAAGACTTAAGAAACTGTCATGTGGGCCCCCTATGTTTCTGCATAACTAAGCCAAAGATGTAGGGCAAAGCTTTCCTTCAAGGGGCTCATGGCAGTCTTTAGGGATAAGGAGAGGGAGGTTCCATTAGTCTTTCAGATCTCTAACAAAGCTTTTGTAATGTCCATTGTTACTATTTTACTTTCACTATTTTGCTCTGTGGGGGGGGGGAAACTGGTTTTACACTAGCGTAACTCTATTGACTTCAATGGAGTTACACCTGAGTTTCACCAATTTAAGTGTCTAAGAAGAATCAAAGCCCTGGTCTCTACAGTGAGGTTTTGCCATGACACCCAATAAGAAAATTACTTTCAACTAATTCTTGTTCTTTAATATCCTGATCCAAGAACAAATGAAGTCAAAGGAAAGACTCAGAGTGTCCCTGGATCCAGCCCTACGGGTATGTCTCCACTTCAGCTGGGAGTGAGTCTCCCAACTCAGTAAGATAGATTCAAGCTAGCACACTAAAAATAGCAGTGTAGAAGTTGTGGGGTAGCTTGGGGTACCCAAGCTGAGGGTAGCTTTTGCAGATGCAGGGAGTTGAGTGGGCATGAGAGCCTGAGATGCAGCCCAAGCAGCAACATCTACTCTGTTGTAGTTCGAGCATTAGCTCAAGTTGAGCTAGCATGAGTTTTTCTACCCAGGTTGAGAGGCTCGCTCCCAGCTGCAGTGTAGACATACCCTAAGACAGAGTACTTGCTAAACATCCACATTCTGCTGGGCACCCATCTTACCTGTAAAGATGGAGGATATAGATATTTCTTTATTACACTTACGTTTTACATCTTTAGCTATTAGAAAACTAGTAATGATATTAAAGATCACTAGGGCATCTAGCAGGCAGAGGAACATGCCAGAGGTGATCCCAGTTTTCATTATGAGACTTTCTGCAACTACATACACTGTGTGCACCCAAGAATGTGGATACTGCTGTGAACCTTGGTGAAGAATTACAGGTAAATAACTTTTTTCTTTGGCAGTGCAAAAATAAACGATCAGCTATTTTCTAAGTATGTGCCTTATTGTTGAAGCTAAGTCATGTTCTAAAACCTGCTCACTTTCAAAATGGTTCCATGTTACGCATACCATTTTGTATTCTGCTAATGAATAGACAAGTTTGTTTATGATATTTCATGATTTAATACCAGTATCTCCAGGCTATGGCTAAACTATCAAAGTGCAGCCATTTGTTTTCTTGCTGGCATTTTTCATCCAATTAATTCATGCAGTCTCTTCTTGCAGTAAGTTTCATGCAAAATGTGCTAGGGTGATTTACAATCTTTCTCATGTACCATGGAAAACTTTTATTGAACTGGATAAGTTATGTAAAACAAATGTCATAAACCTAGACTTAAAATAAAAATCTTGTCTTTTCTCAGATCTTGCACAGTAATTCAAACTAGCCCAAACATTTCCCAGACCACGTAGATGAATCTTCTCCACTGAATATTTATTTTATCTGAAGTGGTTTGCTTACCTTTAATGTGGGCGGACTTTGAAAATTCACAGAAACAGCATGCGAATATTGTGCACTGAGGAAAGGACACCAGAACCCAAGACAGAGAAGGAAAGACATTTTCCCTGATAGAAGAACTCTCTCTCTTTCACTCTCCTATATCTCTCAAAATCTGTTCACATCATATCTTTGTTTTTTTCCCCACACAGCTCATAATGAAGTCTATGAGCCTTGAGAATTGTTGATGAAAAGTGCCTGGCTCTAGTTAGGCTATGCCACAGATTTTATGTGTATTAGCTGACAGCTATCAACTAGTAATCTGTAGATGTAACTGTCAGTGTTGGTTGCCTGAGCTGCACTTCCTCCCGTTTGAAATTTTCTTGGCTAAAATCTGTTAGATAGAACTGATGATCTTAGATTACTGCAATTTCTCTACACTGGGGGCTTCATGTCCACCAGGTTTGCCTCACAGAAGTGCATATAATTCTTAGATTCTTTGGCGACCCATAATAGAAATAGAAAATGTCATTTTCCCCTATGATCTGCAGTCCCATTATGACCAAGTATGCTAGCTTTCAACAGAGTAGCTCAAAGGGGCACCCGAACAGTTGAAAGTAGATAAGAAAGAATTATGAATTTTTTTGTTGTAGGAGCAGCAGTGATCTGTATGCTATGTATAATCTGCAAAAATAACAGGAGTACTTGTGGCACCTTAGAGACTAACAAATTTTTTAGAGCATAAGCTTATGCTCTAATAAATTTGTTAGTCTCTAAGGTGCCACAAGTACTCCTGTTATTTTTGCGGATACAGACTAACACGGCTGCTACTCTGAAACCTATGTATAATCTGTATGCTCAAAAGGTCTGTTATACTTCCCCCCCCCCCCTTTTGTCTCCTCTCCCTCTCTGAATACCTGTGAAGTGGCTTTCCCCCTCCCACTCCCTCCTGGAATGCTTGTGGGATGAATGGGCTGGTTGAACAGCTGGAAGATCAGAAGAGCTTCCAAGTAGACAAGGTGTCTGGGACTCTAATTAGGCAGCGATCACACATCCAGTGCATGGACACTGCCCGAGGTGGAGTGTGACCAACCAGATGCGGCCAAGTCATCTCTAGTCGCAGGCCATGAGGAGCAGGTCCTTAAAAAGGGAAGGGGCCATGTGCTCAGGAGTGCATTCACAAGCTTGTACCTCCCGTGAAGGCCCTTCGCCCGGGTTCGCTGTGTTGCATTCCGTCGTGCCTCGGGAAGACTTACCTTCATCGCACCGTCCATCGCTGTGCTGTGGGACACTTACCTTGAAGGATCCTGACATCTCCAGTGCCTTGCCTGTCCTGGGAGCGTGAGTATGCGAGTGTGAATGTGACCCTCCCCCCCTCTTTTGAGGTTAGCTATCAATCTAATAAACGTGCTGCTTTCTGCCAAACTCGGGTGGGTCATTAGTCCTCCCTAAGCTTACTAGCTGGCCCAATTTCAGGTAACATTAATGGTGGAGAATGCAGGAGTGTGACCCCCGCCCCTTTCTTTTGAGCTTAGCTTTCAGTATAATAAACGTGCTGCTTTCTGCCAAACTCTGGTGGGTCATTAGTCCTCCCTAAGCTTACTAGCTGGCCCAATTTCAGGTAACATTTGTGACCTCTAATGTTTTTTAATTTTAATGTCCCTTTAGATTTTACAGTTATATAACTACTGAACCAAATTCTGCTCACACTGATGCTGACATGAAACCAGAATAACTCTGATGAAGTCCACTGCAGACATACACCAGTGGATGTAAGCGAAGGTTTTGGACCCCTGTTTATTATTTTCCTATATTTTCATTAAAGGCCTGATCCAAAGGCAGTCTATGGGAGTCTTTCCATTGACCTAGGATCAAGCTCTAAGACAAGCTCTTCCGCAGTGGTGCAGCCAGGGCAAAGCAGGGTAGCCAACCACGAATGGATCACCCTGGTATAGAAAGATTCTTCAGTAGCAGAGCCACAATGGCAACCAGTGTAAATTAGCATAAACCTCAGGCTGTTCTCTAATTTATGCCAGAGCACTGGATTGGTACAGAACTGGCATATGATCAAAGGAGCAAAAAGATGGCTTTAAGCAACCTTTGCACAGCACCCTGAGTTTCACCGTGCACTCCTTGGCATGGAAGCGTTTGAATTGAATTGTCATAAGTAAATATAACTTTGGAATGTTTGTGCTTCAATATTTACACAGCACTTGTATTTTTAAATCTATTGGCATCCCCTTTGAAAGGAGTCTTCACTGGCCACAAAGTGATCTTTAAATGGAACATTTTTCTAGTGAAAAGGTCAATTTGGTATTAAGGACGTATTTCCATTTTGAGTCAAGACACGGATGGCACTAACCAAATGTAGCCATGAAGGGATGTGTGTCTGCTGGGCCTAGAAGATTAAACCTTTTATTTATTATTATTATTATTATTTTTGGTGAGTGGGATTCTTATCTGAACTAACCAAAACCTTACAAATTATTTGGATTTGGGAATTTTGTTTCTCCTAAACTGTTTTGCCTATTTCCAGGGCTGAATTCTCCTACTAGTCCAGAGGTGGGCAAACTATGGCCCGCAGGCCATATCCGGCCCACGGGACTGTTCTGCACAGCCCTTGAGCTCCCGGCCGGGGAGGCTAGCCCCCCCGGCCCCTCCCCCCGCTGTCCCCCGCAGCCTCAGCTCGCTGTGCTGCCAGCGCTCTGGGCGGCAGGGCTGCGAGCTCCTGCTGGGCAGTGTGGCTGCGAGAGCTGCCGGCCTGCCCCGGTGCTCTAGACTGCGCGGCGGCGTGGCTGGCTCCAGCTGGGTGGCGCGGCTGCCAGTCCTGGTGCTCTGAGCGGCATGGTAAAGGGGTGGGGAGTGGGGGGTTGGATAAGGGGCAAGTGGTCCCGGGGGGCAGTTGGGACAGGGAGCAGGGGGCGGCTGGATTGGCATGGGAGTCCCAGGGGGCCTGTCAGGGGGCGGGGTTGTGGATAGGCGTCGGGGCAGACAGGGGACAGGGAGCAGGGGGGTTGAATAGGGGGTGGGGTTCCAGGGGGGCGGTTAGGGGCAGGGAGTCCCAGGAGGGGGCGGTCAGGGGACAAGGAGTAGGGGGGGTTGGATGGGTCGGAGGTTCTGAGGGGGGCAGTTAGGGGGCAGGAAGTGGGAGGAGACGGATACGGGGCGGGGGCCAAGCTGTTTGCGGAGGCACAGCATTCCCTACCCAGCCCTCCATACAGTTTCGGAACCCTGATGTGGCCCTCAGGCCAAAAAGTTTGCCCATCCCTGTACTAGTCCATAGAGCTGGATCTCTATTGAATATTTTGCCTCTGTTCCACAGAAATCAATGGGACTTCCATTGCAGAATGAGTGTAGAATATACAATGAAGCTCTGTGCTGTGGCTTACGGGTCTGCTGTGTGGATTGGAAAGGAGAATTTTTATTGAATCAGCAGGTTTTTTGTGGGGGAGGGGCCTCTCTTTTCTCCTTATATAATCTATTTGAATGGTAGAGACCAGAATAGAATTGCCATTTTGTTGAGAATATTAACTTGGGAAATGTAATACATGGTCAGGAACAACGCAACAGAGTTGAAGCTTTCTATGTGACAGGACCAGTAAATAGTGAAGAAAGTAATATCATTGTACAATGCAAATTTTGGTAACCTGTTTTGAAGTTAAGTCTAAGATAGCACCAAACAAGAGTGTCAATATTGTAAATTATAGCTGTAATAAATTTGTAGAAAAAACTAATAGGAATACAACTACTTTATGTGGGTAAGTACAAAACAACACTTTCACGCAGCAAGCCAGCAAATAAACATAGTAAATCATATGTATTTTATGACTAGATCTAAGGGCCTGATTTTGAACAGGATCTCCACTACCCTCCCTTTTTGCACCCAAGTACAAATACCTGTGCACAGTTATTTGCAAGTGTATTTGGATGTCTGTGTGGCATGACTGTGCCCATATATAAAATACTTAGATGTTTAAACTGAGAGCAGTTGTTCCTACTCGATAAGGACAAATAAAGCAAGGCTTGTGCCATAATTTTCAAAGATGAGGTCCTGCAGTTAGGCTCAGAAATCCGTATTTATGGCAGTTGCTAGGTGCTCAGTACAGATGAAAATCAAGTGACTTATTTCGATGGCTGTAGATTGTTTTAGGAGCCTAACTGTTGGCACCCATTTTTTTAAATCAGTGTTCAGGTTTTAAAATCCTGCCCCTTAATGTGCATCTAAAGCTACATCCCACTTTTCTCCTGATATGAAAAGTAAATTTCCTCTAGTTCTGTAGACAGTATCTGTAGAATAGCTGTAAAGGCAAATTTATATTCAGGTGGATTATATATACAATTCTCAAAACCAAACGTTTATGGTTTAAAAAGTCCCTCTACTAAATTACAATGCCCTTGTGTGTCACACAGACATTTAAAAAACTGAAACAATAAAGCTGTTAGGTGTCTCTTTATCTTCAGCTTAGTGTTGAGTGGTACTCCCCACCTACCCAATCCAGTGTAATCCTAAAAGCATCTCTGAGCTTTTCTTGTAACGTAGTTAGCATTGCTATGATTTCCAGCATCCTCTCTACCTAAATCCTTTTAGATGGTTCATTTAATCCCTTTACAATTTAAGAATGTATTTCAATGTTATCTATAATTGAGTAAAAATGGAATCATACTTGATAGGATGGTGGTCGAGGCTCAGTTCTAACAAAGCCTCTCCACGTTAGCAGACACAACCATAGTTGATGGGAAATCCTGGAGGAGCCATGTTAGATACTGAAGTCCGAATGAGATTCTCTGAGGTGGAAGTATAGAGTTTGGCCCCAACTTTCAAACATGGCTCAATTTCTAGCATAGACATTGCATGCTCGGTGGTCCCGTTGTGTAGGCAGAAGAGCAGGTTTGAAATCAACATGTACCTGCTTAGAAATCACAGCTAGAAACTCTTTGCCACAATGATCTATAGTGCAAATTTATAATTGTTTAAGCATTTCCTTTGCTGCTTCCCCAAACATTCTTTTACCTGAAAGTTCCATCTGAAGTGAGAGCATGCAGTCATTGTAGATAAACCCACTCCTCATATTATTCAGTGCTCAACTTTCTGGGTCCTATTCAACATTACCCTGCAGTCCCTTTGTGCCAGCTAAGCTGGTATAGAAGGGGGACAGGATAGGCATGAAAGCCACCCAATGCAGGGAGTTTCTGTACACCCTCCAGAGGCTCCCCAGGCACAAAGGGAGGGGACTGGGATGTGGCTGGGGGAGACCTGTGCTTTGGCAATTCTGTGCTCCTAAGGAAATCCAGAGTTTGTTACAGAGAGCAACTTGAGGCAGCCCTCAGGGCCAGAATTGAATTGAAATAAGTAGAGCCAGAGCCCTGAAGTTTGTGGGATAAGCAGCTGTTGGGCAGGGGATTACACACTCTAGGTAAATTAAAATTTAAAAATGAGGGTAAACAATGCATATCTATGTGGCGAATGTTGTAGGTCTCCAGATGGCATTATTGCAGGCACTCTTCTATTTCTCTGAAAGCATGATCTTGGAGCAATGCTCATCACCAACTGTGAAACGGTTCTTTTTAGATGCTGAACAATTGCCAGTAAAGCTTGAGATCTCAGAATAATTTTCCCTCATATAGTTGTGCTTACAAGCTATAACCACACAAGAGGACAACATATAAGGCGTGCAAACATTTTTAATAAAACCTCAACTGGACATTCACATTTTATTTACACTCATCTTTGAAGATAATAACATTTTTATTATAGCACATTCTGCTCACTTTAGGATTAGAAGAAAAATTATGTTTGTAAGGCTAAATATACCAACTAAATAGCTCCATTTTCACAAAATATGAATAAAAAAAAGTTTGTTTCATTTTCAACCCTAACATCAAAGTTAGGGTTGAAAATGGATCTCATTCTGAATACAGATTGCACTTCAGTATCAAAGTTAAGAATGCAACATAACAAATTTGTGTATTAATCCTGGCCATTTGTGGTTTATTTACAAAGCCAGGATTTTGCACTGTGTTTTACAGAGATAATTAAACAGAAATATATGAGAGAGACCTTGTGTTACTGGGGCTGGCTCTTTCAGGAAAGTCAGAGACCAGCCTACCTGTGACAAGCTCCTGAAAGGGAGAACAAGCCAACTCAAATCCACCTGGAGGTAAAGAAATCCCTATGTGCCTAGTTGACAACTGATTAGCTAATGAGCCTGACAAAGGGTTACCAGTCCTCAGCTGAGGTGGTTTCTAGAGACAGGAAGTTCACCAGAGCAACAAGTCCAGGAGGGGATTCCTGGAGACAGGAAGCCCCCCTGAGGAGAGCTTACCAGAGCCAGGAGCCTAGAAGGTGCACTCTTAGACACAGGGAATGGCCAGGCTGTCAGAAACTACATGCTGCTACAGAGAAGAGCTACAGCTGATAGATCTGATTCTGGGGAAAGAATTCTTCCCAGATAGTGGCAAGAAGCCTGAACCGAGAGAGCTGCTGGAGTGGACTGGTGGACTCACGTGGGATGGATAAAGTAAGATTGATTGTCTCCCAGCTGAGACACTGGAGTGAAGGTTTGGATGCATTTTCATTAAGGCTCTGGTTAATAAACTAGACCCCCTCAGAGGAATGCTATTCCCTAAATAAAGCCTCATTTAACTTACGGATAGCCCACGTGGGGAAAGTGAGGCAGGGAGCATCTACAGGACACCTGGCCACATAGCAGCACTATAGGGCAGGTACACCCTGTCTGAAAAAGCTTATGCTCTATGGCCCCAGTCCTACAGTTGGATCTGCTACCATGAGCCTTTAGGCCCAGGCAAAGATCCACTAACTCTGATTGGGGTTTACCCCAGACAAACATAGAAGGTGATAAGACAGTGGAGGGGAGGAGACAGGATGGACATTAAAAAAATCTGATGCAGGTCTAATGACATTTCTAAACGAGTACGTTCGGATATGTTTAAACAGAGTGTGCAAGAGAGGAAGAATACATAACACAACAGTGGCAACTATGGAAAGCAAAACAAATGCAGTGCACTGAGGAGATCAGATTTGGTCCTCTGACGTCATACTGAATTAGGTATTGGACACTGTTGAAAGCAACCTTCTCCCTTCTATCACAAATCATTTTCATCCATCTCTATTGGTCTTACTCCTTGGGAATAGACCAAAGAAGGAGAAATGCCACACTCGGGTATGGGCTGCAGTAAAGGCAGGTGTCTCTCTTGCAAAAGTGAAGCTTGGGCCAACTCAAAGCAAGTCTCAAAATAATTCACTGATTCCCCAACTTGTCTTTGCATTAAGAGTTGGTAGTCTCCAAAGCGAATGATGCATTTCCATGGCAGGTCAATTTTGTTTAGGTAGTCCAGTTCCACATTGTCCACAATTAGCTTGGTCTTTTTGCTCATGTTCTTTATCTCAAAACCAAGTTCTGAGCTGTTGAGTTGCCTGAAAAACTGCAGGGTAAACTGAACCCGGGAAACACGGGTATCCATTAAATTATAATGGCAGATGTTAGAATCTCGGCCAAACTTTGCCACTTCATCTACCCTGTGCCGCTCTCGCTTGTGGAATTTTAAGCTGCGAAACACCTGCTTTTCTTCTTGGCAAGGATGGTACAAAGTTATATGGAGACAAGTTACTGTCTCTTCAGTTTCCACTTCTTCCATGGAGCTCATGATGATGATCCTTCTCAGAACTACAAGAAAGAATGAAACATGAAATTATTGCAATGCCAAAAAAATCCACTTGGAACTGGCATCATTTAAAGAACTTTACATACTACTGATTAATTAATGTGTACTTGTTTTATAGAGATCCATGGGTAGTAAACAGTCTAGCAGCTTGGGCACAGGATTGGGAGTGAAGAACTCCAGCTCGATCACAATAGTTCCATTCCCAGTTTTGCCATTGACTTATGTGGCTCTGGACAGGTCAAAAGCCTCTCTGTGCTTTGGTTTCCCATCTGTAAAATGAGGATAAGTACAGAGACAAGGTGAGTGAGGTAATATCTTTTATCGGACCAAGTTCTGTGTAAGAGCAAAAGTTTCTCTCTCTCACAAACAGAAGTTGGTCCGATAAAAGATATTACCTCACCCACCTTGTCTCTCTAACATCCTGTGACTGATATGACTACAACAACACAGCATACAACCACAAGTACAGGCTGTTATTAAACTGCCTTAATATTTTTTAAATGTTTTGAGATCTTTGCATGAAACTATGCAAATATATTAACTAGTTCTGCCCCTATTATAAGTGTCTTACTAAATGAGTTCACCTTTGAAGAAACATTTTGGTGATACATCATTGGAAGCCTAAACACTTGTTTTGTAGACCTCAAAGACCCACATTGGAACTATTATAGTATTTGTTAATGACTCTGAATATTATATATCACTATTTATTATATTCCTTTGACAATATGAAATGTGACAAGTACCCTTTACAAGTACAGTTTGCCTGGGATGTGGGGAACTCAGAATCAATTCCCCTTTTCCTGCCAGAAGGTGGGGAGAGGATTTGAACAGAGGTCTCAGAGCTCTCTAATCACTATGCTGTGGGACATTCTGCTGTAGGGTTTCCTCGGTCTCATGTTTTGAAGCAGTGGCACTCCAGCTAAATAATGAAAGTGTAAGTGGACAGGCCCCTTGGTCTTGCACTTCCCAGATGGGTTCCCTAACCTCTGGGCTATAGAGTCATTCTCCCTCTCTCTGGCCTAATGACTACTTCAGTATTTATCCATGGTAGAACAGTCGAGTAGGAGCTCAGAAGAACATTAGCTTTTTCAGAACTACCCACTGACACAAACTTTACCTTTTGAAATCTCATTAAGGAGTAGCTGCTATATGTAATACATTACAAATATCGAAAATGAATTTAAAGTGGGCGTGAAAATTCCCCTGCTTTCTCCAACAAAAATGGGGTACAGGATTTGCCATACTGCATCAGACCTGTGGTTCATCTAGCCCAGTATCTCTAACAGAGGCCAACACTAGTTGCATTAGAGGAAGATGCAAGAAAAACTGCAGTTACGGAAGTCTGTCCAGAGGGAAAGTTTCTTCCTAAACCCCATTAATTAGCAGTTGGCTCATGCCTGGAAATATGGGGTGGGGTATATCCCTTTCAAAACTCCTTGTTCTTGTTTTTAATATGTGCTACTGTAATTCTGGATGGTTTTGTCCACATAAATATCATATTTAACTCTTGGCCACATATTTTGTGGCAAAAAGTACCACAAGCTAATGGTACACTGTGTGAAATGGTATTTCCTTCTACATCCAAATAAGATCCTCACTTAACTGATACGTACATTTCACTATGAGGTGCATAATCAGTGTTATTCGTTGTATCGGAGTCATTACTAAAAGCAGTTTACAGTTCAGTCTATTGTATTTTATTGCTACGTGAAGCATCATTGTGATAAGGACTCGGACATACGATTGCCTTTCCAAGCATAAGATTGCACAACTTTAATCTATAAACACACAAAGAATGGATTACTGGTACTAGGACACCTTTCTGTGATGCCAATATTTAGAGATACCATATAAATATCTCAAGACCTCTAGAATTATTTTCCTTATTTTCCTTCCTTAATTGATATTCAAAACAAGGCACAATGCTTTTTCTTACAAAGCAACAGCTCAGGCACAGAACATCTCCCATTTCAGTGCTGGATAAATCTGGCCAGGGAAATCACATTAGTGAACTCTACTTAAGCATTACTTGCTAGAGTGGTGCTGATATGGCTTTCCTGGCCATTGTAAGCAAAACCTAAATGTTAAGAAACAAATTAATTTCAAGTAGATTCTGATTTCTAGGCTGTTTATAACTCCTGTAAATAATTCTGCTTTTCCCCAGCCCATCTTGAAAACAATATCGTTGATTTTGGGTAAAATTATAAAACTGATGGAAGCAAAAAGCCCCCAGCCTTTAGCAAGAGTTTTACATACATAGGACTACAGCGTTAAACCCTTGGTGTCATTATCACATTTGGAATGTGCATACTTGTCTCACTTCCCCTTACATTCCGCACAAATCCATCAGCAAAAAATCCACACAACTTCCTTGGGGCACTGACTGTTAACATCACCAGGCATGGGAATTTGTGGATCTTTTGCTGAAGGGTTAGGCTGCCCATACACCCACCCCACAAAAGAACATTTCTAAGACCAAATTTCTTTCTGATATTCAAACTTTTTCTATTGACAAATAAAACAAGCATCAAGAGGTGAAAATACTAATGATACAACTGTTTTGAAAGCAATTCTGACTCCATTAAATCTCACAAAACTTAGAAAGGGAACAAAGTGATTACACCATCAGGTCTATTCCCCCCACCCCCACTTACAAGATGTAAATTCCTAATAGAGGCCATAATAAATGTTTGTCCAGGCTGGCCTGGATCTTTTCTCCCACCTGCCCCCTTTTGCCTCCATTTGCCACTGAGGGGCATAGCCACTGTATGGACTGAAGTTTGCTACTGAGAGGAGCAGCTAAAACCTGGAGTGCAGTTTGCCAGTGAGGCAAGCGGTTGGACTGAGGACTGTTGGCCCCCTGGAAGGGGGGAAAGAACCGAGTGGGGCACAGCTGGAGGGGTGTGTCCAGAAGAGGACGACAGGGCTGAGGGAGCGACACAGTTCCTGGATGCAGAGACAGGAGTGAGGATGGGTGGGACACCACCTGAGGAGGGCACATGGGCAACCGGAGCTAATTCCCAGGATGGCCAGCAGGGGGTGCCGCAGTGGTGAGTCCAACACCTGTCACCAGGTCCAAGAGCAGAATTTCCCATAATGCCTGGGAATTGACTAAAGTAAAGAAAACATTTTCCCCAACATCTCTTGCTATGTTTATTCCTTTGTAGGTTTTTTTATAAGAGTAAATTTACTGAGAGTTGACAGTGCAGCAAGATCTAGTACAGACATCCAAGGTCCTGACAATTAAAGGCTTGATCCTGCTCCTATTGAAGACAACAGCAAAACTTCCACTGCCGACAACAGCAGCAGGCACACGCCCTAAAATCGCAGCAGAGATGTCCCTCCAAGCTCCATCCCACCGCAGATCTGTTGATGACACGGATCTTTGGCGGGAGGAGGCATCCCTTCGACCAAGCAAAAAGGAAGCTATACTAACTGGATGAGGGCAGCAGGCGAATGCCCAGTCCCACGCCAATATCTGTCTGTGAACAAGAAAGTGCCCCTCAGCGTCAATGGCAGTGAAAAGGTGCTCTCGGCCCGGCCCCTTGGCTGCCACCTGCCAGTGGGAATTTTTTCTCCTTGCAGCTGGGAAACTCCCAAGACGCCGATTTCGTCCGCCCACGAGCTGCCGCTCACAGCGCATCCAAATGTAAACACGCCACCGCCTGGCTTTGCCGTTTGCGCGTCTGGCTTGCGCAGACCAGCGGGGTCTTGAAGGCGCACAGCTGCGCTACGCCACGCCATGTGGGGGCCAGTGGGAAGTCCCCTGCCATGCCGTGTTACCAGCTGCCCCCCGCGCAAGCCCGCTCCAAGGAGCGAAACTCCCGCTGCCTTCCACGGGCGCAGGTAATTGCGCGCCGCCCTTTGCCTCCCCAAATCAGCCCATCCCCACTGATCCCCCCGCCCCGAGACACACACACACACACATTCCGCTTGTGGCACAGCCCCTGCCGCTGTCTGTCCCCCTATCCCCACCGCTCCCATCCATCCTCTTTAAACTGCCCCCGGGAAAGAGCCAGCGGCAATGGACACCCGTCAACTCCGTGCGCTCACCTCTGCCGGGGGACCCAGAGCGCAGCGAGGGAGATCCCAGCGGGGTGTCGGGGGAGCTAAATGAGCCTCTCCCGCGCCCGGAGCCTGCTCCTCTCCAGGCTCGGCGTAAGCGCTCGAGTCTGTATGTGCGGAGCTGCCACGGGACAGGATTTTCCCCGCCCTCCCCGCCCATTGCCTCTCGGGGGTGGAGGAGGTGGAGCAGCTGCACCATGGGACTTGTAGTTCGCAGCACTTGGGCTTCCTGCTTCACCTGGGGCGGCCACCAAAACAAACTCCCTGGACCGGCGGCTTCTCTTCGGCGAGCATAATGTAAGTGCCCAGCATAGCGATCAGCAATTCGGGTAATTAAAGGGACGCCAGCAACTTTAAAAACAGGCTACGGGCTGAACCTCTGATCCTTGTGAATAATGCCTGCTGATGACCAGATCAGAAAGGGATTACACAAATGTATTTCCCTATTATTGTATCACTGTGTTTTCTTTGCGCATTTAGCATTTGTGTGTGACTCTACCGTTTGCTTTGTCCGCTCGTACAGTCGGTCAGTTTCCTTTGCTGGTGTTGCGGCCTTTCACACAGCAACGGAGCTGAGAAACATTTTAATAAAAACGAAAATGAGTGAAAAGCTCCCAGAAACTGTCAGGGAGGAGTCAGGACAGGTATAGTGCCTGAGACTACATTCCCACATTGGCAATGGCCATATAATCATATTAATTAAAATTGATCCATCTTGTAGGAGGTGTCAACATACCTGACATTTATTAATTAAAGTCAAAGAAGGAAGTGTTGAGGATCAATTGGAGGGAACTAGAACAATAATCTGCAAGAAATTCTGAGCTCTATTCAGCAGTTTGTTTCTATCTGGGTTCTTGTACAGGATCTATGAGGGACAGAGTTTATTTATGTGTATCATACAAGTTGTTTGCATTCTATCGGTGTAAAAAAAAAAGTTCTCTTAACACTATCATGATCAGATTTCTCTGCCACTGATGATTTATTTTGAGCAAAATCTTGCTCACTTTACTGTCACACAGCCCTCACCGAAGTTAATTGTGATCAATGGGAGTTTTGTGTAAACAACTCTCAGTAGTCCATTCTAAAGAAACATGTTTAGATACAAAAAGTTTTAAAGTTATATTTCTAGGCAGCAAAACAGGCTGAGTCAAATGGTCAGTTAATTGCTTTTGAACACCGTTCTGCATGTAAGCTGCTGAAAGACACTTCACTAGTTCTCAAGTGTATTTTTCCCCGGTTATTAACCACCCTTCCCCACTAGGCTTTATTTAGAAACAAACAAAATATCTGCTTATAATGTGGTAGGCAGAATAAATGCCAGTGTTAATAAGCTATCCATTTATGTTTTAAAATAGGAAGTAAATTGAAAACTGGGCAGGTGACATCAAATGAACTACCCAACTAAATTAACCAAAGACCTGTACATTTAGCAATGCAATGTGAGACAGGACACTGCTTCATAGGACTGTTCACTGACGAGGAGGAGGAGGAGGAATCTTTGTTAATGAAACTTTATGGTTAAGATCATAAACCCATTGTGACACTGCACCCCATATTCTTCATAGTGATATTACTATGATATGATTATAGTATAATGATGCATTTTAGGCAAGATGGGTAATGTAAGATGTCATTGGAAAAGTTATGGTCTGCTGAATATGATTATCCTATTTGTATGCTTGTATCATTTTTGCATCTGAAGTCATGAATATTGGCTACATATCTGTATTTCAAATGTAGTTATACCTGGGTGATGCCCATTAGGCAAGATGCTTTCAGTCTAGATAGTGGGTGGGGAAGGGCCTGTTCAGGGTAATAAGCCATTAGGGAAAACAGTAGGCCTCAGGAGAAGCTTATCCATCAGCTGGTGAGCCTTCCTGTGAACACTCCAGACAGCCTGTAAGTAATGGCTGCTATGACTCAGCAAGGTATGCAAAGGCATGTAACCAGGCCACATGATCCATCTTGGGATGTCGGTGTTTTTCCATAAGCTGAGTTTAGCATACGGAGGGAATCCTTTTCCCTCCGTATGCTAAAGCTATCTAAGGCAGAGAATGACATCATCTGTTGTTCTTCACTCCCCATACAAGAAGATTTCTGGAAACACCTAAGGAACAAAGACTGAACTGGGGGATTTCTAGCCTGTGTATGAAAGACCTGGGGATTCCAAGCTGTAAAGCAAGTGTAGCTTGTCCCTCAAGAATCTGCAGTCTGCTTGTACCGTCTCTCAGGGTGAGAGATTGGATATGAATTAGCAGTTTATCTAGTATGATCAGCTTAGTTTGCGTTTTTCTTTACTTACTAAGTAATCTGCTTTGATTTGTTTGCTACCATTTATAATCACTTAACATATATTTTGTAGTTAATAAATTTATTTTATGTTTTAATCTAAACCAGTAAGTTTGCAGTGAAGTGCTCGGGAATCCTAGCTCAGAGGGGTTGTTGCATTTCCTCCGCACGTTGAGGGGGAGGCAAAGTGGATAATAAATTCATACTGGTTGGGGTTTAGACCAGGGCAGGATGGTACAGCGCTGGGGACTTAGGCTGAGAAACTGGTTATTTTGGCTGTAGCCTCTCTACTGTTGGTTCGTGCAGTAGCTGGTCAGAGCCTGCAGGTAACTGCAGCTGGGTGTGTCCCTGCCTGTGTGAGTGCTAGTGGGAAGTATAAGACCGGGAGTGGGTCTGCAGCTTGTCACAGCAGCACTGTATGAGAGGGAGCCCAAGCTGGTGGGTCAGAGGGCTCAGTGGCACCCCAGTTCCAGGTGGCACGCTAGGGGGAACCCATCACACCCATAAAAGTCAGTAAAAACCAAAATTATATTTCCACAACAATCATTACATGCCCTCTTTCATAGTGAAGTCTTTCATATTACTCATTGTGGTGATAGCTTTGATTTTATAGTAAATACCATATGTTCAGCATGACTGAATAACAGTTATTGTAACAAATATCTGAATTCCTTGACATCTATAGGTTCAGAATCTCAGTCTACTGTTGCATTAAACAGTGTTCTGACTTTAAGATCCTGTGGGGGTGGGAGTTAAAAGAAAGAGAGCATCTGTAAATACACACGTGCATATGTCTGAGTGTACGGCGCATGAATGCAGAATTAGGCCCTCTGTACAGTTTTCAATCTTCCCACATTCATTTTGTAGTACCTAGTCTTCAATCAGTATCACACTTAGTAAAGCACACAAGCTACTTTGGACTACATCCGTTTCAAGTTTAAAACAAAACTAATGTTGAGATCTCCAATCACAAAGGAATTACTGAACAAGTCTTTAAAAATGTAGAAATCACATCTTAAAATCCTGGGATAATTCAAAAACAGACAAACAAAATTGTACTAAACTTTACAGTGGGTGGGGGAAACAACCACTTTGGGACTGGAAGTGAGTGTGCAGAAATTAATTTCAAATGGCAATTTTTCTAAAGCATTTTCATTTACAGGTGCTTAGTGTCTCTTCATTCATAATACTAGCAAGCAGTTCTGCTGGAACCCTGGTAACCACCAGAGTTGGGCTTGGAACCTGAGATATGTATAGAGTCTTATCCAGTTTTCTTTATATGTATTTGTAGGATTGTCTCCAACTTCTCCCTCAAGGACTGGATTTGTCCATAATTCACGAGGTTGGGAGGATTTCTACATTCAATTTGTTGTTTTACCATAACTGACAACCACTTTGGTTGTCTGCTGAGGGCAATGAATTTTTTAGTTGTGCCTCTTTCTTTAATAGCTTGTCTCGAAGACAGACAAAATTAGACTATGCAAGCAATGCTCCCAGCTGATAGTGTAAAACATAAAGTAGATGTATTTATACCAGTACATATTAGAATCATAGGAATTAATGTGATAAATAAAATTTGTAAATGTTACCCTAATATGATCTAACACAGAAAAGAGAAACTCTCTTCAGTTCTTAGCTTACAAATAGATATTTGTGTCCTTAATTATGTGTAACTTTCAGCAATCACACCATGTTCAGACCTTCACATGAGGTTTCCTCCAATGTGCTTTCACTTCATTGAGGCTCCAGACAAGATCCAGAATGTATTGCTGTCCTTTAGAATTCAATCTATGAGCCAAAGACTAAGCCCAGTCTTCTTGTGCTCAGGTCACCTTCAACTGAGCTCCTAACAGTGTATCCTAGTCACTGGCCCACATGCCCAGTATTGAATCCCTACAGTCAAAAGTATTCAGAACTGGACTGTTCTTTGGTGACACTCCAGTGTCACCTCTGCAATGTCTTGGCCACAGAGAAATGCTCCATCATAAAGTGATTACATCAAGGAAAACATATTTGTATTGTAATTCTTCTATACAGAAAGATCCCCCACCCTTCAGGGTGTTTATATTGTAACAATTCTGCTTGTTAGGGAAACATTTAGGTTTGTTTGTTTGTTTGGGTTTTTTTGGTTTTACATTTACAGCTTAATTAAGTTATTTGCCAACAGAGAATAAAATAATTTTTCTTATGTTTTAAGAAACAAATGCTGAGTCTGATCAAATTTCACTGACTGTTAGAGAAGAAAAAATCCTTTCTTGTCTGGCAATCCAAGTTCAGTCGAAAAGAATATTTTATTTTGAGTCCTGATGCAAACTTACTGCATAATAAAAGTTCAGTTATAGCATCTTTCATCCAATGGTTTCCAAGCTCATTACAGATACTTCTCTGTACCTCGGTTACTGTAAGTTACTTTCACAAGATCACACAGTGAGTGAGTGGCAGAGTAGGGAATAAATTCCAGGTCTTTTAAATCCCAGCCTTAACTACTAGACAGCCCTGCATCTCCCATACTATGTATGTGACAGTATGATATCTGTGTGCCAAATCTTGTAATCTATACTTTTGCAATATTCCCGTTGAAATCAATGGGTGTTATGCCTGAGTAAACTTTGCAGGATTTGTCTCCATGTGAATAAATACACCTCTACCCCGATATAATGCGGCCTGATATAACATGAATTCGGATATAACGCGGTAAAGCAGCACTCCGGGGGGGCGGGGCTGCGCACTCCGGTGGATCAAAGCAAGTTTGATATAACGCGGTTTCACCTATAACGCAGTAAGATTTTTTTGGCTCCCAAGGACAGCGTTATATCGGGGTAGAGGTACTACAATATTATAAAACATATACTTAGATTAATATAAATAAACAAATTCCATACCGTGGATGGTTAAACAATACAATATATTACTTCCTTTTGTATACAAAAGTGCTTAATTGCTTTAAGTACATTTGGCTAGATATGCTGCTTGTGCTCATTTAAAATGATTATTGTGATGTAACTATTTGCTGTGTACAATTTTTTGTTCGTATTTTTTTTTTAAAGCCTTACTTCAGAGAGAATTTTAGATCTTGGTGCTATTGTTTTTAATGTGAGAATCCTGAAAAGGATATACTGGAAACAAAGTGAAGGGAAATCATCTCTGTCATACATATCCCAGAATGCCTTTTTAGTGCAACAGTCTTGTATGGGTGTGGTCTTCTTTCAAAAAGTATCTTGTTACAGACTGATGCTGAGGCTGCTGTGGTTGGAAAACCCACAATTGTGCAACTTTTATGTGTGCTTTTATTGTCTGTGCTGTTTTTTCATGTCTCTTGCCTGCCTCTCATTTCCTGAAACCGAACTAATTTACAAGAACTCTGATGTTTGATAATAATAAGGAATAATCGTCTTCCTGAATCAGATTACGTGCTATCATTAAGATACTGGTATCTATAAAGTCAGGTGAGTATCAGTCTGGTAACCTGTTTTATCTTCCCACCATTCATCTGTTTATTATTTGATAAGCACTTGGGTGTAGGAGGATTTTTCTAGGAAAGTGTAGTTAATGTGAGGTTAAAGAATCTTTATTGACCAGGTTGTGGCTTTTAAAGTGTGTGTGTGTGTGTGTGTGTGTGTGTGTGTGTGTGTGTGTGTGTGTGTGTGTGTGTGTGTGAGAGAGAGAGAGGGGGGGGGGGAGAGAGAGAGAGAGAGAAACCCATTCCTTAGACAATAGCAACTGGGTCTGATTCTCCTCTCCTCCACATCAATTTTACACTGGTGGAATTCCATTGCCTCCAGTGAAATTACTCCCGATTTACATTGATGTAAGTGAGAGGAGAGTTAGGCCCAGTACATTCATGCTTTTAGGATAGTGTCATTGGCATTTACTGCAATAATACAGTTGCTTGGATTATTAGAGTGCATTTCTTTCTCATATTAACTTTGCTGTTGGATCGCTGTAGCTTCAGACTTCCCTTAGCTGCAAAGGTGGGACTGCAAATAAATGCTGAATGGCAAAATTTTGGAAAGCTAGACAGTGTAGTCTAGTGGATAGGGTACTAGACTGGGAGTCAGATGATCTGACTTCTGTGACCAGCATGGCCACTGACCAGCTGTGTGACCTTGGACATGTCACTTCACCTTCTGTTCTTCTGTTTTCCCATACTCCTTCTGTCTGCCTTGTCTATGTAGACTAAGGTGTTGGGACAGGGACTCTTTCTTAATACGTGTTTGAACCAGGCCTCACACAGTGGGGCCCTGATCTTAGTTGGGGCCTTAAGGTGCTACTCATACAAAATATCCTAAAAGTAGGAACTCTGAAGGGTACCACACACTCAAGATTTGTTTTATGCTGGATATGGATGAAAACAGGCGTACATTAGATCAGAAAAGTAATTTTGAGTAATGGACCAAAGACAAAGTTTATTTGATTCAGACTGGGCATTACAGAATGAAAGATATAAATTAATGATATCTTCTGTTAATTATCCTTGAACTGTCATATTAACATAGTGGGACCTGACATAGGTTTTCTGTGATCCTTGCCAGTAAACTTCTGGGTCCATAGAGAACACATTACTGAACCAGTGCTTAATTTTTACATTCATAACTGATGCGGCAAGCCCAGAGGTGGTGGGGCTATGAACTGCCAAGCATAGAGGTGCCAGGACTCAGCCTGACACAAATTAAGCAGTGACCAGAACTATTCTGGCAAGGAATTTAGCAGCTTAGGATGCTCTAGGACCTCACTCCTGCACCCATTGAAGTCAAGGGCAAATTTTGAAGTTATTTGCAAATCATTGAGGTCAAGGGCAGAAAAAGGCCCTCATTAGAGAGAAGTTCTGGGATGTGCCTGATCATTTGCTTTGAGGACAGTATTGCTAATATCACTGCACAAAGTAACCTGTAAGGTGATGCATGAGGGGGTCACGCAGAGTCACGTTCCCTGCAGATTTCTGCCAGGGTTTATATAATCTTTTTTGCAGGAAATGGGTTAAAAATTGTGCCTCCACCCCCTATCTTGTGCCCCCACTCACAATTGTCACCTCTACCGTACTGTTAACTTTTATTCTTAGAACTAATAAATCTGCATTTAATTATATGAAATCTGAATAAATATCTGCACAAGTAGGTATTTGTGTTGGGCACAGGTTATATATACAGAATGTTCATTCATTATTTGGGCATAGCCCATTGCTCAAAAGCAGGTATTAGGTGACTGTTCAGCCTTGTTTATTCAGATCAACAAAACATGCTTTGCCACAGAGCCTCCAGCTACATTGGGAAAAAAACCACAGGCTATGTCTACACTACCACTTATGTCGGTATAACGGTCGCTCGCGGCCACCCCCAAGCGACATAAATTACACGGACCTAAGCGCCAGTGGGGACAGTGCTAGGTCAGCAGGAGAAGCTCTTTACCACTGCTCGTTGGGGGTGGATTAATTAAGTCAACGGGAGAGCTCTCTCCCATTGGCTTAGAGCATGTACAGTAGAGAACTGACAGTGGCACAGCTGCTTCGGTGCAGCTGCACCCCATAAGCTCCCTAGTGTAGTCATAGTCACAGTTTTGGTACCACGGGTGTTATACAGTCACTGTGAACTTGTTTAGGTCTGAAAATGTGTTTTCCTTAATGGAAGATAAATCTAGTGTAGAGAGAGATAATTATAATCCAGGTACATGCAGGGTTTAGGAGTTTAGGGAGGACTAGAAGACCTATCACCTTCTTGCAGGAGCAAGAGGGTCTAGCATGGAAGAGGATAATCAGGAGAGAAAGCTGCTTCTCGCTTTCACCACTCAAATCAGGCAGGAAGGGAGACTCACATTTATCAGATTCCTACAGGCTTGCCTAAATGGTGCAGCAGTGTGCACACCAATGTATTGCACACCAATGTATTGCACACTAACGGCCCGTGTCAAACCTGCTGCATGCATTAGGGGACTTTTAGTGCATGCCAACAGGATCTGCCTGGGCCAGGGTGTGCACAACACATTGGTGCGTATTAAAATTCACGTCTTTCTAGTGTGTATTGCTTGTGTACATGGTGCAGCCCTCTTTCCTGTAGGCTACTAAAGATGGAGCCCCTGAACATGGCATCCCTACAGCTTCCCTGTCGTGTCCATTCTCTTGAGGCTAAGCGAGATAAGCTTCCTTAACTTTTCCTCATGATCTTATTTTCAAATCCCTTATTCAGTCTGGTTGCCTTTCTTTGAACCCTTTCTGTGTCCATGATATCGTTTTAAAGTGAGGGCACTAATACTGATGATATGCTTTTGCTAAACAGAAAAATTACTAGGGTAAGTAATGTCTTGTCTTCTCATTATTTCAAAAGAGGAACTTCCCTTCTCGAACATCAGGATTTTGCAACACTAGCTTACAATAATTATAATTGCAACAAGGCACGTCTAGTGGCTTCTCCGGATAGAAAATAAGGGTTGGACTCACAATGGGGACTTGGGTGCCCAACTGGCAGTAGTCTCAAAACCCCGAAGCAGCTGCTGCGTAACTCTGTAGGTGCCTAACCTCCCAAGATGCTCACGTTTTCAGAGGTAAAGTCCCCTGACTGCCTAAATTTCTGCTGGCAGGTAGGTAAGCATGCATCCACCTCAGACCTGACATCACTGAGCCATTGAGCACTAAATCTCCAGTTCTCTTTCAGATTTCACTTAGTTCAGCTCGTGGGTGCAAAGTTTATACACTTTCAAAATGGCCATTATACTCCTGCAAAAGAATACTGGCTGCACCAGCAACCATGTTTGTGTGGTGAACTGAGAGCAACTAAACTAGAGGTGAAGCACGACTCCTGAAGTGTAATTAGTGTGCCTAAGAAAACAAGGGTTTGGATTTAGCTGCTTCAACTACTTGAGTAAGGACTGAGCTTTCTTCCCAGTACCATGTGCACTCATAATTGATAATATCTCTTTGAGAGATTTAATAAGATGGGTTGGCTCTGAGATGTAGGAAACTATTGTCTTAGCTGAGCATTAATAACAGGGCTTATTCCTCAGTCACACTGATAAACAGACTCCGACTCAGCAGAAGTTAGAAAGGGGCAGGTTAAGATTGGTGTTACCCCCAGAAGTGAAACTCTCCTGACTTTTCAATATTTATATTATCAACCTTAATTTTGCATGAAGAAGGATTTTTGGCTTAAGGGAGTGGGGCTGGGACTGTCCCATGGGTCCTTCATTGTAATTAGATTTGGGGGAGTTTCCCATGGGAAATTCCAGCTTTTGTGGGAAATATTTACTGCCATATATGGCATGGAGGAGATTTCTAAACAAATACATCATTTTTTAAAAGAAAAGAGCTATCTGCAGTTGAGGCAGTTTAAATATTCCCATGAAATAACTAAGCTGCTGTCTTAAAAGCAAATAATGAAAGACAGTGTAATTACTCTTTTCCTATTACATCACTATTGGCTGTGTCAGGGTTCCCTCCCCACTCTGAACTCTAGGGTACAGATGTGGGGACCCGAATGAAAGACTCCCTAAGCTTATTTCTACCAGCTTAGGTTAAAAACTCGCCAAGGCACAAATTCTCCCTTGTACCTTGGATTAGGTAACGCTGCCACCACCAAGAGATTAGACAAAACTCAGGGAAAGGACCACTTGGAGTTCCTACTCCCCCCTAATATCCCCCCAAGCCCTAGACCCCCTTTCCTGGGGAGGCTTGAGAATAAACAAGATGAGCACAGACCAACCTTGGGTTTTTTTAGGACACTAAAAAAACCAATCAGATTCTTAAAAAAACCCAGAACTTTATTAGAAAGAAAAAAGGTAAAAGAAGCACCTCTGTAAAATTAGAATGGAAGATAATCTCACAGGGCAATCAGATTCAAAACACAGAGGATTTCCCTCTGGGCAAAACTTTAACGTTACAAAAAGAAAAGCAGGAATACACCTCCCTCTCGGCACAGAGAAAATCACAAGCCAAAATAAAAGTAAGCTAACACATTCCCTTGCTAGTACTTACTAATTCTAATGGAGTTTGATTGCTTGCTTTCTTGATCTGTCTTCAGCAAGCACACAGAACAGACAGGCTTTGTTTTGTCTGTTCTTTGTCTTTCTCCACCCCCACCCCCACCCCCAGATTTGAAAGTATCTTGTCCTGTTATTGGTCCTTTTGGTCAGGTGCCAGCTAGTTTACCTGAGCTTCTTAACCCTTTACAGGTAAAAGGATTTTGTGCCTCTGGCCAGGAGGGATTTTATAGTACTGTATACAGGAAGGTTGTTACCCTTCCCTTTATATTTATGACAGGCTGCTATCTCCTTCTATATCTCACTGTTTACCAGGCACACACTGTAACTTTCTTTTCGTAAAACACCACCTGGAACTCAAGGAACAATTTGTTTAATCAAATATTAGACAATACTATTTTACTTGGTGGCTTTTGAGAGTCTGTGGCTTTAGCTGTCGCTGTTTTCCTTGTGTAGCCCCTGTATTCATTTAAATTGTTTTTTAGGTATAAAAGTATTGCCATACCAGATCAGACTAGTGGTCTGTTACAGTATCCTGACAGTGGCCAGCTCCTGATGCTTCTCAAGAAGGTTCAAAAATCCCACAATGGAGTATTCCTAGGATTACTGACTATTGCCTGGCCCTTTGGTGTGACACAAGCACAGACTGCAACTTCTAGTCTTGACCCACGCCTTGCAGCCAGGATCTTGACACTAACTCGTCTTCTCAAAAAGCAGCATAGGTGCCTAAGCCTCTTCACTCCAGGTGGCAGGTTCCCATTTGTGGATCACTAAGCTGATAATAGGCACTTTTCTGTCTCCTGGACTTGGGTGCCTACTTCTGAGAGATGGGAGGGGCTTAGCACACACGCCTCTGGTCAGCATCTCCCATTGGCTAGCTTAGATGGGAAGCTGCCTAGATCCCGGCTTTTGTGGATGCCATTTATAGGCACCTATTTCTCCCCAGTCGTTGTCTATGGAGCCCAGGTTCCTAACTTGACTTTGTGGATCACAGTGTGGTTCCTGTGATTTTTCTAGGCACTTAAAAGTTAGGTGTTGTGTTGCAACCCCTAAGTCCCTTGGGGATCCCACCCTTAGTAATTTATAGCCAAGTATTATTATTTACTACTGTTAAAGGCCTAAACTTCCTCATCTTGCTCATATATGTGGTACCTCTTTGATTCAGGGAAGCAATTCCCATGAATAAAGTAAATAAGGTTTGGCCTTTAGATGGTCTGTTAAAAAATGCACACTGTGCAAGCAAGAATTTTTATAGGTTTTTCTTTCTAGACAGAAACATTAAATAATTAGCATAAGCTATCTTTTTTTTGGCCTGGGAAGTTCTCCAGCATAAACTTTTGAACCTCACAGAAGATAGGTAAGTTTTTAAATATTCCTGAAATCAATTTACTTTCATGCAGAATAAGATGTAAATGCAATAAATTTGCTTCGTCTCTGGTGGAGAAAGAAATCATAGACCACATTAAATGATTTTAAAGAGCACTTAGATGTAGGGTTTTGTTTCCAAGCCTGTTTGATGAATAAAGAAATTGAATTAGACAACACTTGAACCTGATTATGTAAATTTAACATACTGATGGGGTTTAGGAAGAATCTATCACTTTGGGTAGGTTATTCCGTAATTTCTTACTTTCTGTTCTTGACTGTTCCTTTGGAGCAGCTGGTTCTGGCCACTGTCAGAAACAAGATACTAGCCTAGATGGATCACTAGTCTGGGCCAAGAGGGCAATTCCTATATTCGTCAGTTATTTAAATAAATTGACATTTGGGGTGAAATCCTGGCCCCATTGAAGCCAGCAGCAAAACTCCCATTGCCTTCAGTGGAGCCAGGATTTCACCTTGTGTCTTCTTCCTTTGTTTGATTCCCAAGGGGCTAACTTTCAGACCTGGCTATCTAAACTCTAAATGCAGAATTTACAGGCACAGCTGCTGTGTGGACAGAGTGGGTGTTTCTGTGCACAAATGAGTAACTGTGCATATACGCACTCATTTTGCAGGCACTATTTAGGTGACCACTTTGAATGTGTGTTAGCTTTCTGACCACTTTTAAAATAACCATTAATTTGTAGGTGGTCTGACCATTTGAGTACTAATTTAGAATAATTGACTGTAGTGACTCCTTTTACTCAAAATCCACCTTGTAAAATGCCCACACCAGATTTAAGTGTAGTGTAAAAAGGGTAAATGTAAAGAGATGCCATTATTCTGCAAAGCTGATCTCTCACCACAAGGGGACAGAAATGAAACATTAAAGGGCTTAACATTATATGCCTTAAATATATAAAATAAAGACTACCTAGACTTTTGCAGAAAACCTATGGAAAATGTGATCAGTATGTGAGCTTTTTCCCCCAGGGGTTGGCTCTACTAACATATTTCAGAGGCCAAGTATTCCTGCACTCCCTTTCACTTCCTCCAACCCTCAAAGATGCATGTCCTACATTATTCCCCTTCATATAGAACATCTGGGAGTAGGAGAACACCTTAAATTTTTCTCTCCTTGAATCTGTAGAGCCTGTCCTACAAACACATATACATACTAACTTTACTTATATGAGAAGACCCATTAGCTTCTGTTAGGCGTACTCACCTGATTAAAGTTAGGCATGTGCTTGTGTTTGCAGGATCAAGTCCCTAGATAGCCACCCCAACCCACCGAGTGAGCTTATTTTAATGTCTTAAAAATAGAATTCCTTTTATTAAAGAATATTATTACTTTAATATTGGGTAGAAAACTAATATATAGTGTGATGGATTGCATTTCAAGTAGCTATTTACTATCTGTATAATACCATAGTCATCGTGATACTATATAAAAATTTGAACATATATCACCCTTTGGTTTTAAACTCCTTGACATCATCCTTTGTTTGATTAGCCTTAAAATTGCTTGAGTAATAACCCCAAATTAGAGGATTTTTCTGTGCCATTAATTAAATTAACCATAAAGAGTGGAATACAGAATCATAACTGCCTCAGCACAGAGGGCTGGACTTGATGACTTTTAAAGGTCCCATCCATCCATACACTTCTATAATTATTAGAGATAGACTAGGCCTATAGTCCCCTGCCAGCAGTATCTTTGAGTACTATTGCATTGCATCCTTTTCTTTAATAACGGATTATTATTGTCTGTTTGGGAACCTTGTAGCTGAATTTCTTCAGTAACTCTCATTGCCATGAATTCCACAAGAATCCACTGAAGATGGGGTGATAACAATGATGAGATAAAGAGTAACTGGGAGCTTTGGGGGCACAATAGGCAGACTTGTGAATATCTGTATACTGGTGGCTAGATAATACCAAGGAATCATAGACAGCCTACATCTGTGAATATAATGTACTATAAATTGAATTACAATTTTCTTATCTTCTTACAAAAGAAGATACCCGCCCCAAAATTATCTCGCTTTCTACTACTTGATCTAATTCTAGTCTGTATTGCTTTTGGTATAGGAAGTCATCTGAAAACAAATTGTATGCAACTTTACTGATTCCAGATGTATTTCCACTTTAATCGCTTGGGTATGTTCACATAGCCCTGTTCAGGCAGGTTAAGATATCACAGCCAGTAGGTGGCAATGTTGGGTTATGTTACCAGAGTTGTAGTGTAAATCAAGCCTTTGGTTTTTGTTCTTTTAAAAGACTTTTAGTGCTCGTTAAGGTCTTGTGAACACTTGATCCTGAAAACATTTACACACATGAGTAACTTTATGCACACGAGTAGTCCCATTGAGTTCAATGAGACTACTCGTGTGTGTTTGCAGGATCAGGGTCTAAAGTGCTGGGCAACCTTGGAGACTGAGGATGAGGTTTCCAAAGGCATATAGGGGAGTTAGTTGCCTAACTCTTCTTTGTCCTCTACAATTTCCTCCAAACTCCTCTGTGTATCCAAAGACAGAAGCAGCAACAAGAGCAAATATTATGCCATCTTCCCCTAGCATTGCCCTGCCGCTGTGCCTCAAACCTGATAGTGGGATAGCTATAATTTTTGGAGTGCATGAATTAGAATTTTGGAATTACAAGAGCTGTAAATCTCCCTTTTGAAATATTTTAAGTGAGTGTCTAGGGGTGATGATAGTGGACTGAAGATTGCTTAGAGCTCACTGGGGAAGGCAGCAAAGCCCTAATAATAATTTACAGCCAGACCCTAGTACTGCATATCCCTTATTTATTTATTTTGCAGCATCCAAAGTGTGCTAGTAAGACTTGATCCCTGCCCCCAAAGAGCTTATGATCCAAATATCAGACAAGAGACACAGCTGATTCTAAATGGAAGAGGAAAGGGAAGTGGGGAGGAAGGAAGAAGAGATGCATAGGAAGGAGATGAATTTGCTGAAAGTTTTGAATCCCAATTCTAGGTGGAGCGAGTCTTCAGAATAGCTCTAAAACCTGAAGTATTTGGGAGGCATTTCAATGCAAGAACAAAATGTGACCTCTCTTTGTTTTACTTCCCTCTTCAGTCCTCCTGCCTTTACTGAGGGGATAGGATTCTTCCCTCTCACTTCTGCACTGCTTGGTGCCTGAATCAGTCTTCTTGAACTTGTGTGCATGACTGACAAGGAGAGCTGTTTCTGGCAAGATGGGTTTTCCCCATCTCTCTCTCTCTCGCTCCCCCTGTCTTCTCTTGTTTTCTTTCTCTCCTGTGTTCTGCCTCCATTCCTGCTCCAGGCCTGTCTTGTTTCTCATCTGTCCTTCCCTCCCTGACTTCTCTTTTCTCTCATTTCCTTTTTGTCTTTTCCCCCTTTCTCCTCTTACTTGCCCTGTCTCCCTCACCTTCCATTCTCTGCTTCCTCTCACTGTCTCACCAGTTCTCCTAGCCGTGTCACCTTCCCCCCATCCTTCCCCCCTCACTGTTCTCTTCCTTTTCACCTCCTCGAGCTCATCTCACCTCTCTTCCTTCTCACTTTCTGCTCTTCCTTTCTGATTCTCCTCTGTCCTCCCTCCCTAAAAAGAACAAAGCCTTACATGACAAGTTCAATCACACAGGTCTGGGACAGCAAGACATTTGCAGGGAGGCTGTGAGCTAGGGTAGGAGCTGACCCTGCTATCATAGACTTGTACCCAGCAGTGAACTCTTCCCCAAACCTTTGATCTCTCCCCTGATTTGGCTACATTGTGGGAGCCGCTCAGGCATTCTGCTTCCCGCTTTGACGGAGAGGGAAGCCAACTACTATTCAGAGAACTACGGCAGTCAGCATCAGGAAGGGATCTGTAGTGGGGTTCTGCTACAGAAAAAGGGCCATAGCATCACTGTGACCTGGAGGCAGCAGTAGTTCCTTAGTCAGTCTTTAGCCTCTCTGTTGATACTGTCAGTAAGTCCCAATGGTGAGGGTGTTCTTTAAATAATAAATGTTAAATACATTATACATCACACATTTATCTAGAACACTCTGCCTCTTTCCACCTCATCAGAAGCTGAGATCTACAAATGCACAAGGCCTCCAAAAGCGGAGCAGTGTCCAATGAGTGCCATTTTACATGCTCAGCATTTGCTGCATAAGACAATTATTGTAACAGCAGAACCTTCCTGTGGAATTGAATAAAGAATGGTAGAGTTTTCTGTAGAGTTTTAAACCAACTGATAGAATTCTAGAGCAGAGCAGATTCTTCATTATGGTACACTAGTTGCAGCTCCATAATAAATGATGAGTTGAGTTTTGCACTTAAAGCAAAGGTTCAGGTTAAATATGAAGAGTGGTATTGCCAGCCAAAAGTGTTCAAAATCATGAGTTAGGCCCCACAAAATTAGGAGACTGGCTTAAAATTCATGAGATTTTTAAGAAATAGTCAATTTAAAGGATTTTTAAAATTTGCCTTTTGATTGGGGCCTTTGTGGTTTACATTTTCAGACTTTTCTCAACAATCGTGAGGGTTAATAATTTAATTTTTCTTTTAAAATGAAAACTGAGATTCTCACATACTCAGTCAACTCCAGGAGCTGGAGCTCTAAAATAAACCCCAATTATCATGCATCTAGTGTTCAGATAAGAATTGGCAACACTGGAAGAATATATTGTATCCTCTCCAAAATTACAGCATTAGCTCTTTGGGCACAGAATGAATTTTCTAAGAATTTACAAGTAAATTGGTTGGTTAATGTTTGGGTTAATATTAATTTTAAATGGTCCTTTAAGAAATGTACTTAATTGTTTTTTTGTTTTTGTTTTTTGTGTCCCAAATGATCTCAGTTCAGGCATTGTCTGTCTGCACCAAAATTGGCAGAGAGGTGACTCTTGAGTAAATTTAGTACAATGGGTAGGGTTTTTTAAAAAAAATTTTTTTAGAATTAATAGTCCTCTTCCAATGTTCTTCATAAGTGAAGACTTATCTGAGCAACAATGTTCTTCGGAGAAACACCCCTCTTTCAAAATGGCTGCCATCACTCAGTGTTCTCAAAGGGACTGAAGCCACAGATTGCCCTTAGCAAAGATGGAGTCAGAACTCTCAGGAGTTCACCAGCTGATACAGTTGCTGGAATAGCCTGGTTCCTGATACACATACCTTGTGGTGGAAAGACCACTGGCACCATTTATGCTAGCCCCTCTATCCCGATAGGCACGCTAACAATTTGGCCTAGAATGATCCAGACTCAATAGGAATTAAATGTTGAAAAATCATAGTCTAAATAGCACGGTATGTATGTTGGATAAACAATTGAGAAGACTATGTGTGAATAAAGGGTGTTTTACAGCCATGCCAGGGGAACAAATGTTAGTTAGCACAGTAAATTACTCTAGCCTAGATGACATCTGAGAATCTGCAGGTTTGATAAATGAGGAAAAGATTCCTCCTGCAGCTTCTCCTGATGCATCATCCTCCCATTCTTCCCTTTCTCGAGTGGATCACGGTTCTTGTTGAAACATTGTAGAATCAATTCCTGGTAAAGTAGCCGTGTAATATGATTGTAAATTAATCATAGCATAGAAGTGCAGAACCAGAAAGAAACAGATATGAGAGTGCAGCAGGAGCATTATGCTCAGTCACTGGGAAAAGGGGGCAAGGAGGCACTTTCATGTGGCTCTTGCTAATTAGAGTGGCATTGACTGACTTTGGAGGAAGCCTCATGCAGCCCTCAGAATGGGAGAGGCTCACTGTGATGCAGGGTTTCGAGAGTAGCAAAGGGAAGTGAATGAGGGAAGAGCCAAGATTTTAAAAATAATCTCATCATTAAAAGGAAGCCTAAATCATCGGATTGATCTATGGGAGAAATACTCAGAACATGCCCTACCCCACAATCCGAGGCTCCTAGAAGTTTTGGTGCCTGATTGCAAAAAGGCATGTTTTTGAAGAGGAATTTCTAGTGGATTTAGTAGAATTGGAAGGTAGAAATCACTAATATTACTTCTAGGGCAGCACTATTGTGTTTAGTAATTGTGCACCTAATTGCTTGTGTAATTGTGCTCCCTCACTCACCGCTATACAGAAAGGGAGCCCCTTGCATTTTCTCTGTAAAACATCAAATTAGTTGATCAAAAAAGCAGGTTTTATTGGTGGCTGGCCCCAATGGAACTATGCTGATTTACATCAACTGAGGATCTGGTCTACACACTAAACATGAGTGAAGTTACACTCATTTACTCCAGTTGAGAATCGGACATCATGTTTTTAGGGAGATTGTGTATTCTGTGACTAAACGTGTATTAACTTAAGTTATAATGTTATGGAGGTTTCCATAAACTTAAGAGATCACTGGTCATATATTTAAGGTTTTCTCCTTGATTGTGCTTGAATTGTAGTGACTAAAATATCAGAGACATTTTCATTTATACAGGATGAGGCAAATTAAATGAATATCTTCTAAGAAGGGCTTCTAACAGGGTCACTGATCCCTTAATGGAATTGGACCCAGCTCTCCTGTTCTTGTCCAGGTGTGCCCTAGTCTGGTGTAATGAGGAGGGCAGGGCCGCCCTTGGGGTTATAAATGAGAGACACCCCAAAGGCAAGAAGGACTTCATAACCCAGAGAAAGAATTCAGAACCCATTGTCCACGAAGGGGGAGAGGCCAGAGTCCTGAATAGAGAGAGCTCAGAGGAAGAGCAGAGCTGGGCTGAGAGCTTCAGGGTGAGGATGCTGCTCCTGAAGGAGGAAGCTGTGAAAATGCCATGGTTGAGCAGTGGTGCCAGATCAGGCTGGTGAAAGCAGAAGGCGAGAAAGCAGTCGGAGGATTACCTACAAACTTCCCAGACCAGAGAGCCATGGCCAGAGAGGGTGGAAGGCTGAGAATAGCAAAGGGCGATGGTTGCCAGCTCTCTGAGCCGGAGAACTGAAGCCAGAGAGGGCTGAAGGCTGGGAATGACAGAGGGCTGAGCCCGCTGATGTCTCCAGGCAAGAGCTGGGAAGGAAACAGAACAGAGAAGCACCTCAGCTAGAGGGGCTGGGGTGAGGCATATGGGGGAGCTGGAGCACAGTGAGAGACACAGGAGCTGTACTTGGTGTGGATGGACTTTTGGGACTTGAAAGATTGAATGTACCATTCAGACTGTGCTGGGGAAATCTGGATTATGGTTCTGGGACCTCTGGTAATAAATTAACTGTGAAAAGGGCTATTTATTGCATGGCGTTACTGAGGACTCCAGAAGAAAGGGGAAACTGAGGCAGGAGCATCTGTCAGCTATGGCCTGCCTTGAGGGTGACTCAGGAAGGGGCCATCTTATCACATATGGTGGATAATGCAGGCAGGAGATCAGCCCCTGGGAAAAGGGCACTCCGGGAGAGGGAAATTGAGGAGGGGGTGGGGGAGCTGTATGTCTTTTAAGTTCATTCAGAAGTATTTATATGAGTTATCACCTACTTCAAGGAGCTTCACTATTCATATGTGGTTTGGACCATTTTCCTTTCAGAATGACAGACTGTGCACGTAGACCTCGATAGTCTTTATACCACCTCAGACTACAGTCTTGTCTGATATCGTGAGCTAAACAAAATAGGACCTGGTCAGTACTTGGCTGGGAGATGCCCAAGAGAATCCCTTTAAACTGTAGGAAGTGATATTGGTAATTCAGTAGAGTGATGGTATTCTTTTCCCTGAGTGGGTACAGAATGTAAGGGGCTCTGGGCTACTGAAGGTTTCATCTTTCAAATGAGACATAAAATTTAAGACCTGACTATAACAGAAACCACTGAAGTCAGTGGATTATGACCCATCATGTGACAGGGTATTAACCTTTGTAACCCTACTGACTAGCTGTGATCATTAAAGACCCTATGGCACTCCTTGCAAGAACCAGAGTATAAGTCCTGGTGTCCTGGTCAGATTGCAATTTAAGAAATGTGTTCTGCCTAGCTAAATTCTATCTACACCTTCAAATGGATATAGTATTCTTCTGTAGTTCCTGTTCTAAGGTGTCGTGCTGCTGTGTACAGCTGCCACGTTCCACCCCAAAGGTGGCTGCATTTCAAAGGCATATGAAGTGATCATTGTGTATAGTTTGTCTAGAAGTGGGTTACTTTGAATATCATACTGGGGTCCTTATTAATGAAAGGTGCTGGGTAAATGTAAGATATTATTTTTGTCACTTAAAAAAATCCCTGTTTGGCTACTCTGAAGCAAATTAATTGTGTATAAAGATAAGTGTTTGCAGTATTTAAGGGCCTGAAGAAATTTCACTGGCTTCAGTAGGCTTTGGTACAGGCCCCATAAATACCATGATTTTCTTTCTAATTTGATTGTATTGTGTCTTGCGATGCTCACATAAGGTACCTTGGGCACTGTATTGTGTGACAATGTATATTCTAGTCCACTACGCAAATTTTAAAGGGGCTAGGTGATGTGCATTAGTCATCTACCTATGTGAGATGCATCTTGCCCTAGAGTTTAATTATTTTCTTTTCCTTAATGGACATCTGTGGAATAGCCAGCAGAAGAGTAGCCAGTTGGTGCTGACCAGAAGTGCTTTACCTGGGTGGCTGCTATGTGACGAAGCTTCCTGGGATGATGCAATATTGACAGTTTCACTCAGCAGCAGGCATTGATCATAAAGCTCTCTGTGGTGAATCAGTGAGGCACCTGTTGGACTCTTTTCTCTTGTTTTCAGCTGCCACCCTGAAAATAAGAGAAACAAATATGCGCACACACACACCCAAGGCCTGATCTAAAACCCACTGCAGTAAATGGGAGTCTTTCTACTGATTTCAATTGGCTCTGGATCAGGTCCACAGAAAGGGATATAGGACAAGAAAGGAAAAAGAATGTGGATGAAGAAAATGCATAGGAATGAAATGGATGTAAAAAGGAGAGAGGGAAGCAGGGGGGTGGAATAGAGAAAGGGAGAGAAGCATGGTTCAAAAAACATTTCCAGTTTACAATAGTATCCCACATCACTTTCTGATTATATTGGTCACCTTCTAAATTGCGATGGCCATCAAAATTTGGTAAATTTTAGGTAGCCCACAGAAAAATGTGCTAAGGCAATCTCAGCCGGAAGGCTGGTTCTCAGTTCATCTTTATATATTGTGAATTGTTGTTCCAACAGCCATGGCTTCTGAATAATTGCTTGCTGTTGAAAGACCAGGTCAACATTTTACTTTAATCTTGTATGCTACAGTTATAGATTGGCCGTTAGAAGTAGTGACGGCAGCCTCGCATCTCATGTGCAGTGTGACCTTATTTGGGGGGAGAGAGGTTCTGTCCCTTCATAAAAATTCTTCATGATGAAAACATTAGGATTTCACAACACAGAGAGCACTGGTTTATGGATTTGTGCAAAGTCTCACAAGGGAACACTGTTCAATAGGCTTCAAAGTGATTCAGCCATGGCATAACTGCGGCTGTGGCCACATGTAATATAGCCTGTAGCTCTTTAAAGAGGATTAGCCTTAGATCAGGGGGAGCATTCATCACTGGATTTCATGTAAAGTAGAATATGCTAATGAAATGGAAATGTCTACAGCAAACATTGCATAATATCGTAGACCCTCAAAATTGAGCTTAGTGTCTTGATATCTCCACTGGAAGTCCAATTTCTTCCTCTCATTATTACTGGGAGAAAAAGTAAAATATGTGATGTTACAAAAACATTTCTTTTTAGTAAATTAAGGCTCATTTTGTTACCTGATTAGCTCACCAAAGTTCAAACAGCAGTAGCAAATATCGTAAGGTAACTTTATGAATAATATTGACTATTTTAATGTACAGCATTCCCAGGAGAACCCCCCCCCCACACACACACACACAAATTTTAATCTATTTATTTTGATCATATACATATAAAGATTGATCCTGAATTCTTTGTGTTTCTGTACCTCCCATTGGTATACAGGAAATTCAGGATCAGTTCTGCAGATGCAAAATAATTGTCATCTATATCTACTCTACTGCATCCTTATAAGCCATTTCCTCCCTTCTGCCTGTATATGAACCTCAATGCACAGTTTTGTAAAGTGCTGTGGGTTTGAGTCCCCTCTCACATATTCCAGTTTTATACCAATGTAACTCCACTGACATCATCTGAGTTGTTCTGGATTTAATCGGTGTTACTGACAGTACAATCGGGCACTATGTTTCTATTCTACTTCTCCCTGCGGAGCATTTTGTGAATAGTTGGTAAAAAGACCCCATAAAAAATAAAGCCCAAGAGTTTCAAAAATTGCTAGTGATTCTGGTTGTCCAGCTGGAGATGCTTTAAAGAGATCTGATTCTTAGAAAGTGTTGAGCACCTGCCTTCTGAAAATTAGACCCTTTTGTGTTGTCTCAAATTGGGCACCCAAAAATCACTAGTTACTTTTGAAATTCTTGGCCAAATTGTTGGTTTGTTTTTTTTTAAAGGGAACCCATTCCTGTAGTAGAAAATAGTATATTAAGATACATATTTTAAATATGTCAAACATTTTAATCTGATTTAATGCATATTATTTTTTAATGTATTTGTAAGTTTCACACCATATATTTGATCATGATGGGAAGCAGGCGAAGAGATGGGAAGCCTTGGAACCCTTACACGTGCAGGTAGTCTGTATTTACATGAGTAATCCCCTCGAAATCAACTTGACTACTCACATGAGTAAGCATGGGCTCACGTGAGTTTGAGTTGATCAGGCCCACAGTTTTGTATATACAGCCAGGGTTTTTTTCCATACCCGTGCAACACATTTGGTCAAATATTTGGTATAAATATAGAGAAAGATGCATAATAGACCTCTATGGGGTCATTTAGGTTTTGCACATTTACACATGAAGATGTGAAGTGCTCTATAGGCTTCATCTCAATTTGCTGGGAAATAAAAGTCCTAGGAAAGGCTTTGAGCAGAGGGTTCCTCTGGCTTGATTACCAAAGCGTGAGCTTTCATTAGTTAGTAGCATTTCGCTCCGCTCAGCTCAGTAGCTTAGGATTTTGTTTTTTGTTGGTTGGTTGTTTTGGGGGGGGAGGGTGTTTTATTTTTTATATTGCAGTTTTGAAGGGTTTGTCTCTGTAGACACGGAGGGCTGGTGATACATATTCATGAAAGAGAAGTCTTTCCAGCCACTGTTAACGGTGACAAAGACTTAGCTGTTTCACACAGCAAGCTGACTGGAATTGTGTGTGGGGGGCTGCATGACCAGATTAGTGCAAACAGCAAGCTTATTTCTCAAGTCGTTAGGCCTCGCCTTCCTAACAATTTCCCCAATTGTCATTTGTGACAAGGCTGTCATTAGGTGATGGCTTCTTTTGGCCATTTTCAGATAAAGATAATTTCCTTAACTTCCATTTTATTTGACAACAAGTAGTTTGGAACAGAAAGGAAGTGCTTCAGTAGTTTATGGATTAGGGGTTTGTCACTTCAAAGGCATCTTTGATCTAAAAATATGTGCTGTACCAAATTCATTGTCTTTTTTTTAAAGATCTTTTAAATTGATTGATCTGTCTCTCAGTTATTCCCTCTTTTGCATCCAATAATGGTGTGTGAAAATGGTAGTTTTGGGAGGGGGGGAGAGCCAGAATTGGCACTTTTAAAGCCACTACAAGAGCAAAACAACAGGTGCTTTTGTACACCAAGTCTGGACACTATCACAATTCTGCATTTAGCCAAAGATCCCTTCTGCTGTTATCACCCTGTGTTATATTAGAGGTGTCAATTGGGAGTGGAGGAGGTAAAAAGTTGGGACTTTTGCACTCTTCTTAAGGGAAGTAATGGAAATATTTATAAACGTGTGTTTCATGAGGAACAGCTTACAGTACACATTTCACATCCACCAATCAGCCGCTTTTATCAAGCAACAAGAACAAATGGCCTATGAATGTGGAGTGACTATAGAGCAGTGTACTGCACAGTCTGTTGAAAATAGACATCTGAGACACAGAGGATAGTCCAATAGGAGCAGTAGAGTCCTTCAAAAATGACTCAAGTTGGGTTTGCTTGCTTGTTTGTTTTAACATTTCTGGTTAATAAGTAAACAAAGTTTGAACAGTTTAGGGATCAGTTTCTGCCCCAGAATTCCCTTCTCCTACATCCCCTAGTACATAAAGTGGCCAATTGCTCTACAGTTTTGGTTTACAGATCAAGGTGACAATTTTATGTTCTCCAGAATAATGCTGCTCATGCAAATATTCTTGCAGGCAGCCTTTTTTGGTTCCTATGGACACTGCAAGTGACTGTGTAAAAGAGTGAAAGAAATTAGTGCAAGTTGTGAAGTGTCTTTATACCATAGTGAAATTGTGCATATATGGCCAAATTCAGGAAAGAACTGCTATTGAGGAAAATACTTAAGCACATGCTTAAAGTTAAGCATCTCCCATTAAATATCAGTGAAAGTTGTGGTGCTCAGTATTTCTGAGTCAGTCCCTTCTTCCCTTATGTGTCTTGTTTTGTGGATATAGCTATGGGTGAATTAACTGAAAAGGGAATATTTACATGCAACTGCAAGAAGGACACGTCTTACATAGACATGAAGAATTTAGGGTGATTATTTTAAACCCCCACCTATCTTAAAAATGCTAACTCTCAAGGGAAATGTTTAATGAGGATACATTCTGGAGAGCAATGAAATCTAAATTTTTTACTGACCACTTTTTTTTTTTTAAGACCTAAAACAAAGTGCTATGTGAAACTTCACCTGTTAGACAGAAGTTTTCTTTCTTAGGTGCTTATTAGTGTGGTGATGTCTGGTTTTCTCAAATAGAATTATAGAACTGGAAGGGACTTCAAGAGGTCATCTAGTCCAGTCCCTTGCACTCATAATCAGGACCAAAGTTTTATGTAAATGTCTATTGTTTATAAATTTCATGAATGTTCCCTAAAATTCAAAAGAATAATCTCAAATGCTTCATTCTGAATAGATCATTTCTCTTAAAGACTTTATTCCCTTAAAAGCTAAAACAGTTTTGAAATAAATCACTTGAGACTTTTTTTGTTTTACTAATAAAGAACATTCTTGACGTTTTACTCAGTATCCGTGCCGCACTGAAAAATATCTGAAGTTTTCTGAAGAACCATATGAAGGATCCTTAAATGTCCAGTGGCTATATTTACAATCCATCTCCAAAGCACTATTTTTCAATAATGGCCGAGGTAGATAACAGGGATTCTGTCTCCAATCTTATTACATTAGTCACTTGAACACTTTTTCTCAGCGGTCTATATGGCTCACCAAAAAAGGTGAAAAGTCCAGATCTGAATTAAGGATGTTTGGATCCAGTTTCTGATTCACCCCATTACAGAGCTAGGAAGCAGCCATCGAGTTTGGCTCCAGACCTGGATCTAAGCTTTCCCAAAGCATGGGTAAGTGGAGTTAGATGAAGTGCTTTGTTTTGGGCCCATCTCTGCTTATAAGCAAGCATTAGACCAAATTCTGCTTTCCATTACACCAGAGCAAATCTATCTCAATAATGATATTACTCTAGGTTTACACTGGTTTAACTGAGGGGCAGAATTTGTTCTATTTTAGTGATATCTAATCTATCCACATTAGCTTTTTCTGTAATGCTTATCTCTGTAGAGCCTAATAACAATCCCCTCACTGCTGTGGGCTGTTCCTGATCCCATTTCTAAACACAAGCACTTCTGCTTCAGTTTTGACTGGGGGTGGCTGTGCAGAGGGCGGCTTCCCCCCCCCCCCCCCTTCTCTCCTTTTGCCTGTTAATTGGCTGAGACCACCAGAATTTGGAGGACACAGATGTCACTGATAGTTTGCCTAGGGAGCACATTCATGCCCATCTGTTGCAGTCTAGAAGGCTGTTCGTATATCCACAAGGCCTTCATTTAATTCTTGTCAGAAAGTAATGTAAATCCAGTTTACCTCAGAGGTCACAGCCGAGATTTATGCCAATGAGCCCCCTGCAATTTACACACACTGTAGTTGTATAGGATGAAAAGAAAGCCTTTCATGTTTGTGCATATTAACAAGAAAGCTTGCCTTTGGAGAGGCTTTTTTGATTGAGGTTCTTCCTTATTTTAATACAGCCAATGCCAGTTGGTATACCCAGCTTTACAAAAAGAAAACATCTAATCTTTAAACCAGAGAAGTAAAAAAATAAAAAGCCCCTAGCAAATAGCTTTGCCATGTCTCTTTCATTATCTCTGACAAAGCAAAGCTTCCATGCACCAGAAAAAAATAATACTCTAGTGAAACACAAGTGATTGTCAGAATATTCAGAAACTGAACTTGCCTGCTGCTGGGGATGATAGTAATACTGATCAGCTGAAATGCTCACTGGGGATATA
The DNA here is from genome assembly GCF_028017835.1 of Emys orbicularis. NCBI lineage: Eukaryota > Metazoa > Chordata > Testudines > Emydidae > Emys > Emys orbicularis. The sequence continues at coordinate 29,322,252 of NC_088687.1, read as the reverse complement.
TATTTTTTTTAAGTCTTTGGTTGCTAGCATGTTGCTTATTCCACATGTAGAAAAATTCTAGGACATGAGACCAAATCCTCAGCTGCTGTAAATCGGCATAGCTCCATTGAAATTAATGGAGCAACACCATTTACATGAACTAGGGATTTGGCCCCAAAGTGTTGTGTGACAAGTGCATAAATGCACAGAACTAGTAGTATGCATTTTCTACCTTTTTTTTTTTAATAATCTCATCTTATTAAATTGGCTTTTAAATAGGAACTGGGAGACAGACAGTGCATATAAATGTGGCCCTGACCATTTGGATCCGGAAAGAAAAACAGACTGCTGTGGAAATAAAAATACACTTCTAAATTTCACAGGTGTGGGGCCTAGTCCTGCTCCTGATGGAAGTCAGTAGTAGTTTTGCTAGTTCCTTCTAAAGGGGACTGGATGAGGCTCTTTAGATTTAATGGATGCAGGTATGCAGCTAGAGTAGCTTTACAGTAGCTCCAGAGGGTCATGATTTCACTACTGCTCCTATTTAATCAAGGGACTTGGAGCCAGATCCTCAGCTGGTGTAAATCAGTGCAGCTCCATTGACCACAATGAAGCTACATGCAGCTATGCCAAGTTATACCAGCAGAGGATCTGACCTATCATCTGTTGTCATATGTAATCTTCACAATGGGCAGTTTTATATATTCAGTTAATTATTTGGTTAGAACAAGAGAAATGATTTCTGCTGGCATCACAGAAGTGTTCCTTAGCTCAACATGCATCAGAATTGCCAAGCCACACATGGCATTGGCACAAGGGAATGTGCAAAGGAAGGAAAGAATCTTTCAACTTTGTTGAATTAGAAGGGAGAGAAAAGTTAATAGGTTGCATTCTACTAAATGGAATTTACATTTAATTTTAATGGAAATATATTAAAAATAACTGTTTTCATATAAAAATAAAGGATCAGATTTTTTTTAAAGTTGTTCACGCGGTTGAGAAAAAATATCACCTAGATCATGAATATACGGGGAAGAAAGATGAGAATGTTTTGCTACAGTGAGATGTGTCAGGGTGTCTGAGCCAGTCACAGAGGGCCTGATTTTTAGAGAAGTTGAGTACATCTAACTCCAGTTAAATCATTGAAAGTTGAGGGTGCACCTTTTATGTATATCAGTTTTAGACTAATGCAGTCCCACTGACTTCCTTGGAGTTACTCCTAGAATCAGGCCCTAAGTCTGCTTGGTGTAGACAAGGCCTCTCTTCCTGCTCTCGGCAATGTGTCTCAGCAGTGGATTTTGCTTTGGGGAAACGCTTTTTGATGTGATTGACATGAAGATCAGTATCATGTACACCGTGGCATTTAAACCCAGCTTGAATTTTCCATCAGTAAGGGGGAGGGGAGAGGAGAAGCAGGCACAGCTGACATAAAAATTAAAACAGCGTTTGATTTCTGAGTTTCAGTGTAGCACTTAAAATAATTAAAATGTTTATTTGAAAGTCAAAACAGTCCCAGTCATAAATAACTACCCCATTTCTCAATTGTCTGTGCTGCGTCCCAACTGAAATGCCCCTGGGATGAGGTTTAGTTGCTCCCTGTTGGGATTAATCCATAAATGCAGCCTCTACATGGAAATCATCAGGTCTTTGCTTCCCCTTCATTGGTCTCCCTGGAATTGTAGCATGGCCTCAATAAGATCAAAATTAGGATAATATATTTTCAGAGACAAAAGGCTGAGAAACTCTAATTGGGATTTCAGGACCGTAACACTGTGAACATTTCCTAAACATTGTTCACAGCTTCTCGAATGATTATTCTATTTGCTCCGTTTTTGGCGTGTCTGTTGATTGCTTTTCAAAAATGGCTTCAAAACTGATTGCAGTCCAGTTAGGCGAAGCCCCAAATTTCCTCCTACCCACAATATAACTTAAAATTCCTTTCTTTTGGCAGATTTTGTGATGTTCTAGCTCAGGGGTTCTGAAACTTTTTCACAGTGCGGTCCACACCTTGCTAAAGAGATCGTCTCATGGTGCCCCCCTCCCCCGCCTCCTACTGTCACTCCCATTGTGTGGCAACTACAGCATTTGTGTAAGTACTAGGTATTTTCTGGTGTTTTTAATACAATAAAGGTTTTGTCCTCCTTGGGGAAAAAAATAATTATGCTGTCGTCTTTTGCTGTTCAATTCATCTCCTTCTCCATATTCTTTATTCGCCTACCCCCAGCTTTCCCTGGGACCCGATTGTCTTTTCCTCTTGCATGTTTCCCTGCTGTCAGATCTTCCTTTCTTCAGCACATGTTGTGCAACCCCCCGAGTCCCTTCTCCTCTGCTCCTTGGCTACATTGCTTTTCTGCCTAATCACTTTCTTCTCTGTTTTCTTGCCAGTGTTAACCCAGCATTCTGATGCCCTTTCCTCCCTGCAGCTTGCTCTCCTGAAAATGCTGCTGAGCCACTTGGTAGCTTCTCCCCTGGGCGTTCTTGTTGGAGGCTCTTAACTCTGTTCCCAGATGTTGCTGCTGCTGCTCGCAGCGGACAGCTCCAGTCCACCCAATGGCTCCAGCCTCTGGGATTGGCTTCTGTTTCTCCTCCTCCTAGGTAGCGATGAACGAGGCCATAGTGCTGGCTCCTCCTTTTTGTGTTCAGCTGCTTCCAGGATCTTGGAGGAGAAGCCAGCACCTTTTGACCTGCCAGCTTTCTCTGCAATCTGCAGGCAGTCTAGGAACCATAGTTATAGAGCTGCTGGTTTAACTCTTGGGACCCTGATATAGGGACCAATCCTGAAATATTGAAGCCAATGGAAACTTTGCAACTGACTTCAAGGTGGTGCAGGACCAAGCCAGGAAAGAGGCCTATGTTTATAAAAATTAATAAATGCAATTGAAAAGTTATACACCAGTGAAATGTACATTCATAATCCTATTGGAGTCTCTCAGTTGTTCCGCTCTGGTGCCCTAAGCCCCCTTCCATCTGCTCATGATAATGTTTGGTCATGTACTCGACTTTAGGGTGCTGTATACATAACGTGCAAGCTAGGAGTCCCTTTTTATTGGAGATGAAGAAGTATTTAGCACTCTAATACTATTAGTATTTATTTTATTTTTTATTAAGCTATGTAAGAAATGGCAAAAGAGAGCACCAGAATGAACACATGGCTGCTTTCAACCCAAGGGCCCTTCTGTCATTCATCAACACATGGAAGCTCATGATATACCAACAAATCATACAAATATTTCATTATTGTACAGCACGTACATGTACATGTAGACTCACTTTGCAGTGGCATCCACCAAAGAAATGCCTTTTTTTCTAGCTACTATGCCACTCCTTGCTGGCAATGTATGACAAGCCCAGATTATTGGCTAACAATCTATACTGACTATATTTTGCATGGGACAGAGGAAGAATAAAAAATATCCTGATACTATAGTTAGCATTCCTGCACAACAGCAAGTGGGAAATGTGAAGAAAAATGGATTGGCTTTCATTATCCTGGGAACAGTCTACCTGTTGCTCACGAACAACTGAAGAGTGTACTTTGATTAGCCAAATTGTTTCCCAATAAAAGTTTTAGGACTTGTGATCAAAATCTACACTGTGGTGCTCAATAACGCGAAGAGAACTTATTCTTCCTGACTACACTCTCCAGTTACTATAGAGGTGTAGATCTTTTATGGGAAACTATTTCTGAAGTGGCTAAGTAGGGAGTTTGAATTTTTTTTAACCCATCATTCACCTTGGGGGCAACTTGGAAGTGGACACCCTGGAAGAGGTGATTGAATTCCAAGGGGGAAAAGTGTTTTCTTGTATATTTGTGGTCAGTAGACAAAAATATCCTCAAAACTACTGAAAATCACAGTGTGAGCTGGGAAAACCTATATACACGTTTCTAAAGTTTCACTTAAAGAATAATGGGCCAGATTCCGGGGTCCAGATGCAATGTACGCAGCACAAGTCAGACTGTTTGCAAAGCTCCCTTTGACTCCCCTGTTCCTTGAGCACTGTGTTTAAGGCCAGCTCCGTGTTCTTTCTTGCTCTAGTGCATTTTTAGCACAGATTTTTTTTTTTCTGTGAGTATTTATCTGATGAAGTTGGGATGATGTGGCCCAAAACATTTCTTCTCCAACCAGCTGCTAATGCATGCTATTTCCAGAGTTGGTGGGGGTCTCTCTCTCTTTCTCTTTTCCATATACACATATTCTGTGGTGAGAGACAGAGTGTGTGTAAACTAATACATGTATGTATGGTAATAAAGTGCTCCCCAGAAAAGCAAGTTTTTTTTAAAGAAATCTATTTACATGCAGGAATAGAGCTAGGGCCATATGGCAGGGATGATTCGTCTTAACCTGAGATGTACTCATGGGACTGTCACATGCACCCCTTCACAAACAGGATTGTTTAGTCAGATAAATCAATTGGATGTCAGTGTGCCTAATGGTAAATGTAGCTCTGGTGTTTTATAGTAGCTTGAGTTGAGAGCTTCTTTTTTTCTTCTTTAATTGAAAGGTAGCCTGTAACTGGATCAATTTCTTTAGCCCTAATGGGATAAGGAGGAGAGTGCTTTGATATTATAAGGATGTACTTTTCCAGCAATGCTACCAGGTTTAGCAAACTGAAGTTCTCATTACTTATCCCTTTACAAAAGATGCTTAGGAAAAGGGATCTCTGTGAAGCAAAGTTGTGATGAGCCTTTTCCAGTGATCTTGACAAACAGTTTGGCCTACAATTTCACTTGTCATTTTTATTTGAATCTTTTTTTGGAGGGGGGGGGGAGAAGAGAGGGTAGGTTTTAACCTTAGGATGATTGATGTTTGTTTGTTTTTAAGTTATCGATAGCTAAATTAGGGTTTAAACATGACTAGCTGACATGATGCTGAACAGGGTTTGTGCCTTATCTATGCTGGATGTACTGTTGTGGTCAGTATTCTATAAGTTAATTGGAGTCTTCGCCATAATGTTTTGCAGTGAAGACCAGGCTTCCAAGCTAGACTATGTCATTTAGTGTAGCCCTGTGTTGTGGGGTGATGCAGACCCTAGAGGGACCACAGTCTCAGGGAGCATTAGAGCTCCCTCTTTCATTGTCCCCAAAGAGCAGCCAGCAGGCCCTCTGTCTGGGGAGTTAAGGAGACCACATGACCAGAAAGTAGTTCCTTGCCATTCCCCCATCCTCTGCTGGCGGTGGAGCTCTGCTGACTGTTCTGCATGCTTGGGAGAATGCAGAGCACTGGATCAGGCCTATTTCTATTGCTACCATCCCTGATGAACACTAGGGAGAAGACAGCACTAGTGGAGTGGGGCAATCTTCTATAGACTTGCTGTGAAAAACCCATCCCTGTTCAGGGACAGCCACCAAATTTGTGAGCATCCCAGCCTCCACTGACTCACTTTCAAGCATTAACTGTTACAATGAATTTATTGAAGTCGTAATTCCTTCCAGTGGGTTCATGTGAAGTGAACAAAACTCCTGTTAACATAAAGAAGACTGGTGACAGGAGACTGTTCTAGAGGTATAGGACTTAAAACTGAGAATCTGCCACCTGTTGCTGTCCTGAACTGTAACTGCAAAAAGAACATGCTTCATAAATCAATGAAACCCTGAGTAACGTGGGAGTGTTTTATAGGCTTGTGCTTGTTTTTTGCAGCATTTAAGTGCCTTCACTACAAGACCATCCTTTCTCTTCCTGTAATCCATTCACTACTCATCTTCCAGCTTCTGCAACAAATGCAGATAAAAGATTTCACAGGCAACTTTATTCTGGCATTTCCTGACTTTTGAGTGCTTGACTTTGCAACCTTAATAATGTTTAATTCACATAGTTTATTGTGTGTAAATTCCAAACTGAACCCCCCCCCCCCCCAGAAATTCCATCAGGTGGCATGATATTGACACCCACATGGGTCATCAGCAGAACTGGAACCTTTAGAGCCACTCCACTGACCTCTGCCAGTGGAGCTAAGGGAATAAATGATAGCGGTAGCAGGTTGTCATCCTGTATGTGGACTAGTGTTGGCGCGGTATAAGAGAGTTTGCCAGGGTTTCACGGATATTTGCTGACCGCTGAGGAGTGGGGAGACTCAGAGATCTTGGGTTCCATTCTAGGCTCTGTAGGGGAGTGTGTTCCAGTGGGCACAGACTTTTCTGCGCTGCCCCCCCAAAATGTGATCATTTCTGCCCCATCCTTTCCAATGTGGCCCTGCCCTAATCCTGTCTCTTCCTCACCCCTTGCTCCTTGTCCCAATCCCATTGTCCTCACCTAGCCAGTCCCAGCCTCCACTCCTCAGGGTTTTCATACTAGTCCCAGTCTACTTGCCCAGAAAGTCCTAGGTCTATCACTGTAGCCTATAGGTATAGGTATGTGCTAGGGGAAGCCTGGCATAAGGCCCCAAAACCCTTGGCATAAGTAGCTAACCAAGAGTAAGCTAGATCATAAGAATCACAAGATAGAATGCTATAATAACTAAACTGCTGATAGGTAAGCACAAGATGGGATTTTTTTTTAGGATATTTTTAGTTAAGGACATCTGCTGATGTCTGGTCACAAGAATGCCATGGTAAACTAATTGACACACATGCAAATAAGTATGTGGGGAAAGGATTAGTAACCTTTCGGAGACGGGTACCCCAACATAGCACCTAAATAAGCTATAAATAAGGAAAAGAGGCTGAAACCCCTACTGAATGTGCATTAGGCATAGTGGTATCAGCATAACACGTTATGAAAGTTGTATCCCAGCCTGTGTGGTTTGAGAGGGAGAGACATAGCTCTTGGGAGATGCCAGGATGATGACCACTGGTGATGGTGAGGAAGAAGATGACTAACACTTCAGATTGTTTTGCAAGGGATGGGGATAAGTATATGGATGCTCCACGCATTTTATCCTTTTCTGCCTGCTTTGCTGGGTTGGAGTGTTTGTGAATTTGCTAACTGTATTAATAAAACTGTTATAAACCAGAGTGTGCATGTTACATTAGGACCCCTCAATGTGCATGGTTGCAACAGTAGTTCTGATAATACTGGGCCTGATCTTGATACAAGAACCTACCAAACTTCAGAGTGCTAATTAGGGAAACTAAATTAGTAATATAATCAGCATACAATTAATAGATCAGGCAACATCGCTTTGGACTTCCCATTCCTGTCTTCACCCTTCTTATCCAGCCATTTCCAGTGACCCCATCTTTTTGACCCAGTCTCATTGACCAGCAAGTCCCAGTACCTTTCCTTCTAGCTCATCCAATCTGTCTCCCTCCCACAATCTGTCCTCCAGTTCCCCCTTCCCCATGTTTTCCAGTCTCAATTTTCCTTCCCAGGCTCCTTGTCCAGTCTCAGTGTTTGCCACCCAGCTCTTTGTCCTAGTTTTTACCCAGGTTCCTTATGCCAATCTATCCCTCACTCCCCTTGCAGGTCCAGCTCTTGTCCCCTCTGCATTTGAATCAAGCAGCTTTGTCTTCCAAACTGGGCCTAACGGGGGTCATTGACAGGCTTTCTGTTCTCATTTTCAGGACCCTGACCTGAACCTGGACTCAGCCCAGCCTGCAGCAGCCCTGAGATGCAATGCAGGGAAAGCCCTGCTCAGTCTTGAGTTGGAGCAGGCCCGGTGCAATTGTAGGGTGACCAGATGTCACGATTTTATAGGGACAGTCACGATTTTGGGGGCTTTTTCTTATATAGGCACCTATTACCCCCCCACCCCCTGTCCTGATTTTTCACACTTGCTCTCTGGTCACCCTATGCAATTGGAATCTTTGGGGAATTTCACTGCTAAAATCAAAGTCTCTTCTGAGCAGGAGTCAACTTCAATTTTTCAAAGGCTTATAACTTGGCCAAAGTTTGGAATATTTTCACAGGGTCATCAAAAGGCTCATCCCTGACACAAAGGCCACTCCATGCCAAACTTCAAGTCCCTGCTCCAAAATGGGGAGCACTAGAAGTTCTCAAAGTGAAGGTCACCAAAATTTAACAGGGGCAAAACAATATATCTTTCTCTAATCTGATTCTTGGAAACCATTTCAGCTGAAATTTTTCTAAAAAAAGTCCAGTCTGAGGCAGACTGCCAGCATGGAAAATTTCAGCCAAAATGGTTTACATTCGGCAAAGTTATAAGCAACTGAAAACAGGATCTTATAATGGGAAATGTCAGGCAATCCTAATACTAGGCAGTGCTACCAGCCCCTCCCATAATATAAAAAACAGTCCTCTTCCCCCTCTATGTTCTAAGGTGGCTGTTGTAGCTGAACTCATTCCATAGTTTTCTGTAATTTCAAACTAGATTTTTTGTGTATAGTTTGTCTATGTCACACTGTGTTGACAGCCATTGAAGCAAACACTAGTATCTCTAGATATAGATTCTGAAATCTTGAATGCCAGGAAAGATTCCTTTCAAGATATTATTTAGAGAGACTATTGTATTGGGGGATTAGCAGCGTGTTGTGTTGATTAGAGAAGTTGCGGGGAGGGTGCATAAGAGAGAGCTGCATACTACCATGCCCATGAGTAAAAATTATACAGCTTAACTTTTCCCTGCAGGCTCCAGTAAGCATATGCCATGTCACCCAGCAAGTGTTTGAAAATGTGGCATTTCACTGTAATTCTGTGTTAAAAGGTCTACAATTCAGTTCAAACTAAAAGCACTTGACTGCATGAGTCTCCTAAGTGTAAAGGGATTCAGTGCACCCTGGCTAGTCACTGCACTGCTTGTGATTTTATGGCTCCATTGAAAAGCAAGCCCTTTCTCTCTGCTCTCTGGTACCTCAGAGATGTTTGCCTTGCACAGTTAGTCACAGAGACCCTGCAGTTATTTCACACACTCCTCTAATAAAGTCTTCCGTGGCTGTCATGTATTTCCCCTATTATCTCTCCCTGCTTGAGTCTCTCAGATAATTGATGATGCTTTAGTTAATCATCTTCCCTCTCTTTTGTTCACCAGGTACCTCAGCCTTGAAGGGATCCTTTTCATTTGGAATTTGTGTCTTCTCCTAGGTAATTGATCACTGCTCACCCAGGGACGCCCGATTCGCAGCAGAGTGGGAGCAGGCATCATGAATAATCAAAAAGTCGTGGCTACCCTGCTTCAGGAGTGCAAGCAAGCTCTGGATGTGCTCTCACCCAAGATGTCTGATGCATCGGAGGAAGACAAGAGAGAGTACCAGCAGTGCAAAGGTGAGGTCTCAATGAGAGGCCCCAGGAACAAGCCAGCAGATTGCTGTGAACTTCCTTGCCACAGTGACACATCCCCATCCCTGTCCTATTTTTCTTCTCCCAGCCAGATGAGTGTCAGAAGATGACTGGATTTCTAGGGCATGAATGGGATGTGGGCTGCAGGCAGGCAGGGAAAGAAGCCCACTTTGTTGCAGTGAATTGCTGTCAGTTCCAATTTTAGGCTTCAGTAAACATGAGCCTATAAGGAACAGTTTAGTTTGGGAAGAACAATGCCCAAAAGTTTGCTGATGCACATAAATTTCAATTATTAAAAAAAAAATGCAACTTCTGAATGCTGGCACTTATTTACTTTCCTTTCTCTAGGAATTTGTCTGTTGCTTATGTATTTAACAGTTTCTCCTCATCAAAAAATCTCACCATTTGAATCTCTTTCTTGTAAAACATGCAACACCTCTACAAGTGGTGTTCCAAGAAAAACACTTGCAATATCCATATTGAAAGAATATCCTCTGCCTTTAATATTTGGAATAAATACATACAAAATGAGTGCTAAGATGCAAGAGTTTTACATTGCCTGTCCTATGGAGAAGCTAGCATTTATTTCAGCATTGTGTGATGGTTGGTGTTTTGAATTATTTCAATTCCAGTGAAATTTAAATTTGTATTAGATATGAGAACCTGCCAAATATTACTGTTAGTTCTATTCACTCTGTAATAAGCTTTCTAAGGGGCTACCCAACCTTACACCATCATAGCTTTTATTTTTCACATAAAGAATTCTTTTGAGTTTTCATTACTGAATTTGTTTTCTGAGTGTCTTTCTTTCTGTCACCAGCTGGAGAGTATACCTATTCTGTTTTGCCACACAGAAAAATTACTCATGCCCTGAATACAAAGGAAAATATTAATAGTTGAATCTGAGATTTTTAAAAAGGACCAAAAACATTTTTTTTTTAAATAAGAGTGCATGTGTTTCTCACCAACTAGTTCACTTGTCTGTAGTTGGTACTATATGCATTCAGGGCATTCTCCCCACTTTGCATGAGTGATTCAATCCTAATAATATTTAGTCCATATTGACCCATTTTGTATTCTAGTCTGCTTGGAACAGATTTGCAAACCCATGATCTTACTGGGAGGTCAGCTGGCTATCAAGCACCTCAGTTAGTTTCTGAGCATGGTTGTGTTTGAGGGTGGTGGATAGGTTTCTGTTATAGATACGGGAAGATTTTTCTTTTTCTACAAAGGGTACTTTGTTTTCTCATCACAAATTCCTTTAAGCTTTATCACTCTTTAGAATGGGCTCTTGAACTCCTAATCAGGTAGCGCTTTCTTCTTCATCCTTCTCTTCTTCTTTTCTCCTATTAAATGCCACAAAGCATGAGAAATAATCAGCTTAGTTCCAGATAAGGTAAATCAGTGCCCTTATAGTTACAAAATTAGACATGGCCCTTCAGGTAAACTGCTTCAGGAAGTGAGTGATCAGAGACTGAAGTGAGGCTCAGGCTTTTCTTAGGAATGGCTGCCATGGGCTGGCTAAAAGAAGAAAATCCACTTGCAATGGGGCAGTGATAATAATATTAATACCTAATCATAGTTGCTGTCTGTGTGTGTATTCTACTGGAGGGCACAGACTGGAGGTTGGCTGGATGATCTCAGACTGCAGATCCCCTTTCCTATGGCAGGTGGCTTTTAAACAGCAGTAACAATCAGATTGTGATATAACTGATTCATCAAGCCCACATGTGCTTCCAACAGAATGGCATTAGTACAGGGTCACTTATGGCAGCAGTTTGAGCCAAGGGGATTCTCTGAACACAAACGCTGAGGGTTTTTCTTCTTTCCCCTCCCCCAGACGTTGCCTTTGTGAAACTGGTTTTCAGACCAAACATAGGAACAACTGAAAGCCAAACACACACAAATGGGGGAAAAAAGAATCCTCACCATACCTTACTTAAGGTTTTTTGTTTTGTTTATAAATCCTGCAAATCAGCTTCAGTGTAGTTTCATCTCCTTCTTCAGCCCTCCTAATTAGCCGTGAATTTACATTGCTTACAGTGATAACACAGCCCTGCCATAAAATCGGTGGTGCTTGGATTTTGGCTGAAGAGTGCAGAATTATTTATAGTTGCCACTGCAATATTTTGTGGTTCCATAGATGATGATACAATGCAACACAATACAATAATTGTATTTATTGCAGTCACATCCAGAGGCTCCAGTAAGGATTGGAGGCCCCATTGTACTAGGCACATTACAAATGCTTAAGAAGACCTGCTCCCAAAGACAACCTAAAAGACTCATTGACTTTCAATGAGACTTGGGTTCGTAAGGCCCATGTTCTCAAGGTACTTAGGCACCTTACTCTCATTGAAAACTCTCATTGATTTCAATGGGAGTAAGGCGCCTAAGTACCTTTAAGGATCTTGGCCTAAGTGCTCAAGTCACTTTAGAAAGTGAGACTAAAGTTCCCAAGTGACTTAGGTGCTTTAGGAAATTTTATCCTAAATTCTTTTTTAACTAACACAGCATTAGGGACATTTGGTTAAGATAATAGGAAAGAATTAGGCCTTATTCTATCCTTTGCTTTTTATTGCATCCAAATGGGAACAGAGTCCATCTGCGGGATCGGGGCCTAATTAAAATCAAATGTTTAATGCAAATTTAAATTTCACTGGAGTTGAGGGTAACAGTAATGGTCTTAGAGAGCCTGCCTACGAGTGTCCCAAACCACATTACTTATTACTTTTGTAATGCTTGATGCTGTTACTGTCCTCTAAATGTCGGTATTATTTAATTCAGTGTGCTTTTTTTTTTACTGGGGAGGGGAGAGATGAGGAAGAAGAAAGGGAGAGAATGGCAACGTTGGGAAGTTGCAAGCAGTGAGGTGCAGCAAGTCAATATCAGCAACTGTTAAATCCATTAACTGCAAATGTCTGAGTCAAAGAAGTCACTCTGGCAGAAAAGTTGACTCTGGCATCTCTGCAGGTATTGCTTGCTTGCCTGCCTGACCTCTTTCTTCTGCTGCTGCTGTTGCTGATCTGGGCTGAAGGAGAAGCTGGGAGAAGCTCCTCTGCTGGAGTTGTCAGCCACATGGGACAGCCCGGGAGCGCACCAGAGTGGCACCTTCTGGGACTCAGTGTCTCCAAGCAGGCTCCAGCAGGCTCCTCGGCCAGGGGAAACTTCCTCTTTGTTTAAGGCTACTATACATAAAAAGGCAGGATCTTAGTTCTGTCCTCTTTGTGGTCAGCCAAGTTTCCCTCAATCCTATTTATGTGTTACCACAATTGTTATCATAGAGTTTCTGTTAGCACTGGGAAGAGGTGAACATGCTACATAGCTGTCATCCCCTCTGTCCATTCCATTGAGCCACCTTTCCGTGCCTTCGCTCTCCGCCAGCCTGTGCAGCAGTGGGAATAATACAGTCAATGCCCAGACAGTGCTTCAAAACACTGGGGAATCCTGGCTGCTTGTGGGGTGCTAGCAACATATAACTGCAGTGCAATGTCACTTGAGTGAGATAATATGTGCAAAAATGTGGGCATAATTTTAAAGGCAACTTTTGAAAATTTGTCCCTGAATGTCAGGGCCTCCATCATTTTCCAAGGAAAACTATTCTACAGCCCAATAGATCTCACTGTCAGTAAGTGGACTTTAATAAGGATAAGAAATGTGGGTTTTAATTTATTATCTCTAAGATATCATGATTTTGTAGAAATGTAGAAGTACATTTAACTCATTATCTCATTAAGTAATGATGATCTCAGAACAGGATTTTTCCTGGGGATCAATGACCAGCTGGGGCTAGATACGCAGCTGATGATTGCCATTAACCCCAGCTGGTCAATAATCCCTGGTTAATCCACTTTTATTAGCAGTGGGAGTCATAAAGTTCTGGTAGTTAGCACAGAGGTCTGAGAGTCATGAGACCTGGATTCATGCCTCGTCTATTCTATTCCTAACTCTGCCACTGACTCACCGTGTGACCTTTGGCAAATCACAGAGGGGCTGAGCATGCAACATACCACTTGAAGTCAATGGTAGTGCTGGGTGCTCTTCACCTTTAACCTCACTGTGCAATACCCATTTTAAATAGGACTTAGAGATCCTCAGATGTAAGGCACTGCCAATGGGGAATTCAAAAGTGTAAAATTGACCTAATTCTGCTTCCATTGAAGTCAGTGGTCCATTGGCTCCAGCAGGAGCCACTTCTGAAACTTCTACCCTATATGTTCTGGAGTATTATTACTTCTAACATAAACTGAAAATGAAGCATAACCGTACAGGCACATGTTGCCAGATCCTCAGCTAGTGTAAATCCATGTAGCTCCATGGACTTCAAAGGAACTACCCTACTGTATAGCAGATGAAGATTTGGTCCATGGATTTTCTGTATGGGTGATGCAGTTTCAGCTGGTAAATACAGGGCATTTGTAGAGAATTAATTCCCTGTGCCATACATCAGCCATTCAAATGGACTGAATAATTTCGTCTTCATTTTTCTACATAACTGAGTTTTATTACTCCTTTCACTGTGGTACTGAGAGTATGTGTGTGTGTGTGGGGGGGGTGATCCACAATTATTTCTACTACTGCAGCTTGAATAATTCATTGCCAATGACCTTTGTGGCAAATGTGGACATTGAAGAATTATTTAACAAACTTTCCAAGCCTTCTAATTATCTTAGTCCTTTTTAGTCATTAGCAGATTTCTAATAGTCTTTAGCAAATGGGATAGGTTTACCATGCTGTTGGATTAATTCACTCAGCCAAAAACCTGTTCTTTGGGGAAAATGTTTCCTACGTTTCTTTCTCTAGTTCTTCACGCATAGACGGCCACCAAAGTGTTTTACTTCCTGCTAAAAACCTTTTTAATGGCTGGCAGCCCCAATTTACCTGCAGGGCATAGCAGAGCAACCGATGAGACGCACCCCTCTCATTATTACTCTTGTGACAAAAACCAACAGCTTGTAGTGCCTGAGAAGAGGTGCAGGCAAGGGAATGCTTTTTGCAGGTTAGATGCTACATCATAACACCAGAGGCTGAATCATCTGCAATTTCCTTACCTGCACTTTGACCTTTTCAGCTTCGCTCCCTGATGATCTAAGGACCCTTATTGAAGAGGCAAAGGAAATGAAGTGGCCCTTCGTGCCAGAGAAGTGGCAATACAAACAAGCCATAAGCCCAGAAGACAAAACAAATCTGCAAGATATGATCAGTGCAAGGCTGCATGAATTACTGGTATGAAGTTCAGCACACCTGTTCCTTTAAAATCTACAAATGCAATTCTTGAGTGTATAGTGCCCTAGTCCTCTATATTTACTGCTACACAGATGACACCATTCCTCACTGTAATTTAGCAGACAATGACTTTGTTAATGAACTGATCTGAGGAAGCAGCTATCAGAAAAGGGCCAATCACACACAGACTAGATATAGAACTCCCATCGCTTCCCTAGTTGAATTCCCCAGATGAAATGAGGTTCCGATTAGTATGAACAGAATCATTAGAATCGTTAGAATCATTCCTGTTGTGATTTTAATGAATCCATATCCTGGAGACAGTGGCTTTGTGCCATCACTCTTCATGGAGTACCTAATCTCTAGATAGGCTAGACATAATGAAAGCTGGAAGGATAAAGGATAGTATTGCTGTTCAGAAACTGGGAGCCCAGTCCTGCTCCCATTGAAATTAATAGGAGTTCTTCCATTGATGTCAGTGTGAGCAAAATCAGGCCTTACTGTTAGATTTCTGGGCTGTGGGCTAGCTGAGACTCAGACTTGAACTTGAGATCTAAGATGATGTTCACCCCCATTCCCAGCTGGCAACCCAATGAGAGCCTTTAAGTTGATTATTAAGAGACTCTCTTTGCTGTGCCTGACAGTGGGGCAAAATAGCCTAACTCGGGGTATGTCTACACTACCCACCGGATTGGCGGCAGCAATCGATCCAGCGGGGATCGATTTATCACGTCTAGTCTAGATGCGATAAATCGACCCCCGAGCGCTCTCCCGTCGACTCCTGTACTCCACCGCCGCGAGAGGCGCAGGCAGAACCGACGGGAGCGGCAGCAGTTGATTCACCACAGTGAAGACACTGCGGTGAGTAGATCTAAGTACGTCGACTTCAGCTACGTTATTCACGTAGCTGAAGTTGCATAACTTAGATTGATTTCTTCTCCCCGCCCCCCCGTGTAGACCAGGCTTCAGAGCACAGCACATAGTGGGGAAATGAGTCCCGGTGGACAATGCAGGAGGTTGGCATCAGAGGGTACGTATATGCTGTAATTAAAAACCCATGGCTGGCCCGTGCCAGCTGACTCGGGTTCATGGGACTCTGGCTAAGGAGCTGATTAATTGCAGTGTAGCTGTTCGGAGCCTGGGCTCTAGGACCCTGCGACGTGGGAGGGACCCAGAGCTTGGGCTGCAGCCCAAGCCTGAACATCTATACTGCAGTTAAACAGCCCCTTCGCTCAAGCCCCGCCAGCCAAAGTCAGCTGGCATGGGCCAGCCATGGGTGTCTAATTGCAGTGTAGACATACCGAGAAAGGCTCCAGGCAGGATATAGTGGGTGGAAGCAGTGACATCTCCATGTGTACAAATATTTTGCTACTGTATAATGGTACAGGAAAGAAAGTATCTAAAAGGACTTTGATAGTATTCCCTCAAGCAGAACTAATTATATAAATGGGCAGGAATATGCCTACAAGGAATGATTTGTTCATTAATACAAAACAAAAACATAAAAATAACTTTACTTCATTTATGCTGTTTACTAATCTCTGCACTTGATGCATTTGGGGTAGGGATGGCCTTTCTTCTGTTTTCGCCTTGCACAATGGGGTCCTGATCCATGACTGGAGCTCCTAGTTGCTATGGTAATACAAACAATAAATTAATAATAATAGATTAGTCACTTTCACTTTATTAGCCCCTTTAACGTCCCAGTGATCTTGCAGTGCTGTGATGCTGTTGTGTTCACGTTTCCAGCAAAAGAGGAGAATGTTTAAATCCTCCCAGAAAACTTTGCATTGACATTTAAAATAAAATCCTGAAATACATATTTATATAATATTTTGTAAAACCTGATTTTGAAATTTAGTTCAATGGGGCTGATAGTGCAGAGTATGGACTCCTCACATGAGTGAGGTCATGTGGGATTGGGCCCTCAGTTTTGGGACGAAACTCCACAACAGAAACCTGCAAAAATGTTTCTGCATCATGCAAGAAACCCCTTTGATTTTAATGGGGCTTTTCACAAGAGTAAGGATTACTCACCCAAGAAAGGGTTTGTAGGATTGAGCCCTAAACAATCAATATCTGGTGCCTAAAGACCCAAGCCTGGAAGGTGATGGATAAAAAAAACCCACTTTTTCTCCAGCCTTTTCCAGTTATAGAAATATCAAGTGTTGCTTGTTTGTTTATTTTGAAGTCAAGTGTGATATTTAGGTTCATGGTGCCTGTTTAAAAACAGAGTTAAACTAAAGACTCCAGTTTTCCTCTCACTTATAGTGAGGTACATCAGGAGTAGTGAGCAGAGTTACACTGGTGCAAGTGAAAGAGGAGTCAGGCCCAAGAGACCTAGGGAGAAATCCTGGCCCCACTGACATGAATGGCAAAACTCTTCTTGACTTCACTGAGGCCGGGATTCCATTCTTGATCTTGTATACGGTACTTCACTGGGAGTCAGGCCTGAGTACAGCCAACAAGTTTTGGATCCAGGAACTTCAATCAGATTTTTTAAACATCAGCACAAGTAGCTTTAAAAAAAGAAAATTGGAAGCTTGACTTGAACCTCTTACATGTTACTAATAAGTGGGGAGTGTTTGCCTTTGTACGCTCCACTGATAAGGAGGATTTTATTGTAATTCTCAATTTATTTTGGTATTTTCTTTTTTCTCTTGGTGTGTGTGGCCCTAGACAGAAATTTATGGCAGAGGCCGACCTCCTTTACAATCCTCACAAAGCTTTCTAACTTTGGAGCATTTGTCTGCTCTCTCCCAGGATAAACACCTGCAGTAAACTCCCCGAGAAACCTGGATAGATAGGAGATTAATGTGGCTGTAATAGTGGAGCAGTGTTTTCAGCATTATGCCCGCTCCCCAGGTAGATGGGTCTTTTCCGAGATGATACCAATTATTTATTGCCGAAACATCTGTTGATAACTGCAGCTGCCCTTGTTAAACAAAGCATATCATGGGGTCATAGACTATAGGGACCTAAAATCCTACCGCATGCTAGTTTTAAACCATTCACCAATACCCCCTGAAATCCATGGGTTACCGTCTTCTTCAATGTTTCATCGTGCCGTTGAAAATACTTTGTAAACACTGTGCTGCCCTTCCCCGTGTGCTTTGAAGTATTATTTCATCTTCATCGGTAATTTATATTCCAGTGCTATTGTACTGTGGGGAAAAAAGGGAAAACCTTTTTTGTTTTCCATTTAATTGTAGATCGACTGACATTTTGACCTGTATTATTAGTATTAGTCAGGAAAAGGGATTTTTTTCCTCCTTCTCCTCCCCCCCCCTTTTTTTTAATTTTAAATAAAATTTCAAGGCAGAGCAAGAGCTCTTTGAATCAAAGGCTGGAGGGGGGGAGACGAATGAGGCTGAAAAGGAATGTTTACAGTTTGATGAGGAAAGATAAAAGTCTGAACAACTTTTTCTTTTTTAATGTGGAGGGCAAAGAGATCATTAAATTCTTTGAAAGAAAAATAAGCCTTCGTAGATATTGAGGAAAACCTTTTAACAATTTTCATCTGCATTTATTCTAAATTATTAAGTTTAGAATAAGTTCTTAAATTTAATGAACTAAGGTTTGTAAAGTACTTTGAGATCTTGAATGAAAGGTGCTTTATTACCATAGAGCGTTGTTGCTATTACGAAGCGCCAGATTTTGATACCCTTACTCATGTTGTGTAATGACTTACGTGGTGAATAGTTTGTTGATTTCTTGGTTCTACCCAAAGGGAGTAAGTGTATTGGAATTTGGTCCTCAGCATTTGGCTTATTCTCACATTTTTAAAACTGGTGTATCAGTTCCTGGCTGCTGCATCTGTAGGAGGCACAAAGAGTTTGTCTGACCTCTCAAGGTGAGATGGCTTACATCATCCTTTTAAACTGCTCCACTTCGTATTTGTTTCGGAATTTTTGCTTTTCCAATATGACTAAAAGATTATTTCCCTCCCCCATGTTTTTTTGGGGTTTTTTTAAGTCCTATTTAGGCCAAATTCAATGGGAATCTCCCCTGCATCTCTTAGAAATGTCTTCTGATGAAAATTCACAGGCATATCCAAATGACCATCCCAATTTAACTGGCTCAATAAAGCTTTTCTCACATTTTTTAAACAGACAAACAGGTTTTTAAAGGAGTGGTCAGCTAAAAGTGAGCATATTCCCCAGCTAGCTACAGCGGACCTCATTCTGCAGGCTTCTTCAGCCAAAATTCCCATGAAGGGGGTATTTGAGCTGAGTAGAGACTTCAGGATGGAGCTCTCTATTTGTATCTAAAGCCAAAAAAATGTTCCAGTTGTCAGTGAGATCCTAATGCTTCCAAACCCCAAACATTTGGAAGCATCAGGATTTTTGTTTTACTCATAAGACTGCTTTTGTTTTCCTTTGTCAGACCATGGTAGCAAACTTAAATCTGGAAGGATTATGCCCTCTCCATAAGAAAACCACACACACCTGCAGGACTAAGACAGGACTCCTGGCCCTTCAGTTCCAAAACCTGAGGCTTCTGCTGCTTATATTAGCCCTCTGAATGATCTCTGTTAGCTGTAAGCTATCAAAATGTCCCTATGTTCTGCTTCCAGCCTATAGAGGGCAACATGCACACACACACACACACACGTATGTGAGTAGTTTCATTGTGGGACAACTTTATGCTCATGAGCAGTCATCTTGTGAGACTACTCATGTGATTTAGTGATTTACTGGATTAGGGCCATACCCTGCGCTTACTGAAGTAAATGACAAAAATCTCCCATGAGATTAATGGGAGCAGGATTGCACCTTGTTATATTAATTGTTGTATTTATTATATTAAATATTTGTAATGATCATGGACCAGGATCCTATTGTTCTGGGTGCTGTACAAAGACAGAACAAAAAGATAGTCCCTGCCCCCGAGGAGCATGAGGGCAAATGGGTACAGATAGACAAGGAAATACTGAGACAATACTGGTCAGCATAATGGGCAGTGGTCTCATCAGCAGCCTAGCCATTGACAAGTTTTTTGTAGGCATCAGGGCAAAGAAGAGTTTCTCTAAACCATCCACAAGAATCATTAATAACTTTGCTTACTGAAAATCTGTTTTCTTTTTCAAATGTAGCCAGCATATGAGCTTTCAAGGAGATTTAACTACATGGAAAGCTGGAAGGGGTAAGAGCAAGCCAGTTTTGACTAGAGGGAGACCAGCATTAAACAGAAGTCAATTTCAAGTAATGATCATTCTTTCTTATTATTAGAGTAGTATCAAGGGACCAGCCAAGATTGGGTCCACACATGGTGCTAGGCCCTGTACACACAAGTAGACAGTCCCTGCCCCAAAGAGCTTGCAGGTTAAATAGACAGGTGAGGGCAAGTGGTAAAACTCACAAGCAGAGTGAACAATGTGAAACAATATTTAATGACTGTTAACTAAAAATACGTTTTCTGCCAGGTTTGAAGAAGATATGTTAATTTATTTCTGTGTCCTCACAGTAAATGCGGCAATTTTCAGACCAAAACAATTTTCCAAGGCAAAGTTATTGGGAGACTGTGGGGAGGGAGTCTAAAATAAGCTATTGTAATGGGAACTAGTTGAACCTTAACTTCAGGAAAGTTTATTCAGTCCTTACGTGGGCAAAATTCCATGAAGTTAATGGGAATATTCAAGTCAATGGGAATTGTGCCGTAATGAGGACTGAATAAGCTTTCCTAATGACTTGACCTAATGAAATGTTTAGAGGCTAACATTAGAGAAACAGTCCTGATTAAGATGTCACAGGTGTGCTTGACACTTTAGAGATGGGAACCTTTGAAACAGCAGGAAAGAGGGGGAGCTGAGTATTTAGCTTTCTCCTTTTTGTACCTGTTGGTAAGGTAACAAAGAGCATTATAATCTAAAGCCCTAACTCTTGGCCCTGGGCCTTTAGCTGTCCAGGCTGACCTTTTGCTACCTGACTTACGTTATAAGATCTCCCTTAGGTGATCCAAGTGTAAGGGAGAGTCAGGTAACTGAGAACTGTAGTTTTGTTTCTGTCTGGTGCTGAGGAAGGAATTCATGCCATTATAGGCTCCCTTTCATTTCTACTGATGCCTACATCCCTAGCATCCCAGGTCTTTCTTTTTTTAATTGAGAAATATCACAGAACAGCTTTTATAAGCATCAGAGAATGCCAGCTCTCTCATTCTAATCCAGAATTCGCAGTGCTCAGGAAACTGAAATGCATACAAAACCAAAACTTCCCATCTGATCTGTTGGATCAAAGAACAGTTTACCTGTTGGATCCTGTGGTAAATTAGCCAAGGGTACTTGTGATAATGCTGAAAACATCTAGCCCTGTCTGGTAAATTGCCACAGTATATCTGTCTATTAGTCTGAGTGACCAATGACCATTTTAAAGTATTTAAAGAGAGACAAGGTGGGTGAGGTAGTATCTTTTATTGGACCAACTTCTGTTGGTGAAAGAGACAAGCTTTTCAGCTACACAGACTGAAGAAAAGCTCTGTGGAGCTCAAAAACTAGTCTCTTTCACCAACTGAAGTTGGTCTAATAAAAGGTATTACTTCACCCACCTTCTCTCTCTAATATCCTGGAGCCAACATAGTTACAACCACACTGTAGGAAACATTTTAAAGGTATGATATCTTGTTTACCTTGAGGGATATAAATTAACCCTGTTAATTGCCAGTTTTCAAACAATAGTATGGCAGTATCTTCAAGCCCTGGTGAGTCACAAAACATTACATCTTAAAATCACATTATTCTGACTACCAGAATGCATTTTGCCTCCACCTTCAACTTGGACTGGATTTTAATGGCTCATATCTCGAGAATTGTTAGACCAGGTAGTCGAGGGAATTATAAATTCTGATCATAAAGCACCATTGAAATAAATGATTGCTTTGCCAGTGACTTCAGTGGGCATCCATCTTATATATTTAAATACCCCCCTTTACTGGATTTAGCCTCACAACACCCTGTGAGATAGGGAAGTAGTATTGTCCCCATTTTACAAATGGGGAATTGTGGGACAGAGAGACCATGGCCCAGATCCTCAAAGATATTGAGGTGCCTATTTCCCATTGATTTAAATTGGAGTTAGGTGATCAAATATCTTTGAGGATCTAGACCTAAGTGACCTGTCCAAGGTCACACCAGCAGTCTGTGGTAGAGTAGGGAATCAAACTTGGCTCTCTTTAGTCCCAGGCTAGTGCCCTAACCACGGGACTAACTTTCCTCTCCTAGCAGGCAGAAACTTAGCACTTGCATAGCAGTTTACATTTTCCAAGTGCTCCCTGTACTTAGTAACTATCTTCCCAGGTGAATGCCCATATGGTGAATGCCCAAATGGACTCAAGCTTTTGTTTTCCTGATTCTGACATCCTCAGAATTCCTCAATGGCAACATAGCCTCAGAGATTCACAAGTGAATATTTATCCATGTGTTGTCATGTGTATGAAGTCTACGTGCTGTTAAAGCGTAGAGCAGGAAATGAAAAATATATAGTAAATGTAATTGCCAGAGAATTAAGCTGAAAAGAGAGAGTGAGTTTTTGATTCTTGAAAGCTGTAACTGTTCAGAACTTTGTTCTCATATGGTGAAGGAAGACATTTACTCAAAAAATAAAGCTGTTCCAGGGCTTTTAAATTCCTTTGTATCTGGGGCTACTAGTAACAGGCCCAATCAATCAATGGGAAAACTCTCAATGACCTCAGAAGGGAGTTGGTTAGGGCTTGTATCAGCAGACCCAGAAGTTACATAAGAAGTGAGGTAGTGGTGTCTACCAGTTTGATCAGGGAACTAGATGTCCGGAATCATGTGTTCTATTCCAGACTCTGCCACTGATTTGCTATATGACTAGGGCAAGTCATTTAACCATTCTTTGCTTCAGTTTACCCATATGTAAAATGGGTGTTAGAGAACATAGCAACCTCACAGAGATACTGTGAGGTTTAATTCATTAGTGTTTGTAGAGGGCTATAAGATTGGCAGATAAAGGAACTATACAGAAATGCAAACTATATTATTCTACAGTTAGATTGTTAACAAAGATTGACAGAGAAACCCAGTGCAATGCCACAGGGTTAACAATTCCCAGCAGATCCAGTCTCCGCTAGAGAAGATGGGCTTTGCTAACAGTGCATTAATCAAGTCCTTCAATGCCATATCCTTCAATGCTTTGGCCCTTCGTTGATTGATTGGCCCACAGCTGATATAGATGGATGGAAGAAATATAAACAAGTAATAGGCAATTTCTTAGGATTTATATACATAGATGAGATGTAAATTGTGTGTCAATTTAGGAAAAGATCTAGGAGATATAACTGAAGCCACTGGAAATATGCACCATGAAAATTCCTTCCTGATGCATGCATTTGGGATCTCCCTGAAGAATTTAAATGTTCACTAACAAAATAAATGAAAGCTGAAGTGTTCATACATGAGTGCCTACAGTTAGGCACATAGTTCCCTAGTTAGGCACCTAGATGAATGCAGGATGAGTTAATGGTGCTCAGTATCTTTGAAAATTAAGCCGTTTATTAGCTGCCTAAGTTTCTACCCCTGTTAGTTGCAAAGGCATCTTTCCCAATGTGAACTTTCCTGAGTCTGCAGACAGACACTCATTTCATGGAATGCTTATCTATGTGTTCGTTGCTTTATAAATAGACAGACAGGTGTGAACCAGTATTTCATTTATTTGTGCTTTTAATTCCTGTTAAATCAGTCATCACATTAAGGGTTCCCCAATCTTCTTCACCTCCTCCTCCTCATTCATTACTACACCAGGAATATCCATTTTACACAGTTCCTGCCAGGTCTAGTGCCAGATGGCTCTGGTTCTGAATTTGTGTCCTGTCTTGGGAACAGCTGCCATTGTCAGTGCAAAGAAGGTGTCATGGCTTTGAACCCAAAGCTGGGACCCAAACTTGAAGCTGTATGTGGGGCGGAGCTGTAGCACTAATGCAAGAAACCATGAAAACAGCACACACTTCCACTCGCTGCTGTTAAGCAAAAGCCCTTCACTTTCAGTAAAGGCTCTTTTGCATTTTTCCCAATCAACCATGTATAGAAATCTCATGCAAACTTAATTCCGTCACCACCTGACTCCGCTTCCCAGCCATGAGGTTCCTCTTTGTATCATAAACTCAATTAGACATATGCATTTCACTTCATGGAAACAGATGTTGAAACAAAGTGTGTATTTATTTCTCTCTCCCTTTCTCCCCCTAGATCTAGACACATACAGACACTCTCTAAAATGATAACAATAGGAAATATAGTAAATGAGAGAGCTCCCAATAAAGAACAAAGGGGCTTAAGTGTCCATGTATGAGCAGCAGATCTGAATTTCTGATTGCTCTCAGCTAGGCAGTTACACCTTTGAAGTCAGTGGAGTTGCTCTGGGTTTATAATGGTGCTATGGAGAGCAGAATTGGGTCCTCTGTCTCAGTTTGTTTAAAAGTAGTTTCGAGAGTTTCTTTGTACATGTTTTTGTGTATGTACCCAGCATGGCAGTTATCCAGCACTATCTTTGGATGCTAAGGAATTTTAAAGCCATGCTATTTGGCAACAAATGAAAGAAGTGAGTATTAATTTCTCAGTGTACTGGTAGAAACACAGGAACTTAATTACAAGGACTGACACCAAACTACGTTGCTATGTGCCACACAGCATGCAACCGTTCCTTTTTTTTTTTTTAAATTGTGGAGATTCTCCCCCGGGCTTGACTTTTCTACATTTTGAGTCCATTTGGTTTTGGAGAGAGACACAAGAGCCTTCAGCTTCGAGCAGAGAGTTAAATTATGCAGCTGCAAGGCTGCCAGGCCCTCCAGAATAGGATGCTTCGTTTAGATTTTTCACAATGCTATTGAAGTGCTTATTTTCCTCCTGAAGAGACACAAACAGATGCAAACTTCTGTAAACACTTTAGAAATGAATTCAGTGAGTTTGGCCTCTCAGCAGTGCTCAATAGCTGACAGAAAAATGTCTAATTAGTGCAAGTGGAAATAATAGGGCCACTTGGATTCCTTCCATCCTCCTCCAAGTCTACTTTTCCTAGGAACTCAAAGGCCCTTTTGTTTGGTAGGTCACCCTCTCTCAGGCTTTTGTGCTCCAATCTATTAAGGGAAGAAGGGGAGAAAAAATAGATTAGGCAATGCTCTGTGCTTAAATATATGGTGTGTTCATGAGCATTTAGAATGGGTAGTTTGCAGGGTCAGTTTACAGGTGCTTAAAGAGAGGGATTCCTCCATTGTGGACAGGCAGAAGTAGAGCATGTGCAGGCAGGGAGTGGGGAATCCCTTTCAAGTGCCATCCTTTCAGCAAACACCACTCTCTGGATCAGGAAAAAGTTAAACAAACAAAAAAAAAAAAATACCAGAACACCACCTTGAAGTGTGGAAAAGCTGGGAGATAGCAAATATGCTGCTATTGATTGGTACCATCATCATATCCTATCCAAACCATCCCTGCCTTGCTTTCTTCATCACCTGAGAGTTACATAGCAAGCTGTGCATTTAAAAACTGGACAGAATAGTAAGAACCCCTCTGAGCCTGATCCTGATCTCAGTTGCATCAGTATAAATCGAGAGTCTCTCTGTTGATGTCATGGAGCTAACCTGGTATAAAAACCCATATGAAAGGAAAATCAGGCTCAGTGGCACAGATTCTCAAAGGTAGTTAGGCGCCTAACTCTCATTAGGTACATGTACACTTAAGGTGGCGTGTAGCAGACAGACACTGCCCAGCCAGCTAGCGCAGCTATAAATAGCAGTGTAGATGGGGAGAGAGAGCTTAGGCGAGTAGAGTAGCATGCCCTACATGCAGGAATCCTAGGGTATATTCTCTGCACACCCAAGCAGTGCCTCTCATGTCTACAGTGCTGTTTTTAGCAATGGAGTGTCCCACTGCCAGGGCCATGGTGAAAGGCTCCAGCAGTGAGGAAAGGCTCTAGCAGGGGGCCTTTCCCTGCTGGAGCTTTTCTCTGCCAGAGCCTTTCCCCCCTGGCTTACTCCCTGCCACAGCCTGTTCTTGCTGGGGAGCTGCTGGAGTTTTCCCTGCTTCTGGAGCCTCTCATTGTGGGGTACAGCTATGCACCAGAGTGACAAGTGTCGACGCAGCCAACCTTTCACTGTGGCGGATACTAGCTACATGTATGGTCTTCTCCTTTACACATTGTTATAAGTGTAGACATAGCCATTGAGTTGGGTGCCTAAATACCTTTGAGGATTTGGGCCTATGTGCCTACAAGGAGAGCTAATGAGCGAGGGAAATGTTATAAGCCGAGTACAAACATTGAGCTAGCTGCCTAACCTTTTTATTTGAAATTTTGCTGGTGATTCAGATAAAGTTCTCTCTTCAGTCGCGCAGTATCTGATAGGGCTTTGGGGACTGATTCTGCTCTCACTCACCAGTTTTAACACCATTGATTTCAGTGGAGTTACTCCTGATTTACACTGGTGTGAGGGAGAGGAGAGTCAGGCCCTTTTTGGGAGACAGCTTGACATACTAGATTTTTCAAACACTCCTGGCTCTGCACTTTTCACTGTATAGAGAGCCCTTTACATCCAAGCATCTCAAAGTACCTGACAAAGCTGGGTAAGTAGCATTACTAGCCTCATTTTTACAAGGCGGGGTAATTGAGGGTTACAGGGAGGTTGTAGGCCAAAGACCTGGCTGGAAAGCATATTCTGTACCTGTGGAAGCACAGGAGGGATGGGTTCCCTGACTATACCATATTGCAATAGTCTCTTCTTGCTTCCTGAAGCAACCTGCGCTCCCTCTTCTCCCCTCTGTGAAGACAACTCTTTTCACTTTTCTCTTGCTTAAGACCAAGAGACAGTGTGACCCATGGGAATTCTATAGAATAGGATCCAGTTAAAAGACAGTTCAGACAAGAAGGAAGGGACAATAACTTCACACTCCTTTACATTCCTCCTACAACCTGTGCTCCCGGAGTGATTTTTTGAGATAGGAAAAGAGGCTTCTACCATGGTTTACTGGTCCTTCACTCTGCCCTGCTTCTCAGATAACAATAAGCATGTAATGTACACGTTTCAGTGAAATGATCATTGGATGCTACTCTCCCCATCACAAGACAAACCCTCAAAGGAGGTATGAAATTCCTAATTTGAGCTTGTGGAGCTCTTTTCCTCATTGCCCCATTGGAGGGAAGGGGGGTGGGGGCGGGGACTGATCCTCCAACTCCCCTGGAAAGGGCAAAGTGTTTGGGCCCTAGACTGGCAGATGTCCCAAGATCTGCGTGGCTCTCTAGACACCCACAGAGGCTCTGTGCATCCACACTGCTACCCTGCTGGCCTCCCTTCCCCCTAACAGCATGCTCCTTCAGGAACTCTGGCTGATTCCTCATGCCAGTGAGAAGGATCAGCCGCAGAGGGGACTCCAAGGGAGTTAATACTGCTTTAAAAATCATTAAAGGTGACCTGCAAAGGAAAAAACATTGGACTTCTGCCCTGTTTGCTTCTTTGTGATGTATAAAGGAGTGTTTGATCTTGCAATCTTAATGTTGCATTAATGCCAGTTATTTATATTTAAGGCTGATCCGGCAGAGAGCTGATTGCCTCCTGAGAGGCCATAATTTCCTGTGGGACTTTTAGGGGAAAAAAGGAAAAGAAACTCTGGAGGTAACACTCACAGCTCCCATTTAAGCTAATGGGAACTCCAGCAGCTCAGCAACACTAAAAATCAGGCCACTCATTTGGATAATATTTAAATATTTACACATATGTAAATAAGTGGCCCGAGGCACTCAAGGCACTTTGTTTTCATCTTCACCTCTCTGTGCCTCAGTTTCCCAATTGCAAAATAGGACTAATGGTACTTACCCACCTATGTAAATTCCTTGAAGATTTATGGATAACAACTGCCGCACAAACTAGATGCGGAGCTCTTGCAGCTCTCAGTGACATCAGATGGAAATTGGGAGGGTGCTGGGTACTTCTCCAGGTCAAGCAGTGTAAGAGCTAGACATTACCATTATAACTCTTAATTGGTTTGTTGTTCATTTAAATTTATTTACAAAGCACTTAACTGCCATTCTAGGAGCAGTATAACAATTAAAAAGACAAAATAGGGACAAAATCCACATTACAAACCCATAAAACAAACTACCCAACCAGAAGCTTGCATGCTAAAAAATAAATAAATCACAAAATAGACAGAAATAATATTTATAATACTCATAAACTTTATTTAATCACTATCACCCTTACCAAAAGCCCAGGAACAAAATAATTGCAAGCAGATTGAGAAATGCATACAGTATTTTATCAACCAGCAGATATTTGTTTTTCCTAATGTCTATTTCTTCAATCTCTGTAAAATTGTGTGACTGTCTGATAGCAAATAAGGAAGACTATTTGACTGAAAATCTGGTCTAGTGCATAGTGTTGTGTAAGCATCACTATTCCGCAAAGAGTTATTAAGCTTGAGTATTTTCTGTAAACACTTAACTGAACTTCTTTTACCTCTCCTGTTTCTGCCTGGCTGTCTCCTGTTTTGGGTGTTCTTTTCAGGTTTATTTGAAAGCCTCCATCATGGTCAAGGACTGTGCAACAGCAGCTGCTATTGTGTTCCTGATTGACCGATTCCTATATTGGGTGGATGCCTCCAGCAAACTTCTTCGGATTGCCAAAGGCCTGCACAAGTTGCAGCCAGCCACACCAATAGCCCCTCAGGTGGTTATTCGCCTAGCTCGCATCTCTGTAAATTCAGGTAACAAAACTCTTGTTAAGCGCTGTCTTGCTCTCTCTCTCCATTTTCTCAGCTCAGTTCTAATTAGGAGCTACTTGACTTTCAAGAGGATACTTTGTCCTATTCTGGGGATGACATTCCTATGATCCCAGTGCCATCTTTTCAAACCTAGATCCCACCCCCCTGCCTCCCTCCCACCTCCTCTTGCCAGCACAAAGGGCCTGGCATAAAGGGTTTCAGAGCCAAAAGCAGTAGAGAAAATTGTGAAAGGGTGTGGAAAATACTAATTGGAGCTTTTGTTCCTTAACAAATCTGGCCTGCTGGTTTCAAACAGGGGTATCTGAATTGCTATACTTCTGACCAAGAGCCTTTAAAAAGTAGATTAGAATACTGGCATTTTCTCTGCACTGTCCCAGCCGCTTTTTCAGTAGGGCCACTTGACTATACAAACAATGCAGCTGACAGACCCACTAATGTAAATTGGTACTTTTTTTTCCATCACTCTTGGAGCGTGGATGGTACCTGGATGGCTTTTAAAGTATCTTCCCGTTATTTCAGGACCAAAGGTAAAAGGAGAAGCTGACTGAATCTAGCCTGGTTTTAACAACTCAATTTAAATTTCATTATATATTTTTTTTTGTAAAATAATTACAAGAGAAACTATAATTTACCTTTCATATTTCTTATTTCTATCTATGTGTTTCTAATGCTCCCCTTGCTGTGGTGTCTAAGCACCAGAATATTCATACTTAGGGCTGGTGCTGCAAACATATCACTCTAACCACATGAGCAGTTCTGTTGACTTCGGTTGGACTGCTTGTGGAGCCAAAGCTGCCTCAACGTGATAAGGGTGGCAAAACAAGGCCTCACGGCATCTCTCTCAGCATTCAAACCTGCCAGTGTGTGACCCAGGCCATTGAAACGGGTGCTGAGATGTGGAACACCTGTGTTTTGTTGAACGCTGTGCTGTCATTGGCAGCTTTTACTGGTTTTTTCCCTGTAAACCCTGTGTTTAGGATGTTTCCTTGCTGCATGAATTCAATACCCACCTACCCAGTTCTTAAATCTGTTACTGAGGAGGGGTAGTTGTCCCAGGTTGCTCAGAGGACTGAGTGGGTTTGGGAAGAAGGTGCCTGCCTGGGTTTGTTGGGGACATCATGGGGAGAGGGATTTAGGGAGAAGGGATGGTCCCTGGCCAGGCTGCTCTCAGTACAGTTCAGGCCAGGCCATGCATTTCCCCAGTTTAGCTTTCCTCACCTCCTCTAAAATTAAATCTGTCCTATCGCCCTACCTCTCTGCAGCACACCATAGCTGCTGCCCCTGCTCCTCTCTAGCCCTTCTCTCTAACAAACAGAGGGGGGAGCCCAGGGAGCAGGTGGGACAACTACATTTTTTGCAAGAGAGAGTGTAGAAGGGCGTGGAGCCGCTCAGCCTGCGAAGAGACCAGCAGCTCAGGGCCTGTTCCCCCATGTTCCCCATTCTCTTCTTTGAATGATGTAGCAGCCTAACCTCCTCACCCCTCCTCGGTCCGAAACCACCTCTCTGTGCTTTTGATCAATCCCCGGGAGCAGCTCCCTATTCCTTGAAGAGGGGTAGAGGGTATCAGGGAACCATAGCTGCTGGAGGACAGTCTCCTCCTTTCCTCCACTATCTGCCACTGTTTCCTGTCCTCGGAGGACAGCACTTCAGGGTGGGGGCAGAGGCAGCGTGGATGGCACAGTGGAGAGCTCAGCCTGTTCAGCACAGCCCTACGTTATGGGAAGGGTGGAGCACCACAGGCAAGCTGAGGCCTTTTAACAAGTTCAGCATACTACCCTCATTATGCCCAGCCAGCCCAGCCGAGTGGCCCATGAGGAGGGCACAGCCATGGCACCCGCCTACTCCTGGCCCTCCTTTAGGTGCCGGCCCCCTGTAGGGAGCATCTCAGAAGCAGCTCTGTGTAAGGTGCATTTTTCCCTCCCCACAGCTGGGTGGCTGTGTAGGGGCAAGATCTGCATGATTGTAAGTAATATTGTAATATCTAGGGTACTGGAAGGAATGAGGCAAGGCCCATAACTCTGCTAGGGGTTGTTGTTTCTGTTAACAAATATTTTATTTATTTATTAGCCCAATTCTACAAACACATTGTACTGAGCATATCACATGAATACAATGGGACTATTCGCAGCAGTAGTTCTGCACTCCAGTGTTGGCAGGATGGAGCTGTAGAGCAGGGGTTCTCAGACTGTGGGTCGGGACCCCAAAGTGGGTCACGACCCCGTTTTAATGGGGTCGCCAGGGCTGGCGTTAGACTTGCTGGGGCCCAGGGCCGAAGCCCGAGGGTTTCAGCCCTGAGTGGTGGGGCTCAGGCTTCGGCTTCAGCCCTGGGCGGCAGGACTGAGGTTACTGGGCCCCCCGCCCAGGGCTGAAGCCCTTGGGCTTCAGCACTCCCCGGACTAGGGCGGTGGGGCTCAAGTGGCCTCAGGCTTTGGTCCCACCTCCTGGAGTTGTGTAGTAATTTTTGTTATCAGAAGAAGGTCTTGGTGCAATGAAGTTTGAGAACCGCTGCTGTAAAGTAATACATATTAACTTGGCATACAGGATTTTCTAAGTACAAAATAGTGCAAGTATCCTAGCTATAAAGTATCCTACTTTACCGTTTCTTCTGTGTTTCTGTGCATGCAAAATTGCATGTGGCGTTCAGTATACATACAGGTGTCCTTTATTTCCTGACCACTAGTTTAAGTCTAGCTGTGAGTGTTTAACAGCAGTCCTAATTTCAGTAATGTAGAATTAAAAACACTTAAACGTGAACAGTGAATGCATTAGAAAGATGGAGACTAACTAGAACAGACAGACTTTTATTCATGAATAATTCAATCCCGTCTATATTACATAATGCATTTTTATATTCATCTATCTTTTGGGGTTCTTTTTTCAGGAAAACTTTTAAAAGCCGAGTATATCCTAAGCAGCCTTATAAATGACAATGGAGCAACAGGTATGTCTAAGTCATCATTTTTGGCAAGTTTATATACTTTTTAGCTAATTGTATCACTTGCCACACTCACACAAACTTTAAATATTATCATTCACTGCACAAACCTTGATAAACTCCTGATTTTGCAATGACTTACACCCGGCATAATGCTTCCTACCAATATTAGTCAGAATTCAGTGGTGCTGCTAACAGTAGTAGCCTGATAAGAAATAATATTGATAACTAATATGTGCCTGCAGGATTGGGTCTTAAATTGTGATGTTCTCTTGCAGCTTGATCATGCATTCCTTGTGCACCAAAAACTCCCACAAAAGCCCCTTTGTTGTTCGTATTTATTTCCTTTTTAATTATTATTTTTAATGCCCAAAAATATGGTAGGCAAATTACATATTTCCCTTCTCTCTGCTTTTTACCATGAGAGAGAGAGATATGTGGGCAATGAAGCTTTCTCTTTTCACACTTCCCTAATTCATTCAGGGCCCATATTCTGCGAACCTTTACTTAGGTCGAGAAGTACCCTGCACCTTTGACTGCATCACTGACACCCTGCCTGCTAATTTCTCTCCCATGGGAGTTTTGTAACATTCTAAACCTCTGACCAGTTTCAAACAATTGACTGATTTTATTTTATTTTTAAATCAGATTGTCAGAGAAATGTTTCTCTTTCCTCCCAAAATCACTTGGGCTTTATGCACAAAATGAGGAATACTGTATCCTGTGCCAATAATAATTGTTTCACTATATAGTGACCATCAGAGCTAAAAATGCAGGATTTGTACCAATGGGGAAAAGAGAGTTCCAGCTTTCACAGCACTTGTTTCTAGTCTTGGAAAGGTCTGAAATATTGGACTTAAAAGTCGTAATATTCTTGTGCTATTTTAAAACGCTGTTAGAATTTTTATAAATAGTTATTTGTTAGCGTTACTCTCTCCCTCGGAGGTCTGTACAGTTGGCATCAGAGCTTGCTTTACAGGTGGAAGGATGTGCGGTATTGCCAACCCCAGGTGCTCAATAATCATGAGTCAGGCCCCAAAAATCATGAGATAGTTTTTAATTATACATTTTAGGTGCTTTTTCTTTGCCTTTTGGTTTCTGAGCCTTTATGATTCACTTGGGTCATGTTTTCAAGCTTTTCTCCACAACAATGAGGGCTAGAAACTTCCTTTTTTAAAATGAAAGATAAGTCTCTCAAACATCCACACAAGTCCAGGAGCTGGGATTGAAGAGACAGACCAAATATCACAAGACTTGGGATCAAGTTAGTGTGGGTTGACAGTGCTGAATATGAACAACATTGCCAGTTTTAAAACAATGCAAACCTCTGAGATAAGGTTATTTGCATGCTGTTCAGTGAGACTAATTGTTTTATCTAACCATAGTTTGTAATATTCATTCTTTAGTGATGTGTGTAAGTGTATGTCTTGTTTTTAATTATGCTTAGCAAACTTACTTATAAGTTAATAAAGTTTTGGGTGTGAACGTTCAATATGTATGAAAGATGCCATATAACTATCAGACAAAAATAATTAGATGCCTAATTATTATTTGTGTGATGAGAAAGCATTTTTTGGCACAGGCTAAAAGAATGTGTTATGCTGCCATTTATACATTACCACAAATATATTAATTAAATTAAGTAATCACGTCAGTTAATATTTGTGATATTTAAATATTATTTATTAATATTTAGCCACCCTTGCAAACCTCTGAAATCTTTAGAAGGGTATTCCATAAAAGTGCTAAATTTTATTATTATTAATATTAATATTATTTTATTGCTGTTGTTCTAGGGTATATCTAAAAACAATTGGTATGAAAGCTTTATACTGGTGTTTATCTCTCTGAGTTCTTTTACTGTTCTATCACCTGTGTATCTGAGTGCCTACAAGGTATCTAAAGCCCTAATTCGAAGCCCATTGAAATCATTGGAAAGACTCCAGTTGATTTCATTGAGATTTGGATCAGATTTTAAGGGCTCAGGAACCACCAATAGCTGTGTCACACTCCAGTGAGTTTTTAAACTCTCGTTTCAGGCGTGTGGCTGTATGACAAGGAAAGTGATAGGATTCTTGTTCAGTCAGTCTGTATACAGATCAGAGGACAGATTCTGCAAAAGCTTGGTAAGATCACACTCTGCAGCCAGACACTTTTCCATGCAGTGATTTCGATTTAAGCGTTAAAGTCGTTTCCCATGTTCACAACTTACTAAAAAGAAATTCTTGTGTTAAGTAAAGACTTGGCTTATCTAAATTTTTCCCCTGGTTTCTCTGACAGAGAAAGCCACAGAAAATTAGTTCTACTCACAACTGGCTGAGACAGAAAACACTTACAGCTAGCAAGAGCCCATTTATCAAACAAATGTAATTTACAAATTGTCAGTCTGTTGCTGAGACAACCAGAAGATAAGCACTCGCAAATGCAGTTTCTTTATTTTTAATATTAAAACTATTCCCCCTTTTTCAACATTCTTTCCTGAATGAAACCAGCCAATAGCTTACCCCCATAGAGCTGTCCTGAAAATTACCTGGGCAGAGGCAAGAAGTCCCCAGGTTGGTGGTGCAAAGAGCTGCTGTATGGAAGCTCTGCTCTTGGTAGGATGATAGCATAGCCAGCCTAATGCTATGCTATGCCTTCTGAGTGAATTTCCATTTTCATGACTGCTAATCTGCAAACCAAAGCAATATGAAATTAATAAATGTAATGCTGTAACTAAGTTGGAAA
The DNA here is from genome assembly GCF_028017835.1 of Emys orbicularis. Taxonomy (NCBI): domain Eukaryota; kingdom Metazoa; phylum Chordata; order Testudines; family Emydidae; genus Emys; species Emys orbicularis. The sequence continues at coordinate 29,288,489 of NC_088687.1, read as the reverse complement.
AGTGTCATAGAATGGTTTTATACAATCTTGAAATCTCACAGCTCAGGATAGGTGAAATAAACTCATCTGCTTTAAAGCAATATAGAGCAATGTTGTAACTTAAAGAAGCAGTCTGCTTATTGATCATTTCTCTGCTTTATTTCAGGAATGTGGTATGAGGCAGCGGAGCTGGTTTGGGCTTCAATTGTAGGCTATTTCAAACTGCCTCAGCCAGATAAAAAGGTTAGTGTTTTTTTCACCCTGAATACTCTTACTAATTCCACGTTGAGTCCAGAATCTATTGTGTTTCCCTCAGTCATATGTCCTGGTTTTATTCTTCCTGGATGTAATCAATTTCAGTCAAGGTTAATACGTGGGGCAGATGTTCTAGCTGAACGTTACACTACACTTGATTTATTTTTACATGCATGTGCTCGCACTTATTTTTAAACCAGCATGTCTTGAGCTTTGTTTTGTTTTCTGCAAAGAAATAAAGTGATCATTTTCATTCATTACCATCACCAGAAGTAAATGATCAAATGAGATGATGCAATGTAGTTCTCTGACTGAGTGACAGAGTAATACCAAGATGCAGCCATTATTATACTTTTAGGGAGGGGCCTTAACCATTTCATTGGAACCAAACATTCCTGAGCTTCAGGAGTGTTCAAATTCTGAACCAGGGTCTGAATATCTATCTATCTGGGTAGTTATATAGTCCCCATCATCAGAGTATCTGAGTGGCTTACAGTTTTTAATATATTCATCCTCATAACACCCCCATGAGGTAGAGAAATGCTATTATTCCCATTTTACAGATGGGGAACTGAGGCACAGAGGGGGTAAGTGACTTGCACAGAGTCACACAGGAAGTCTGTGGCAGAGCAGGGAATTGAAGCTTGGTTTACTCAGTCTTATGTTAGTGCCCTAACCATCATAGGTCCTACAACCATCCTTCATATATTTTGTTTTTAACTTTGCAAATAGCCCAGATCTTTATAACACCTCCATGCTTTAGAATATTTGGAATCTGGATCTGAATTGTGTAAACCAGTCCTATCCTTATAATGGACCAAACGAAAACTCCAGATCCCAAACTTCCTAAACTTAGTTGGTTAAAACTCTGGACCGAAGTTTTGCAGCTTGAACCTGTCTCATAAATATTTATATGAAAGCGGAGGTGTGCAGGGAATTGTACAGATATTTAAGAAGGCAAAGAGGCATCATGTAATAGAATGATTTAGCTGTACTAACTGCATCTTAAGGTAATCTGTTGTCTGGCATACTGTTTGGGAATAGTGAACAATTGTCCTGTTTTGGAAGGACACAAAAGGCAAATGCACCTATCTTCATGACATTACAAATTCTTGTGATTCACTGACCCCTATTTAAAATTGCAAATTCCAGTGCCCAGAGTTAAATAGTCATTAACTGGAGCACCTGCCTTTTTGTCAAAACCTGTTGGGTTTTTTTTAAGTGCTTCATAAAATAGATCAGGGCAACATTACCTCATCAATGGCTTGGTGCTCTATCAGCAGAACTGTACGTTGATTGCATTTGATATGTCGCTTGTCTAGACAATTTTTCCTCGTGCCTCGCAAATAGTTTGAGAGATACCGATCAGTTCTAAATTATTGGTGTGCAGAAAAAGTTAGTAGAGTGTTAAAACTGAGCCTAAACTGATTAAGAACCTGTTTTCAAAAATCTGTTTAGTCAGGATTTAATGTAGCATTTAGTCTGACGATATTCTTATGTTATGTCACATGATGCTGTGCTGTATTTGTCACACCTTAAAAGCTGACAGGCTGGAGGAAATAGGAAGGAAGAATGTAACAAAATTCCAATCCTCATTCAGATCCCTCCTAAAATACAAAGCTAGATCCGCAGTTGGTGTAAATCGATGCAGTTTAATTCAGTTTAGTGGAGCCATACAGACTTACACCAGCCCTCATTTTTTCCTCAATGCCCGCACATTTATAATAATCCAAGAAACAAAATCCGGCTAACTTGTTTCCTGCTCTAGATTTCCCCATGTGTCCTCTCTTCTCTGCGTGTCTTGTAGATGGCAAGGGACTGTCTTGTACAGCACCAGCAAAAATAGAAAATAAAATGGAAAAAACACTTATTTGTTTTTATTTTTCAGGGAATTGCTACATCACTGGGTATTTTGGCTGACATCTTTGTTTCCATGAGTGAGAAAGATTATAATAGTTTTAAAAACAACTCTCAAGTTGACCTGGTAAATATTCATGTATTAGAAGTCTCTTGCTGATCCTTATTTAGTTGCACCAAGCGCAGGCAAACTTCCTGCTCTTGTCCTTGCACTGAGTGCTTGGGGAAGCTCCACAACGCCAGCCAAAGTGTTTGTTATCTCACCTAGACACAAAGTGGGTGTCATTTCCCTCCAGGACAAATTAAATTAACACTGTGAACATTGTTAAGACCAAAATTAGACACATGTTAAACGTCCAACGTGATGGGAAAGGTGAATGGGGAGAGTCTCCGGGACACAGGAATTGGTACAGATCAGACCGTTGGTGTAGATGATCTAATATCTTGCTCTGGCAGTAGCCCAAGACTCATTAGAGTAGAAGCCTCTTATGGATGCAAAACCTGAGAGCATCTGCAAAACCCAGTGGATTCAACTAATCAAATTCTAAGGTCCATGCTCTATCCTGACTGAGTCCTGATCTTCACTGAAATCAATGGCAATTTGCCTGAGTAATTATTGTGTTTTAACTTATTAAAGATCTCAGGATTCGACCCATAGGGAGTGGATGGTGTTCAATGCATCTCAGGATTTGTCCTATAATGAAGTCATTTATTTCACATAACAATTTGAGAGGAGAAGTCAGTTTCCCTCTGTACTAGAAGTGCAATCTGAACATAGCATTGCATCGAAACAAACTGGGACTTTCATTTTCTTCCACCGTGTGCCAAGTCCTGTGGTCCTAAATCAGCCCTTGCTCAGACAAAATTCCTGTTGAACTACGTTAATGTAAACAGTAAGGCTGCACAGTTAGAAGAAATCAGGATATGTAGAAGTTAAGGTTCCCAGGGCAATTTAATTCATGTGCATTGTCTATATTTAGTATCTTCCCGTTTTCTGGTTAGATATGTAACTTAATTTCTGTTTGACATAAAATGACTACTATAAAATCCATGGCCAATTTAATGTAGTTATAGGAATCCTCAATTTACCGCTTTATTTTAACAATCAAGCTGTAGCATTTCATTACATAAAGTCAAATTATGACTCATGTTCTCGGCAGATGCAGCTGGGCTCTGCAGTCAGATCAGTCCCACTGCTTTCAAAGGAACTAGGCTGGGTTACACCAGTGTAACTGAGCCCAGACGCTCCCCTTTTATTTCCAACTATTTCCCACCACACTACTATGACCCTCATTATACAGTCAAGTCTTTGTGGGTATGTCTACACTGCAATGGAAGCCCAAGATTCAAACTCAGGCTCAAGCCTAACCCCGCTTCCGTCCACACAAAAATCACTCTAACCTAGGGTTCAGACCCAGGACCCCAGGAGGGTGGAGGGTCTGAGCCTGAGTCAAGCTGCGACCCAGGATTCAAGCTCTATTGTTTTGCAATGTAGACACAGCCCTATTAGATCCATGCTCTGGGAGTCCACCAAAAGTATCCCATGAGCTGACTTTCTTTGTCCTCTGGACAGTCAAGTTTTCCCACACTGCAACACGAATAAAGGGCTAGAGCGGCCACATTTTGGGAGGGTGCTAGGAATTCTGGGATATGGGTGGTTAGGCTCAGGCCCGCTTAATGCAGGGTGGATGCTCCAGCCCCAGGTTGGGAGCCAGGGTTCAACAATTCCTAACCTAGGGTTATAAAGCCCTATGTTAACAAATCCAGGCTCTGCTAACTCAAGATCTACTAACCTTGGACTTACATTGCAGTGTTGACATACCCTATAACTGTTACTTGCCTTTTTCCACCACCAAAAATGTGACATTACAAAGATGACATAGTGTGTAAAGGAATTTTTATCCTGCTGTTTTAACAGAGCCTTCTCCAAGAGTTTGACCATCGCTTACTGTCAGCTGCTGAAGCCTGCAAGCTGGCAGCTGCCTTCAGCCAGTACACCCCGCTTTTTGTGCTCACAGCGGTGGTGAGTATGATTTCAGTTCATATCTGGGACTTGGGTAGGATGGTGCATCCCTCCCAGAACTCCTATCTAAAACCACAGAGGGAGAAAGACAGGCAGAAAGACAGATCCCCCAGAGTGATGATGCTTTGCAAGTTAATACCTCACCCCCCCTGCAACTCTAAGCAAATTTAGAATAAAGCATCATAATCAGAGATATGAGACAATCCTTACCTCATGTCCTAGAAATGCAGGAACGATCTGTAAGAGCTGGTATCTGTGCCTTGAAATGCATGAAGAAATAGCACTTTCTTCTTTTTATTTGGAACAGAATTCCAGATTTCTAATTCATTGACTTCTCATCCTTTTTCCTTTTCAGAATATCCGTGGCACATGCTTATTGTCCTATAGTTACTCCAGAGAATGTCCTCCAGAGAAGAGAAAGTTCTATTTGTCTGAAGCTAAGGAATCCTTTGAAATTGGTCTTCTCACCAAGAAAGAAAATGACCCTGTCACTAGCAGGCAGGAGCTTCATAGTTTTATTAAAGCAGCTTTCTGCCTTACAACAGTTCATCGGCAACTCTACGGGGAAAGCAAGAGACTCTGTGAGGTGAGACAGCTATGTAGCGAAGCCATGGAGAAACTGTACACTTACAGCACTTCACCTTTCACTGAGGATCAAGACAAAGAAACACTTGCCAAAGAGATCATGTCTTTGATCATGTCTGTCAAGGAGCATTTAGAAGTACAGAGCTTCCCTAATTCAGATGCCAGGTCTTATGTTCCTGATAGCTACAAAGGTGGAGTGGAAAAGCCTATCTTGCGTGGTGAAGTGAATTTTGAGAAAATCCTTGAAATGCATTCCCAGCATCATAGGTCAATAAGTGAAGTGTTTGAAAGTACTTGCAGGAGCCAGGAAACCAGGCACAGAGAAGCCAAAATGGGAGCTTGCATCACTGCCTTAAAAACTGAAACTAAAAATGTAGACACCATGTGTACCACCGAAGAAAAATTACACTGTGGCAAATACATTGCTAAAATCTCTGATTCACAAAACGCAAGAAGAAGCCGTGAGAGACTCAGTGGCCGAAGAAGATGGATTAGTTCTAATGTAATGAACGTCTCCCTTGAAGAAGAAATGGAGAGCAAGCCATTAGACAAAGTTACCAATGATGAAGATGGCATTTTCAGCCGTTTGCAAAGCAGGAGTCAAACCACTAGTTCTTTGAAGTCTTGGAGCAAGTTGTCAAAATCAAGTTCCTCTGCTAGCTGGGAGGAGCTAGATTGTAACGCTAGCAATAAACTGCCCAGAGATTGGCAACCAAGGGAAAAGGGCTCAGTGGATGAGCAGTGTTGCACTGCCTCAACCGAATCTACTGAGGAAAATGTTCAAGCTGGTAGCCTGCACTCATTGTCCTTCCAAACTCATCATCTTACTCTTCAAGAGCCACAGAGTGGCTGTTCAGGTCCTTCTCAGCATTCATTAAAGAAAAATATGCTCTTTGCTAATAGATTAGCAGGTGCGTCCTCAGCTTCCAGAGAAGGGCTCTTGCAGGGGACAGAACCTGAAAGGGATGCCTCAAAACAGAACGCAGGGGATGCCAATAGTATAGACTTCAGGAATAATGCTATTTCTTTCATGGACTTAAAGGGTGCCCATTGTTCTGGTCCCAACAAACCTGAGAGGGAGACGATTTCCTCTTCCTTGGCAGAATTAGAATCCTTTGAAATGATTGAGTCCAGAACCAAGGACAGCAATAGAGACTTCAGTGTTATTCGCAGCCCTACTCAGCGCAGCATAGTGGAAGGAAATGTAATAGTTGCTGAAAGGTATAAAAGAATCAGAGAGCCATTATCTATAAATAATTATGTGTGGATTGACCCGGAAGGAGATACTGTAGACAATACAGAGGATCTGCCAATTGAGCCTCATGTACCTATAGGTAAGGTAGCTACTACGACATCTATAAGCAACAAGCCAGAAATAGCAAGTGATTCCTTTGTATGTAACTGGATTAATAAATCTTCTGCTGAAATGGCTGGAAATGGGTCTTTTGAAATGCCTGAAGTCGACACCCAGTCCGATACAGAAGATGAATGGGAGTTTGCTTTCAGCAATAGCAGGAGCTCAGTAAACAACTCTCCTGCCATGAATGCTCCAAGGCCTCAACTTAGCCACGGGGTTGGGATCAGAGTTTCACCATCAGGGAGGGAGAAGCCAGAAGCTGACAGCTTCAATGACTGTGCTACCACAGAGGAAGATGAAGCGGAAAAGTACAGGAACATTCTGAACAGCAGCCACAGCTCAAGCTCCTCTCTGAAATCATGGTACAAATCAGCTCAGTTTTCCAGCAGTTTCTCTGAACTAGAGAGTCCATCTTTTCTGAACTCCAGTGGGAGCTCTTTTGTCTTTGTGCCTGGGAGAACCAAAGAACAAATCCTAAAAGCTCGCTTTCTAGAGGATGCTGACTATGAGAAGCTCTTGTCAGGTGTTGAGCATAACTGGCTAGTGCAGAGACTGGAGACTACTGGAATATTTAAGGCTAGACAACTCCACAAAGCATACTGTAAGTAACATCTCCCCTGTGTGTATATGTTCTGTGCCATTGTGGTCCCAAACATAGCTATAAGGAGGCCAGAGCTAACCTTTGAAGGATTTTGTACTACATGCAGGCCAGCACTCTTACTATGATGATGAACAAGGTATAAAACCCTCAAAGATAGATAGAAGCAGCAGATAGAATCTAGGGTCTGATCTTGCAATTCTTATTCATATGTGTTTGTGCATTGCCCGTATAATTCAGAGGTTAGAGCATCGCCCTTGTAAACTGAGAGTCACATGTTTGATTCTCATTTTGCCTTATGCCAATAATTTAGAAGAGAGTAGAGTAGGGACTGGTCCTTTCTGGTCTTAAACATCTATGAAACTATGTATGAGTAAAGGCTGCAGAATCAGGTCTGTACTACTTACTAGGATCATACAGATCTCAAGGGTCTGGATATTTTTAGGCCCTCTTCATTTTTCACAATATTTAGATTTAAATAAAAAAAGAGCCAAGCCAGGGCAGAACAACATTTTGGCTTAGTTTGCTATTTTGCTTAATATCACATCCAGTTTTTTCCTTTCATCTGTTAACCAAACCAAGTCAGACTGTACCTGCTACCAGAATCTCTCAATTATTTTTAATTTGTCTTAAGGTCCTTGTGAGTTTTATATTTTGTTCATTTCAATAAAACTCTGTTCTCAATCTGTGAGTCTAGGAGCTCTGTCTGCTAGCTCACAAAGTTAATAAACAAGCACAACTGACGCGAAGCACTGGTTTAAAGTGTGGCTCTAATCTGAAGAGGGTAAGTTTTGATGAAACATTTTGATTGACCTGATCTGAAAAAAAAATTCAGAAGTTCAGTTTGTGAAAGTTGTTGAGATTTCAATTTGTGACGGGAAAATTATTTGAAATCTTGAAAATTCTTGTAGAATCATTTCCTGCCCAGCTCTAAGTGCCCTGGTCTATCTAGTACAGTATCCACTCTCTGACAGTGCTGGCACCAGATGCTTCAGGGGAAGATATAAGAACCCTGCAGTGGGCAAATGTGGGATGATCTGCCTCCACACGAAGGTCTCCTCCTAAGCCTAGCAGTAGATTGGTTTTAACCCTGAAGGTTTTATATCCCTTCCAAATTTGTGTTAACATTAACTAGTATAAGTCTAGATAGTCTTATCAGTATAAATGTCAGTGCCACACAATTTGGTGGTATTCAAGTTTATATATGTGCTAGAGGCTTATGACTGGCTCATAGCAGGGGCATTACAGAGCAGGAGTGAAATGCATTTGATTCTTCCTGTAGATATTTTGTGTTCTCTACTCGCTCTTAGTTTTTCTGCAGGATGCCCTTATCATTTAAATTTTTATTAGTGTACAAGACAGGTGCAGGAAAGCCCTGCTACCCCAAAGTAGCCCTACAGTGTTTCCTGCCAAAGCAATGCATTTTACCTAACTACCTTATACATTTCCACTTACGGCTGAGCTTCTTCAAAAGATGCTGTTTCAATACTGCACTGTAATAGGTGAGTGTGACAAGATAGCAGAGCTTTGAAACTTTGTCTGGGCATGGACATCAATCCCAACAGAAAAAATTAATAGCTCTTAGGTTTCATCCTTGGTTACTGGTATGGAACAACCTTGCTAAAGAAGCTGTCGGTTTCATTTGTGGGGGTTTTCTTTTGGTAGCTGCTCTTCTTCTGAAATACTCTAAGAAATCTGGGCTGTGGACAGGCCAGGAAACAGCTGTGTATATTGGAGACTACCTGAGCGTGGCGAAGGAAGGCAAACAAAGGAATGCATTTTGGATACACTTTCTGCATCAAGAAGAAACTTTGGGAAGGTATTGATCAAGCACAAATTGCTGAAGTGAAATTTTAATCAGGGCTAATTCTGCACACATAGGAACATAGCAATTGCCATACTGGATTAGACCCAAGGTCCAGTTAGTCCAGTGTCCTGACTCTAACAGTGGTCAGTACCAGGTGCTTCAGAAAAAGGTGCAAGAAACCCCACTGTTATAGGGGCGTTATGGGATAACCTGCTCCCAGGGAAAGTTTCTTCCTAATCTCCATTAGTTAAGAGCTGGCAAATATCCTGAAGCAAAAGGGTTTTATAGCCCTTCCAAAGCTCCTGGCTATTTGATCCTCACTATTATAGCTCTGGATATTCTTGTTACCCAGTTTGATTCTGAAGTTACGGTCTTTCCATAGGGACAGGTATTTAAAAAGAACCAATTGTTTCATTATTGTTTTCTATGTTATCCGACACTGTGTTACATTTACTGTCCATTTTCCTATTATGCCCTTGGGCTTGTCTACACACAAACCTGCACAGAAGTCAGTGAATGGATTTTATTTCACACCTTTTGTTGTTTCAAAGTCTCTCATTGTGGATTAAGAGTTTCCTATTTCTGATTTAAATATAATCCAGATACAGTAATCTTAATCTGAAACGAGAGTATCCACACACAGATTTGCATAAAATAGGAAAATAGTCAAATTAAAACCAATTTAGTGATTTCAGTGCAAGCTAGTATGTAAACAAGGCGCACAGTAGAGTGTGCAATATTGTTGTGTTTTAATACAAATGTGAGTAGAGGTTGCTCATGGGCACAAGATTAACTACCAAGTATTGACCTCTGCCTGAAGTGGAGGTCTTAAACTCCTTGCTGTGCTCAGTGTTGCAATGCCTAAGTCTGATTTTTTTCAAAAATGATTTAGACACGTGGGAGCCTAAATCCCATTTACAGTCAGATTTTGGCTCCCAAGTGTCTAAATCACTTTTGAAAGTAAGGTTTAGGCTCCTAAATCAGTTAGGCATTGCAATGCTGAGCGCAGCAACACCAAAATGGCTTTAAAAATCTGGGCCTAGCTGTCTTGTTCTCAAGAGGATAAGGAGAGAGGTGGGCGGGGCAGAGCATGGCATGTCTGAGAGATGGATAACATTTTATTCTGTGTAGTGGCTTTGTGAAATGGACACCTCTGCCTAAAAACTGGAATAAGTCCACCTGCTCACTTCACCTAGGCCACAGCACCTAGAGGCAGTGCTTGCTGCTTGGGAGAGAGAAATGTGGATTTTTGACCATGAATAAATGTGATGTATGGGTTATTAGGGTGTATGGTGGGATTTTCAAAGGTGCCTGTGCTCCAGTGGAAGTCAGCTGGAGTTAGATGCCTAATTCATTTACACGCTTTTGAAATTCTCACCCTAAGACTAAGATCTTTCAGAGCTAACTTCTGTTATTCCATCAAGAGGTACAAGACCAGATTCCACTTGTTGTCATTTTAAATAAGTTACCAATAAATAGCTTTGCCCTTGAACAACGAAGTGGATTTGTGGTGATGATTTGCAATCCAGTGAGGATTTCCCTTATTGCTATCTGCCTGAGGAATTGGCTATTCTGTGTGTTTGTTTTTACCATGTAGGTATGTTGGGAAAGAGTATAAAGAAGAAAAGGGGCTTCTTAACCATTTCATTGATGTAGAGCGACAAATGACTGCCCAGTACTATGTGACAGAATTCAACAAAAGGCTGTATGAGCAAAAGATTCCAACACAAATCTTTTACATCCCCTCTACAATACTCCTGGTAAGAAGTCCTAAACTGAAATCAACTGAAGCAGGGAATTTACAGAAGCCAGCAGGAAATGATCAGAGAATGTTTCTCCTGTAGAATAATGGGTATAAAATGAGGAAAGTTTCAAGTTCTCTGCAGAACAATAATGATTATTATAAGCCACTTGTGTCCCATACACAGTGGATATGTAAACACAGCATTTTGGAGCGAGCGGGAGTGAGCCTCATGGCTAAGAATAGACAGCCTCTCAATAGGTTTCAGAGTCTGAGCTCAAGCCGTAACTTCAAAGCTCTGTCTACACAGCTGTTTTTAGAACACCAGTCTGAACCTTAGAATCATAGAATATTAGGGTTGGAAGAGACCTCAGGAGGTCATCTAGTGCAACCCCCTGCTCAAAGCAGGACCAACACCAACTAAATCATCCCAGCCAGGGCTTTGTCAAGCCAGGCCTTAAAAACCTCTAAGGATGAAGATTCCACCACCTCCCTAGGTAAAACCATTCCAGTGCTTCACCACCCTCCTAGTGAAATAGTGTTTCCTAATATCCAACCTAGACCGCCCCCACTGCAACTTGAGACCATTGCTCCTTGTTCTGTCATCTGCCACCACTGGGAACAGCCAAGCTCCATCCTCTTTGGAACCCCCCTTCAGGTAGTTGAAGGCTGCTATCAAATCTCTCCTCACTCTTCTCTTCTGCAGACTAAATAAGCCCAGTTCCCTTAGCCTCTCCTCGTAAGTCATGTGCCCCAGCCCCCTAATCATTTTCGCTGCCTTCCACTGGACTCTCTCCAATTTGTCCACATCCCTTCTGTAGTGGGAGGACCAAAACTTGGACTCAATACTCCAGGTGTGGCCTCACCAGTGCCGAATAGAGGGGAATAATCACTTCCCTCGATCTGCTGGCAATGCTCCTACTAATGCAGCCCAATATGCCGTTGGCCTTCTTGGCAACAAGGGCACACTGCTGACTCCTATCCAGCTTGGACTTGCTAGAGCAAGTCTGTCGACCCAGGGAGGCTCGCTCGTTCTCACTCCAAAATGCTGGATAGAGATCCCCTAAGAGGCAAATGCCATTATCTGGTAAACAAGTTTGATTATTTAAAGATGAAAAAACATCTAACATACAAGCACAGATTCTCACCAGAGGGTGCAATAGGTGCACCTGTAAAAGTATGTACGTCCTGCCAGGCTCACCAAACCCATACCTTTACGTGTGTACCTTGGGCAGGGAAGGGCTCAGTTAACCAGCTGGCAGGTATAGTTGCCCAACTTGTGTTAGCACCTAACCAGTTTGTGCACAGAAATATGAGGGCTCGTATTTGCCTGCAGGTGCACATGCTATTTTAGTAGCTGCACCTTTAGCGTGCTTCTTTAAAATGTAGCCTATAGTTATAATGGTGCTCTCGGAAATACCAGAATTAGGGTATAATTCTGCTCAGTTTATTCACTTAAATTGGCCCATTGATTTAAGTGGGACTTCTCAGCACTGGTGCCAGAACGGGGGGCGGGGGGAGGAGACAGGGAGCCATGGCCCTCCCATTTATAAAAGGGCCATGCCCCCCACTTTTTAACAAAAGAAACATGTGCTGTGGGGGAAAATGCAGTCCCCATGTTTAGAACTAAAGTTATCTGTTTGTTTGTACTATAATTAAACCTTAAATATTATAATGTGGCTACATTTTGTATTCTGGTTATTTATGTTACAGTTGTACTCTGCAGGATATTTAAGTATCATTTTAATTCCTCTGCCACTTTGGCCTTGGCCCACCCACTTCTACAAAGGTTCCAGTGCCCTTGCTACTCAGATGAGCCAGGCCAGCAGTGTGTGGCCCTTAGATTGTCAATTCCTTGGGGCAGGAACTTGTTTTTTCATTTGAGCATTAAAAAATGCGTAAATCAATAATAATAATTATTAATAGTAGCGATGTTGCAGGAAATAACGGTTAAAATAATATGGGCCAGATCCTTGGGTCCAGTCAGTCCCCATTTAGTGCAGCCTGAGGGTTACACTAATCTGCATTGCTTTGTAATGGCACCCAAGGAACGGATGGATCATCAGATTGCAGCACATCCAGACTTGCCCCCAACACACCATCCATACCGAGGGGGATGGCAGGGGATGCGTAGAGCCAACATACATGCCATGTGGAGAATCCTCCATTCCAGGGAAATCAACAGCTACCCTGGGACAGTGGCTTTCTGGCCCTGAGTGGCGCACCGGCCAGAGCATTAGCCAACCTCTTTCCCTCTATCTTTTATAGATCTAGTTTATACATTTAACTACATTCTATTAGACTTCTGTAAATACAATACAAATAGCCAAGTAGACTATTATATACAGTATCAATGTCTTATTTCTTTGTCTTTGCATGTGTGGAATATAAGTTACTGCTCTGTTGTTCACGTATACACTATAATGCAATATGCAGATGACTTTGGATCAAAGAGCTTTGCTTTACTGCTTTTGCTAAGCATGCTGTCGTTGCTGCTTCTCAGCTCCTTAGTCCACTTTTTATACTGACTTTCTTGCAATATATTTTTCATTTGCTTTACAAGCAAGATACCTATAGAACTTGTTGATCACCGTGTCTGGTCTCACCAGGCTGAATTGACATTTCCAGAGCTGACTCTTTCTTCTCTCTAGCTAGATGTGAGCTCTGCTTCCAGATGTGTTGTGGTGGGAACAAACAAATGGGTGGCACAGTGTGGGGGCTCTTTACATCCAGTTTCCTGTTAGTGCGGTGGGGAAAAGTAATAGTGCAAATAAGAATTCAAATAACTGAGCTATAGGACTTCTCATCTCTACTGGGATTATTTTAATCCTTTAACATTCTGTTTTCTTTCAGATATTAGAAGGCAAATCTATAAAAGGATGTGTGAGTGTGGAGCCCTATATTCTGGGAGAATTTGTGAAACTATCTAATAACACAAAAGTAGTAAAGACAGAGTACAAAGCCACAGAGTATGGCTTGGCCTTTGGCCATTTCTCATATGAGTTTTCCCATGGCAAAGATGTGGTTGTCGATTTGCAAGGTTTGTATGATGGCTGGTTCTGTTTGTTGTGTGTCCTTCCCATTTTCCAGCAGTGTGTGCTGTACAAAGAACAAAACCACTTACAATGTCATTAAGGCAAGGGGAGGCATAGAGAGGACTCAGACTCACATTGCGTAAGAAAACAGGCCATAATTTTTGGCATGTGAAATAAATAACACCTGGCGGCTCAAGGAGAACCTCCCTCTCTTCTTGATGTGAGAGAAACTGTGATCATGTTCCTGGGCCAGATCCTAGTGTGATGCAACCTTGTGTCACTCCACCCATGTGAAAGTTAAACTAAAGCTAACAGAAATGGGCCCCTGAGGGGCTTCTCTGCAAAGGGGGCTCCTCAGGTGACATTGAGACAGTGTAGCAGCTCCCATGCCACCCTTCTCCTTCCCTGTGATTGGCAAGCCCCCAAATGGCTGAAAGCTACCTTCGTGCATACACCCCCTCTTTAGCTTCACAGGCTCTCCTTGGTTAGAGCTGAGGACCTGGCCTGGCAAGCTGTTGACTCAAGTACTCTCCTCCCTTAGCAGGGTAAAGCCAAAACCAAGATGCTATTGGGACCTAATGTCATCTTGTGATTGTGTTCTTACCTGCATATCAGTGCAGCCTTATTCTGCTCTCGCTTACCCTGGGGTAAATCAGGAGTAACTCCACTGACGTCAGCAGAATTCCACCTATGTAAAACTGATCAGACTTGGGGTGGGTGGGGCTTAATTACAGAACACAATGAAGTGAAGGGACTATTGTATGTCATTTTGTATTCTTTATTCTACAGGTTGGGTGACTGGTAATGGAAAAGGCCTCATCTACCTCACAGACCCCCAAATTCATTCTCTTAATGGGAAAGATGTTTCACACTCCACCAACTTTGGAGAGAAAGGAATCTATTATTTCTTCAATAATCAACACGTGGAGTGCAATGAAATCTGCCATCATCTTTCTTTAACGAGGCCTTCGGTAGCAGAACCTAACTAGCCTCGTGCAAAGGCAGCCTGACAGGTGCTGACGTGGGACCTGATCCCTCACACACTTAGACACATAAATAACTCTGCTTGTGAGAGCAGAGCCATAGAAGTAAAATTACTTTTATTCCTAAGTGTGGAAGGATCCGGGTCATTGTTCCAGGTTGGTAACACCGTGTTACTGAATACAGCTTGTGGAAATTAACAAAACCACATAGAAGTATATTCAAGGAACATACAGGGTGTAACAAACCCACAAGGGCCAGGAAAATTATGAGCCAACACTAGAACTTTGTCCTTACAATGATCAGTCTCATCTAGAAATCGCAGCACCAGAAGGAGACAAGATAGTACAACCTTTACTCAGGGCTTGACTTCAATGTGGGTTTTGGCTGAGAAAGGACAGTGGGATGTGTAACCCTAGCTGCTATTAGGAGATACTATTCTAAGGAAGAGGGTGTAGTCAGGATCTGGTATAGTTATTTCAGGTATTTGGGTTTACTTGTATTTATGATTTTCAGAGACTTTTTTCAGTGTCTACATGCTGTGTTACTGAAACAAAAAGTGATAAAATGTAGCTTCTTTCTCTCAGACCTTAGTGTGTAATTTCTTGCTTCCATTGTAAAATGGCAGTTTTAACGGTGCTAGCCGCAGAGCAAACCTTGCAGCCCTTATACAGGCAAAACTGCTGCTGATGCCGAAGGAAACCTTGCCGGAGGAAGGATGGCTGGACTTGCTCACATCTGTGTTAATGTGCCCACAGGACTGACAGTTCTCTCTTAAAAACAAAACGAAACAAAACTGCCTCTAATGGAACTGTGGCTCCACAAATCTAAAGGCCGATCTTGCAACCCTTATTCACACAAGTAGTCCCACTGAAGTGAAGGGAGCTATTTGCCTTTAACTGGACACAGGACCCCAGCTGAGGCGTAACCAGCACTGAGTAGAGTGGTACTGTCACCTCCCGTGACTTGCATGCTATGCCTCTGTTCATGTAGCTCAAAATTGCATCTGCTTTTTTGGCAATAGCATTTCATTGTTGACTCATGTTAAGGTTGTGATCCACCTCAACTCCCAGATCCTTCAGCAGTGCTGCTGTCAAGCTAGTTATCCCCCATTCTGTATTTGTGCATTTGTTTTTTCTTCCCTAAGTGTAGCACCTTACATTTGTCTTTGTTGAATTTTGTTGAAATGTTGAATTTATGTTTGTTGAAAGCGTTGCGGCTACACTACTGTTTTTAGTGTCCTAACTCAGATGAGAGCTAGCACACATATGCATATGTGAGCTGGGAGTCACCCCCCTAGCTCATAGTGTGGACATAGCCACCCGGTCACAATGTCTCCTGGGGACTGCAGCTTACACAGTTTTCAGGGCAGTGCCTAAAGTCACATTCTATACCTATGTGCTCATCTAGCACTAACTGCTCTGACACTTTGCACTCTCTTGTCACTGATGGTGTAAGAACCTGTCATCTGTAGCTCATGTCATCTGGAAGTGCCTTCCTGAACATCTCTACTTAACTCCTAGCTGTTTTCAAATCCACCCTGAAAGGATATCTTTTCTCCCTTGTCTACAGCTCTAACTTCCCTTTTTCCTCTGCTTTCATTTCTAACATGTCTCTTGATTTAACTCTATAAAGAATGAAAATGCAAAACTCCCTATATGCTTAATGTATCTATCCAGCCCATGATGTATTAGGATTTCTGCAGAATATAAGAATATCATATAAAAATTAAGATTCTGCTCCTCATGGTTGTGAAAATAAACTTTCCAATGTACAGTGACCCTGTGCACTAGCCTAGATAAACCTGAAACACCAACTCTAAGAAAGTTGTGAACTGTCCAAATTCAGAGCAGTATGATGTTAACTCTGAAGTGTAATGATGCTGGAAGAAACAGATTGGTGAATAATTTAGGCTTGCAATTGCACACATAATTTGCACATATAACATGCAGTCATGCATGCAAATTAGGTAATTGCACATACAAATGATTAAATAAACAAATGGCAGACATAGGGACAGTCCTAAAAGTATCCCGCAGAATTTTCCCACTGACTGATGCTGAATGCACTAGCAATTTTACTAGCTACGTGTTTGATCCATCTCCCATTAATGCCAATGGAAAAATTTGCATTGACTCCAAAGAGTTGTCTTGGCCTCTGAAAGTTTAATTATGACATGGTCATATTCTAGTTCACCCTTTGTACAATCATTATCATCAGTGGGAGCTCTGTTATCGACTGACGATAGTTTCATGTCCCTGATTTTGTGACCCTGGCTCACAGACCATAATATAAAACTGTAATTCCCCACAGAATGGGCTTGATGCCTTAGCATTTTGGGATTTCTTCTGTCAACATAAATTATGCGACTGAAGCAGAAATATCTGGTGATATTCTGGGGTTCAGGAGATGTAATTTCACACTAACCCCCTCAACAGCCAATGTCACTTACCCTGCTGTTCTGCCCCCTGAGAATACTCAATTTAATTCAACCCACACCCCAAAGACGTTTCTTGGAGCTTTTACATGTTTGCTGGCTGTGCTGGGGACGTTTTAGTATTGCATGTACATGCAGCTGCTGCTTTGAACATTTCCTCTTTATTTCATTCATTTTTATCTGCACTTTTGTTATTGTTCATGGTTCTATAATATACTCCAAGAACCCCTGATTTTTAACACTCCGCGGTCTTTGAATGTCCTGTGGTATGCATGCTGTCCGCAGGCTTCAATAGTGCTTACCCTGGGTAGAGGCAGCTGCCGCTTTTTACTTTTTATGAAACAATCTTTTGTTGTTTTTTTTAGACCAAAGCTTGTAATTCATGGACGTGACCTTCTTGGACTTTAGTGAGCTACCACCTGGAGAATTGGAAAGTAGCAAATGCAGTTATGTCATTCCCTTCTCAGAAGCTCATTGGGGATGTATTCAAGGGGCAGAGAATGTCAGGCTTTATCTGCATTCGATTTCTTGTCGGGCTTGTCTTCACTGCAACAGATAGCTCGAGTTAGTACACTCAAGTTACTGCACTCCAGCTAGCCTTCAGAACAACACTGGAGTTGCACAGAGTGGTCGGATTAGCAGCACAGACTGATGAGTTGTAACTCGAGCTGTTACATTCCCCACTGTGTATCTAGCAGCAGCATCACTCCAGCCTCAATGCACCCCTCTTAAGGGTAGTCTCCACTGCACCTGGGAGGTGATTTCCAGCCCAGGCAGCCAGACTCAGACTAGCTCTGCTTGGGCCAGTATGCTAAAAATAGCAGTGTGGATATTACAGCACGGCCTAGCTGGCAGAGTCCAACCCCCCACCCCAGGGTCTGAGCTCAGGTAGTTAGTCCGAGCCACCGCCTGTACCTCATTTTTAGCATGGTAGCTCAAGCTGAGCTAACATGAGTCTGTCTACCCATGCTAGGTATCGCATCCCCCAAGCTGTGGTGTAGATATTACCTGGCTTGAGTTTAAAGCACAATTTAGCTACAGATTTGGGGGGGGGGGGCAGGAATTGATTTAGTATTAACACTCAGATCATAACTTGAGCTAACTGTGCTGTGAAGACTCACCCTTAGTGCTCCTTTGCTGGTGATGTGATTGACCTCGTAGAAAGCGCTGAAAGCCTCTGTCTGTGAAGTAGCCAGACAAACTAGTTTCAGATGCATTCAGATCATTGTCCCAACTCTTCTGTGAGCTGTATGGTCTCGTGGTTGCAATGCAGGATTCAGACACTCTCGAGTTTTATTCCTGGTTCTTCCACTGATTTGCTGTATGGCCTTACTCAAGTCAATTAACCTCTCCGTGGCTCTGTTTCCCCATCTGCATAATGAGGAGAATACCTACCACACAGGTTTGGTGAGGATTAATTTGTTACTGTTCGTATAGCGCTTTGAAGATGCCATTGCAATGTCTAGTAAATGCTAAGTAGTATTATCTATGAACCAGCTAAAGGCCTTGATCCTGCATATAGTTCCATGAAGTTCGACCCTGTCTCCATGTAGCACCTCATCAACTTCAGTGGGGCTCTGTGCAGGTTTGGGGGGGTCCACCCATGTGGAACAACCTCTTGGATGGGGGGCAACATTTGTTGCTTCTCAGGGAGCTGCCCCACCAGCTAAAATAAAACACCTCTGACTTTGCAAAGAGTGTGCCCCCTTTGTGTTTTGTAACAATGTGAATAAAAGGTGTTTGATTTTCCTGCTAAATAGTTCAAGACTTCCTTTAGCTAAAATACAATTTTTTGCAAGCCAAAATATGTCTTAAAGTTCCAATATCCTGTCCCAGAAAGGCATCTGGTTGATATTGTTTAGGGTTTCCCCCCCCCCCCCATCTTGAGGGGGAAGGAAATTGGATACTAAAGGTCCATAAAAATATCGGACCCCCAGTACAACGTTAGACTTAACAAAACCATCAGCTTTTGTTTCTCCAGCCAGCAGAGAGTTCAGACTTTTTGTTACTGTTGTTTAGTTCTGCTCTTGTTTTCGAGGTGATGTTTGTACTGAGTTGTTTGGGTATACAGATGCCCTATAATTGCACAGAGCAGGGGAAACTAGTTGTAAGGAGTGGGAAGCAAGAGAAAAAAATTAAATCTCTTTATTATGGTGCATAAACCTTCAGTGTTGGGGAGCTGTGCAGCTGCGCAGGGGAAAAATGCATTCAAAAATATAATGCTAGTGTGAATAATCCTTTCTAGAATGCTGCCTGCAGACTGCTCCAGCTTTGTCAGGTGAACTTGAACTGGGCCATCAGATTTGCTCTCATTCCCACTGCACACTGTCTGTCACCCCAGGGCATTCACCGTCTTGCCTGTTGTTAAAAAAGAGCAAACAATCCATCATTGAGCCCGGGAGTCACTTTCTCATAGAAAAGTAAAATCGGCATGTGACAGTACACTCAGCTCCAATGTTTCGCAGATTAAAATTATACATGAAGACTCACGTGTTACTGGGAAGATTAAGTCCGTTATCTTGTACCACAGCCAATAAAGAAGAGGATTGTCTGCAACAGTAAAATGCTGGATTTAACCTAGTGACAAAAGTTGTGTGCACATGGGTTAGTGCTTCTGGAAAAGACATCTATAGAATTTGAAGGGAAAAAAGATAGTAAGGTTTCAGGAATTAATAGGCTGCAAAAATGTTACGTTAAAGCCTTTTTACAGAACTCTATGAGGTGTTTTTTTAATTTTCTCAGATTGGTTGAAGGGTCCTAATAAATTATAAGCAACTAACACTGCCGTGCTTAGTAACTATCAGCACTAATAACACTTTTAATAATTAAACCTGACAGCGTTTTAAATAGCTAATTTACTGTTTATATTGTTTGTTTTACTTTTTGATTTCACTTTGGTAGACAGTGAAATTTAACTGATCATTTTCACTATTTTTAGTCAGTTTCACTTTTGGTTGTCATGTATTAGAACAATGGTATTGTTTTCTTTCACAATCTATCCATCTCACATAATTATATGGCCCCCATTAGATTAGTATCTGGGCGCCTGACAGTCTTTAATGTGTTTATCC
This sequence comes from Emys orbicularis, assembly GCF_028017835.1. Classification (NCBI taxonomy): domain Eukaryota; kingdom Metazoa; phylum Chordata; order Testudines; family Emydidae; genus Emys; species Emys orbicularis. Next base: position 29,268,763 of record NC_088687.1, on the reverse strand, counting down.
TCAAAATGCCCCTGTGATGTGGGCAAGTATAATTATCCCTGTGGGTAATTGTCTGCAGTGATTCTCCCAAGGACTTCTGGAGGAAGCCGTGATGGAGCAAGGAATTTCACCGTAACCATTTACCCAATTTGCTGCTCCGAGGGGCTGTTACAGAGAAACCAAAAACAAATAAATCTTTTCATTTAAATTTTTACAAAATGATTTTTTTCTATTTATGAGATTTATAAAAAGCTTTTTTCTTAACAAAAATCTAAATTTTAAGTCTTAAGCAAGTTGGCAGTATCTCTTTATTCTAACAAATTACAGACCCTTATTATACCTGTATCTTTTCACCGTAAAAAGGCCCACATATGCCAGTGTTTGTCATAAATCATTAGGAAAATAAATGTGCATGACACCATTTTGCTGAGTTTTCCCAGTGCACTATAAAAGATGGAATTCACATCACATCATTACAGAAGGTTGTATTTTCATGTGTGTCTCTCTGTTGACTCCAATAGGCTTTGGATCAGGCCCTTTAACTGGGTCCCCAGTCTTTTCTGAGATGCTGTGTAACCTAAACCACACAAGGCCGGAGTCTGATCCCATTATTAACACTGAATAGTCCATCGCTCCATGTGTAGCCCCAATTACTTCAGTGTTGTCGCTTTGAGGAGTAGAATACTGAGACGCTACGTGCTGTGAGGAAGGAATCAGAACCTGGCCCGCAAGGAGATGATCTAACATTTTATATCCATTTTCAACCAGCATCTGGTGGGTGAGGTCAAAACCAAAGTTTGGTAGTTTTCTTCCTGTGGTTCCCTGGGTGTTCGAAAATGGGCTTTCTCTTTGCCCTGGTTAACCCTGAGTGGGTTTCTAGCTTATAGTTGCCTTTGAGTTAGCAGTAACAAACCAGACTGACTCAGCTATCTGTGAGCTAGCTTTAAGAAAGATAGCCTCAGCAGCCTGCTCTTTCAGCACATCTCCCTGGCAGTAGTTGTTTGAAATAAGGACACATTGTAATGGTCTGTCTCTGTTATTTATTTTGGTGCAAGACTTCTGAGTCAGGGAGCTCAGGATTATAGGAGTCACGGATAAGCATCTCAGTTACTACAGCCCTTTAATGAGAAGCAGCTAGTGTGTCACTCTGTAGCTAGTGGCAATGACCGCCTGCCAGACCAGCTACAAGGGTTACTGGCAGCCTAAACAATGGCAAGTCACCTGGATTGCCAAGTGCTGCTCAGTTGTGTTAGTTGGGTTCCTTTGGGCATAGCACAGCACTTTGTGCCTGGTCAGTTTTGCTGTTTCCCTTGTAATGTAGTCCAGTGACTAGTTACGAATAACAAATAGCCCATTGGAAATCAAGTCACTGCTGTTAGCACAAAGGGGTACAAACTGCACCACCTAAACCCAGGAGGATTCACCCCGGGCAGGGACATTATAACCTGTGACCAGGCCTCCAAAGGGGCCCTCTTGGTGGAGGCTGCCTGCTTATGTGCTGAATCCTGGGTGCCCTGGCCAGACCTACTCAACAGCGTAATGCTGTCCATTTCTGAGGCTGCATTGGCCAGCTGCAGGGCTCCTTCCCCCGTCCCACCAGTGTGGAGGTTATGGGTGCCTTGTGCTACTGAAACCTCCTCCAGGTGGATTTTCCTTTATTGGGAGCTCTCCTTGCAAGGCTTCACTGGCCAAAGCCACTATGGCCTAGGGCTTGATTCTGATCTCACACCAATGTAAATCAGAAGTAACTCCAGGTAAATCAATCGAGATATAACAGTGTAAAATCAGGGTGTCATCAGAATTAGGTTCAGAATGGCAGCAGGCAGCAACTTGAATCAAAGGGAACTGCAACTATCCATTTTATTTATTTATAGAATTAACAGGTCCTAAACAGGGGCTTGGATGACTCATGGGTGGGTGCTGGATATAGAGCTTTTCATTTCTAGGTTACAGATTTCAGTTTGGACCTAGTGACCAAAAATCCCAGTTTTGCTATTGACTTATGTGACCTTGGGAAAATCACTTAACCTAACTGAGTCTCAATTATTTTCTTATCTATTAATGGAATGATAAATTACCTCTGTCAAAGGGTGCTGTGGGCTTAGTTAGTTAATGTTTATATTGCACTTTGAAGATCTAGAGCACTATATAAGTGTTTGCACGATCGTTGTACAAAAGCTGTTCTGTGGCCTGTGTTTTGGTCTCTATAGAATGTTGTCATTTTATTCATAAGGAAATTAGGTCTGAGTAGGGGGAGAAGAAAATATTCTCTCTTCTCGGCCTGCATGTTGTTGGTTCAAGTAACAGACAAGGGCTCGGGTTTATACTCAGTGCTTGCACTCTGGTGCTGCCAGGAGTTTGTGGTGGGTGTGCTGGACAATTTGAAGAGATCTTTCTGTCCTTCCAAGGAGATGTGGTCCCTTCTACTTCTGTCTCTGAGTATCCAGGTGGAGACTGGGGATCCCCTGGTGCCTTTTATAAAATGTATGGAGCAAATCGAATAGCCTGGCCAATTAGGATGTCCCAAAATGCAGCAGATTCCATGGAACTATCCGCAAGAAGGTAGTGGAGGCAATGGACACTTCCACTGTACTACCAGCATTTAACATAATTGCAGAGTACTGTGGGACATTTCCTGTGTAAAAAGAGCTCTGCAGAGCCCAGAATCTTTCTCTTCTAATGATTCATTATTGAATAAAATTGCCTTAGTAGCTTTGTATAAATGTTTGCCCTCTACTCTCTTGGTCTGAGACATCACTCAGAGTCTTTCACATTGGTGTCAACAATGAATTCAGAGCGACCTCTCCAGCTGTGTGGCAGCCATATGTATTCTTGAATTCAAGATGGTGCACTCCTTTAGGTAATCTACACACTTTTTGATCCAGAGACCTAAATTTAGACACTGATCCCTGAGACTCCTCAGATCTTACTTCTTGTAGTGGGGCAAATCCCCACTCCTGTCAGGAAGGGGTTAAAAACCTCCCCTGGGCTCAGTGAGCCTCAACCCAGCAAGCACCTGTGAAGCTTGTCAAGCCTGGAGATGGGCATGTCCTTAAAAGGGAGGATCACTGCTTAGTGCTGCTGAGCGTGCGGCGCAGGATTGCACCTCATCGCCTCCCCAGCCCTTGGAAGCCGGGGCTGCTGCCTGGTGAAATGGCTTGAGAGCCATGGCCGGCCAGGCCCTCTCAGGCAGGTGAAGGAAGGGCCTGTATTTTTCCCCATTCCTCACCCACCCCCCTTTGGCTTCCCAGTGGTGTAGGATTGTGCTTTTTGTGGGCAGTACTTTAACTCCCCCCTGCAAGGAGGCCGACACCTTGAACAATGCAGCAGCAGGGCTGTTCCCAAGCCTCTGAGACAGCCCCCAGGGGGTGCTAGAGTGGTAATATTACCCAGCCATAAAAATAATATCCAAAAACTCTACGGGAGAGAAGCTTTTTTTCATTGGCTCCTTGTGTCTCTGACAGATTGGTTTGAAATCACTGGAGTAATGTTGCTGAAACACTGAAAGTTGTTTGCAGATGAGGTTAAAAGGGTCCAGGTGGCGACATTAACTCCAGAGCCTGCATGCCACCAGCCTGCAACTGTCATTCCTCCTCTGAATAACCTTCATTCTCCACATGGATGGCAAACACATCAATGCGTGTAGTGCTGCAGTTTCTCAGCAAGCAGGAATCTGGGGTGACAGTTACAAGGAAAGCTGTGTTAATTATTTAACAGAAGAGGGGTCAGGATGTAGCTGGAGGACCTGTGTTCCCCTTTGGATTAAACACTGCCTCAGTTAAATCAGTTATGATGCAATCATCACGGAGTCCATCTGCAAGGGGAAGGGGGGGCTAAGTGCGTTAGATCTCAGCAGCAGTGCACTGCAGAGGCACTCAGCGGCAACTGCTGCCTGTCTGAAGAAGAGCATCTCCAGACAAGCCTGCCTAGAACAATGCCCACTGTGCAGCCTCTCCATCCAATCCCCCTGCCACGTGACTCACTCCAACAGTGTGAAGGCCTGCTCCTTCACAGAAAACCGGGATTACGCTGGATGTTTATAATGGATTTGCTGAACTGGCCACAGTGCAGTACGGAGGATGCAAATCCTTATCCCCTCCGGAATTGCAGAGCCTCATGGAGCATGCTCTGGCCTCAGCACAGCGCAGTTATTGCTCACTGACTGTCTGGTCTTAGCTACCCATTCAATTGACTTTATCTGGATAAGTCTCATATGGGTGCCTTTATGATCAGTTTCTCATTCACAGGAATAGAGGGAGGTGGGAGAGAGGGCTCAAACAGAAACTTGCTCTCCTTAAAGACAATAGCAGTGCTCCCTTTGAATTCAATGGCAGCAGGAGCAGACACTGAATATTCACAGGAGATGCTACCAAGAGCAGAAAAATAATGTTTCTGCTGAGGTTTCCCATCACTTCCAATCACTCTTTTGTTTCTACAAAGAATGCCATCCCTCCAGAATGACCACAGCTGCACTAGAGTGGAATGGATTTTATTTTAATCTGGTTTGCCTTCTAATTCCTTAGTTAGATTGTGTCTCTGGTCACTGATTATTCAAAGCAAGGGATATCATAGCCTGGGATTAATCCTTACTGAATGGATGAGCAGGACATCAGCTGCTTCTCCATCACCTCCATAAGGACTAAGTCTGGCTCTTAGATCTATATGGTGGTGGATACAGTCAGTGATTGAGCTTCTTTTGACATTGCGGGGAGATAGGCATGCAGAGGGCAGGGAGAGCAGCAATAAGTATCAATATCTGCATATGGATCAGGGAGTAGAATATTTTAACGTGGCAACTGCAGGGGTAATTCTGTCCTGACTTACTGTATATCCCATAACCCCCCCCCCCCCCCACTGGCCTCAATAGCATTGCACAACAGGTGCGTCAGGCCAGAATCTGGCACCTTTATTTCACCTGGAGACAAATCAAATAGTAGCCAAGAAAAATACATGCTTTTTTTAGGTATATTTATTGCTGCACACATCCACCGTGCCGGCTACCTACCCATCCAAAGCAGGTGGTCAGAGAATGAGAGGGGAGGGGAGAGGCCAGAGCCTCGGCTCCCCCTTAATGCACCAGCCAGCACAGCTGAGCCAGCTCAAGGCGGGTAATAGTTTACTATTTGAATAGATCAGGATCAAGTTTCTACTCCCCACCTGAAACATGGGGACGTTAGGAAGGAATCATGCCTCTGCCCATCCCTGTGCTATTTCTGGAGGGAGGGGGTGCACCAATGCATTGCCCTGTGCACAGGGCAAGAAATGAAAGCAAAATCTAGCCCTCAGAAAGTTAAAGGAGAGTTTTCCCCCTAACTTTGCTATTAAGGGGGGAAAAAACAAGACAGCCACTGCAGCAATAAATGAAATGGAGAGTTCCAGGAATATTTCAAACGAAGGTGGAATTAATATTACAATGCGAAAGACTGACTTTTCACAACGAAAAATAACGTTAATAATCTCACCTATCTTTTAAATCCACTTTCATTCCCTCTTTCTGTCCCAATCTATTTTTTAAATGGATTCAATAAATCCCACAAATATATTATTTGTAGATTACACTCAATGTACATGTTTTAAATGAATCCTATGATGAGCTCAGAAACAACTTTTAAAAAAAAGCGTCTCCAGCTCTCATGAATGCAAAGAAAAGTTGAATGTGAGCCAAATAGAAGTGATGCCTGCCTGAGTCTGCAGGCAGCCTGAAACAATAGATCAATAGTTCCTAGAGGTGTGCACTGCCCCATTCATCTAGATTCCAAAAGCTGCTGCCACCCCAAGGAGGGATGGGGGGCCATTGCCTAAGCACCATTGCCACAGCATGGGGGTGGGCCCATGAGAGCTCTAGAATGCGCTCTGCCCACACTGCTCAGAATGTCTTAATTCATCCCTCCCTGAGAATTCAATCTTACATGTCCCAGGCTCACCAAACGGGTGAATAAACAATCTAGAAATGCATGCCTGATAATACAAAATACCATACTGAAAGATGTAAATCTGTGGCATTGGGGAAGCAATGGTAATTTTGCTTGAAGGAGGCCTGATTAAAACCTGAGGGCCACATTCTTGTTGGGTAGACCATTACTCTGTGATTAATCCCTTTTACTTCACTGGGACCACTATTTCAGTAAGGTGCCACAACAGGCACCAGGGGAGTGGAATCTGGTCCTGACTAAGGCCTTGTCTACACCGGCAAGTTTCTGTGCAGTAAAGCAGCTTTCTGCAGTGTAACTCCCAAGGTGTACACACTGCCAAGCCACTTAGTGCACAGAAACTGTGCAGTTGCAGCACTGTAAAAAAAAAAACCCCCAACAAGAGGCGTACAGCTTTCTGCGCCAGGGTACAGTGACGCGGTGCCAGGGTAGACACCATGGCGATTACAGCACTGCGATTGGCCTCCGTGCGGCGTCCCACAATGTCTGTTCTCTCCTCTCTGGTCATCAGTTTGAACTGTACTGCCCTGCCCTCAGGTGACCAACCGTGAGCCCCACCCCTTAAATCACCTATAAGCATAGGAATATTGTCATTGGCCAGGTCCAGCCTCCATATAGGCAGCGCCAGCGGGCCTTTAAACAGCCAAAAGCACACTCAAGTCATTCTGCACTTACTCAGCCTGTTGTTGAACCGCTCCTTGCTGCTGTCAAGGTGTCCTGTGTATGGCTTCATAAGTCACGGCCATTAAGAGGTAGACAGGGGCTCCCAGGATCACGATGGGCATTTTGACTTCCCCTACGGTGATCTTCTGGTCCGGGAAGAAAGTTCCTGCTTGCAGCTTCCTGAACAGGCCAGTGTTCCGAAAGATGCGTGCGTCATGCACCTTTCCAGATCAGCCTGCATTAATGTCCATGAAACTCCCACGGTGATCCACAAGTGCCTGGAGAGCCATTGAGAAATACTCCTTCTGCTTAATGTGCTTGGTGCTCTAGTGCCAGAATTGGAATATGCGTGCCACCTATCGCCCCTCCGCAGTTAGGGAAGCCCATTTGTTCAAAGCCAGCCACAGTGTCACGCACATTGCCCAGAGTCACAGTCTTTCAGAGCAGGATGCAATTAATGGCCCTGCAGACTTCCGTCAACACGAGTCCAACGGTCAACTTTCCCACCAGAACAGGGTTAGCGACCGTTTGGTAGCAGTCTGGAGTAGCCAGCTTCCACAGTGCAATCGCCACATGCTTCTCCAATGGCAGGGCAGCTCTCATTCTCGTGTCCTTGCACCGCAGGGCTGGGGCGAGCTCCTCAAGCAATCCCATGAATGTGGATTTCCTCATGCAAAAGTTCTGCAGCCACTGCTTGCCATCCCAGATATGCATGACGATGTGATCTCACCACTCAGTGCTTGTTTCCCGAGCCCAAAAGCGGTGTTCCACTGTGGTCAGCACCTCCGTGAATGCCACAAGCAATCTCATGTTGTAGCTACTACGTGTGGCAAGCCCAGTGTCAAACTTCTCTTGCTTTTGTAGTTTAAGGGATAACTCCACTGCCACTCATGACATGTTAGTGAGAGTGAGCAGCATACTGGTCAATAGTTTGGGATCCATTCCTGCAGACCGAAGAGGCAGAGTGCGCAGTACACAAACTGTTGAAAGATGGCGCCAAATGTGGATGGAAGCACAAGGATTGCTGGGATGCGACACAATGCATCACGGGGCACTGGGATAGGACCCAAGATGCCCCGCGCCCCCTCCGCCTTCCCACAACTCTTAGCGGCAGAAGAGGAAGAAATGCTCTGTGGGATAGCTGCCCAGAGTGCAATGCTCCAAATACGGCTGCAAGTGCCACAAGTGTGAACACGCTATTGCACAGGCAGCTGTCAGTGTGAACACACAACAGTGGTTTCCCTTCAGCACTTTCTGAGCGGCGCTGTAACTGCCAGTGTAGACGTACCTTAAAGTCTTCAGGAGTTGGCTCCATAACAATAACTAATATAGCTGTTTTCAAAGCTGTATTGTCTGTCCCTTATTCCCATATAAAAACAGGACAATTGAGGATCTGATTTTTTTTTAATTATTATTTTTGTCGGTGAGGCATCACTGATTATTATATTATTCAACATGAGTGTATTATTACATCTGTTTTATTGTATTTAACCATCTCCTTCTTCCCGTCCCCTGTCTTTAAAAAAAATAATCAACCAAACTAATGAGTCCAGCGACGTTAACAGTCAGTTGAGCTATATAACTTGCACGGTCATGCAAGAGGTGGTTTTTGTCTCTCTCCTTAGTTCGGGAGCACCAGTTGATATTAGCAAAGTTGAAGTCTAAACTGATGTGCTTGATGCTAGAGGCTGAGGGATGCAGTCCCTCTAGAGTAGGCCATCATGTTAATAAGGGTTGATTTGTAAACGGCGTCTACCCCCACCCCCCTTTGCCTGACTCCCGCTTTTCTGCTCAATGGCACAGATGCTGCTTTGTGCTGTCTGGGACCAAGCAGCTATTAGCAGCAAATCCAGCAAGGGAAATTAATGAAGGGGACTACTAATAAAAGACAGCTCAGGACAACCATACCAACTTGCTCCAAGCAGTAATTAACTTTTTTAAAAAAACTCATGAAGGTAAATATGCCATCAGCTTTGGTCCAGTCTCTCTTTCTCCTTTATTAAAAGATGAGAGAGAGCAAGATTGTTCATGGGTAGCTAAGGCAATCAATATTCCTTTCCCGTAAGAACAACTTTCAGTAACTTGCTGCACTATTTCTCAAACTCCCTGGCATAGAAACATAGAGCAATCCTCAGAGACCCAGTCCAATCTCTGATTAAAAGCGGCCAAATAAATAAATAGACTAAATAAAAAATCCCTCTGAAGAGAAATAGATTTGAGAGCAAAAATTATTTTAAAAGGAAGAGCTTCTCTTTTGCCATCTAATGTTCTTGCTTGTCTTTCATCACATACTCTGAATTTAATACACCATGCTAACGATTGTAGATATAAAAATAGCAGACAGAATAAAGCTAGATGCTTGCAGACAGATCTCAGAGCCCCATTGGCAGTTCAGCTGAGTTTAGTTTTGACCATTCAGGACCAACTACTAGGGCCAAATTCGCCCCCACTTAGCCCTATGCAATCCCACTGAAGTTATGCAACCTTTTATGTTCACAGTTTAATAGACTTTAAGACCAGCAGGAACCTTTATGATCATGGAGTTAGATGCCTAAATATCTTTGAAGATCTGGGTGTTGGTGTCTAAATACTGGGCCAGATCTTGTGACTCCTATTTGGATAAAACTCTCACTGAACACAATGGGATTTTTGCCTAAGTAAGTAGGGCTGTAGAAATGGGCTCATTATACAAGAAGTACACACAGTTGAGATTGTGCAGGGGATATTTATCTAGACCCTTTTAAATAATATACACTAACAATACTGCCTGGGTCAAATCAGCGTACAGTGAAAGCTAAATTTTGCCAGGACCCAGTCAGTATAGGATTTGTTTCTGTGTTTCTATGGACAGTGTGTCTCCAACTTTTGCATTTATCGATACCCTCATTGACCCATCCCTTTTCCCAACAGCCAAGTCCCTAGTTCTCAAAATGTTTCCTTTCGCAGAGCAATTCAAAGGGCTTATAGTCTATTTATTGTGTATGAAAATCACTAATTGAGGAGGTTATAAATAGAACATTTTCTGTTTGCTTGGGCACATGCGTACATTTGCAAGTGTGGCCCTTACACTGGGATCTGCATATACTGCCAGTCTGAAAGAGAGTGCCTGTATTTCTGAGTATGATTGTTGTCCTTACCTACAAAAATAAGATTAGGGAAAGCAGTTACTGTCTACTGTTCAACAGCTTGAATGTACTGGTGAGTGCAGCTGCCTTGAGCGCTTTGCCACAGAGTCAAACTCTTCCCAATAAGCCTTCTATGCTTGCTTGAAAAACACAGGCTTAGCCTTCATTTAACCGTTAGCCTTGCTTCTGGCTCAGTTTTATTCCTTCACGCTGAGTTTATCTGATTACTTCAGCTGGGTGAAACAGAAGGCCTGTTGACATCACCAGTGAATACTCTGGCCTTGTATATGGCTCTGAAGCGGCCATCTAGCATTTCATAAAGACGCAGGAATCAACTTTGGAGAAGCATTGGGAAAGCTTGGATGTAAAGCATGTATTAAACAGATTCTGCACAAAGGAAGCAGCACACCTATCTGTATGCAGCAAGTGGTGTTTCTTCATTGCAAAGTGGCCTTTCAAAAACACACAAATAACATATTACGAATAAAGCCCATTGTTTTGATCATTTAAGATCGACAGTGTCTTTCCATGCTGCAAGCCTCTCATTTGTCAATTTTGAAAAGCACAGAATGCAAGATGGGCCTGAGAGCCAAAGTATGGATCCATCTCTGAACTCTCACAACTTTTTGGGAATGTTTGGATCTGAAGTTTTGGTTCCAGCCCAATTCTAAACCTGATTGTGATGAGCTGCTTTTCCTATAACTTTATTAATATTTTGCCACAGTTGGATGGCTGCTTGTGAATTCAGTATTTATTAGTGTACTGGGGAATTAAGTTATTTGTCTCACTACACCAGATGTTACAAAAGCCCCACCATTTCCCACAAATGTGCCTCAACACTTGACCAGGCAAGACAGCTTGCAGGGATAAGAAAGAGTGCAGTCTCCCTGACCATTCAGTCTTTGGGTTCTCTGCAGAGACTGCTAAGAAGGTTGCTGATTGTAATAGTAGTTTTAGCGGTGTGGATACATGCCCTGCTCACATGATTCCATATCTATTGCTCTTTCTCCATCTCTGAGACAAGACACACCCCACTAGAATCACCAACAAGGTACAGTTGTCAGGGCTCTGCTTTTTTCTGTTCTCCTTGGTTGTGTTTTCTCTATTTTTAACTTTAATTACCACTATAATGCTGATGATACAGAACTATACCTATCCTTTGACACCTCTAGTGACTCCGCCTTGACTAACCTTCTCCAAATAGACTCCCTCATCTCCCATACTGGGAAATCTCCTTCCCCCTACCTCAGCAACATTGTGTAACTCACTGCCTCAGCTTCAGCTCTGCTCATCCATGTTTTTATCTCCTCTTCTCTTGACAATGCATTTCTCTTCTATATGGTCTCCTAAAATTAAGACCTCCAGACACCTGTATGCAGAGGAAGCGGCTGCTTGCTTTCTTCCACACAAACGTCACCATATCAACTTCATCCTCATAGGCTCCTCATTCATTTCTGGGTCAAGTTCAAAACTGCCCTCCTAAAGCCTTCCATGACCTCCATGCAGCCTGTCTCCCAGATGACTGGCCCTCTCTAATCCCCTCCCTGATGCCCCCATATGTTTTGCAATGACATCTCTCAGTCCCTCCCATCATCCCCACTCTCAGTGCAATAGACTCTGGCAGAATGACCTTTCTGTATTTGTTAGATAGCCTATCCCAGGGGTAGGCAACTTATGGCATGCGTGACGAAGGCAGCACGCGAGCTGATTTTCAGTGGCACTCACACGGACCGGGTCCTGGCCACCAGTCCGGGGGGCTCTGAATTTTAATTTAATTTTAAATGAAACTTCTTAAGCATTTTAAAAACCTTACTTACTTTACATACAACAATAGTTTAGTTATATATTATAGACTTATAGAAAGAGACCTTCTAAAAAACGTTAAAATGTATTACTGGCATGCGAAACCTTAAATTAGAGTGAATAAATGAAGACTCGGCACACCACTTCTGAAAGATTGCCTACCCCTGGCCTATCCCAAAGGAAAATTCATGGCACCAGGCTACTGTCATCTCCACCAACCAAGAAGCAAGTGGTAAAAAGACTGATCCTCCTATATTTATACAAGGTTAGCATTACCCCTTTCCCATCAGCCTATATACTTCTTGGGTTTTCAGCAGTTTGAATCCCTGCTACAGGAATTACTCCAGTAGTTGGTAGCAGTAGCAGGCAGTTATCCTCCAGTGGACCAGTCATTAAAGAGGGGAGGGGACACATTGTCAGCGCATTTCAGAAGCATGAAGAACTATTTCCCTGCCACCTCCTCTCCTTCCACGGAAAGTCAAATGAGGAAGGAGAGAAAAAAGACAGAAAGGAAGGGAAAAGCCCCGTAGAGGAGAATAACTCATTCTGAGCCAGGCATACCTCAGTTTCCAGACTCCTGGTAGGCAAGTGTCCCTCCCTCCTGTTATCTCTCTGTGTTCCAGGTCCCTGAACTCTCTACTTTTCTCTCCGCCAGCCACATCCACACAGCTCGCTGCCTCCCTGTTGCATGTGTTTATTAATAGTAATTATTTTATTTTATTTATTATTATTCCCTGTCAGATGGGGATGAGGAGAAGCCTACAACATAGGCTCTGCCATATCAACTCTCCATCTCATTCCAAATATCATATGAAAAACAATATTTTCTCCTTTGACTATTAGTTGTATGTATTGTTTGCCTTACAATAGTGCCTAGAGCCTATTGTGCAAGGCACTGTATAAACACATGATGACAAAAGTCCCTGCCCCAAAGACCTTGCAGTCTAAATAAACAAAAAAAACAAAAAGGTGAGAAGGGAAACAAAGAAGATGAAGTGATTTGCCCAAGGTCACCCAGCAGGTTAGCAGCAAAACTGGGAATAGACCCCAAGTCTCCAGACTCCCAGCCCAGTGACTTGTTTTTCCTTTCCCCCTGTTATTTTAGGGCCCAATTATGCAATGATTTACTTACATGCTTAATGTTACACATTGTGAAAAGTCCTAATCACTTAAAAGCATGTGTAAGTCTTTGTGGGATCATGACCTTGCTAACTATTTAACTGGACTTGTGTGCACAAGAACCCTGTAAATATTTTGGGATAGAGTTTGTAGGAAAGATAGTATGCAGAATTGTAGTGCATGCATATTTAATCACCATCCCATGTATAATGCCTATGTTGATATGTGGCA